>NW_024573921.1:546585-736722 GCF_900044065.1 Fusarium mangiferae
GGGGCAGGGCTTGAGCTGAGGTCCATTGCCGCTTCGTTAACTCGAAATGAACTCGAATCTTCCTTCTTTCCCATCAGTTCCTCAAAGAAGACTTGGCAAGAGGCTGACATTGACATTTCAAGATGCGAGTCAGGGCCAAAGAAGGCTTGAAAGTGCTGGGTCGGTGGGGGGTAACCGTGCCGTAGCTGGCGGAGACTTGATGCGAATTGGCGGTCATGCGGCTGGACAGTTACTGTAATTATTTAATTCAGAGGTGCAGGACGGATTTGCAGGATGTGCCCCCGTTCATCATATCGCCGGCCTAGCACCTAGCTACCGAGCCTGCAGTGGGCCTCCATGTTCGTCATTGTCACTGCGACCAGGGACCAGGGACATGCCGACAGAAGGGACTGGGGTCAAGGGTCAAGGAGCATGACAACCGCCGTCCTTGCCTGAGACTACCATTATTAGGTCTTTGCATTTTCTTGTTCGCTCTGCGAGTTGTCAACAGCTTGACATAATTCAAGTCGAGCCGAGAGGGAACTGTGAGCCTGTGAGGGAACTTTTCGTTTGTGATATATATAGGTAGTTTCGCTTGCTTGTACGGAGTAGTCATAAAGTCTCTGGTCAGACTGACCACATCGGTGGTAATTACCAATACTATTGAACGATGATAAACTCATTACCCCATGGCTCGGGTCATGGGTAAGGGTATAAAGAAAAAAACTCAGCACTTGGTTGGCGAGGGCGCTCAATGTTTGAAATCCATATCTGGCACCCAGCATGGCGCAAATCATGTTCGTATTGGGTGTCAATTCTGAGTACACATAAACGACGAGGATTATCTTGGCCATGCCAGAGTACCGAAGAATGCCATGGTGCCAGACTGTTGCAGGTCGTGGTCGATAGCCTTCAAGACGCCAAGCCGTAACTGTTCGTGAGGATTGGCGATATATTGACTGTCACTTGATACGTCCAGTGCATACAGTACACAAGAAACCTGATTTTAGCGCTGGGTGCCGGTATGTGCGCCGATCCAAGATCCCGTTCGGGCCGCCAACAGGGCCATCTTGATCTTTGCCAGACGGGCAGAACTGGAAGCGCTGTACATATGTACTGTAACCTCGACAGTTAGTCAACCGACGCCAAGCTTGGACGTGTGATAACAAATTCTTGCCAGCGGTTCTGTACGGCTGTACCTGAATTTCAGGGGCACAGCACGCGTCCGTCATGTGGGCATGTGGCAAGCGGCAGGAACGAGATCAGGAACAGGAACAGAATGATGCGGGGCCTTTTCTAGAATTCTTCCATTTGTGTCTCTACCAATGACGAAAAGAAGAGATATTAAACAAGAATTGGTGACGACTGTGGTTGGAAAAAGTGGTAGTTGAACCACCTGTCATTCAGAGTCTTACAACCAACCCAAGTGTCAAGAGCGCAGAAATCACCATCATGCCTTCCCAGTCAGATTATACCGATATCCTGGGCCTTAACAGGTACAGCTACCTTAGTACCTAGGTAGCTAGGTACCGATCTCATGCAGGTAAGGTAAGTCGGTATCTGCCGTACCTATGGTGCCTACCTAGGTTACTGGGAGGTTCAGGTACCTAAGTGCACCGAACTCCAGCCTCACAGCGAACATGGAAAACAATATCCAGTGATCAACAATCTTAAATCTACCTCAACACTACCTACCTAACCTAGGGTATCATGATCAGGAGCTATCACCTTCCGTCTTCCTTTCTAGCCTATCACACAGCCAACAGACTCGACATAGAGCCTCTTCAACGGTAACGCGTAATAAATATGTGAAAAGAGCCAACACTGCAAAAGCCCAGCCTGAGCGCTAGCATACCTAGAGCACCAGGGCCCTAAGATCCGTAGCTTTTGTCTGCATGTCAGATGCACAACACAGACCTTATTGTGGCCATGGAGCACATGGGAAAGAAGAGAAATCGAGAGTATCGTGATCCTTGTCGCTCTCAGATCAACCGTTCAACATGGCTTCGATTTTCGGCCTTTCATACATATGTATGTACTATCCCCAGGACACGGTCCACGATTTCGAACGCCCTGCTCATGTACCCTTGATCCTCTTGTTCAGCTACCTCCTTGCCAAGGGTTCGTTGTCTCTATCATATCTAACATGAAAATGACCACTGCATCTTACATACAACCAGGTTCCCCGTCTTCAGCCAGGCCTCAAACTCACGCCCATCTCGAGTCAAGGGTGGACCATCCTTCATCTCTTGGGTATGTAGAATGCATCGGGTAACAGGCTCAGTGGAAAGCAGCGGCGGGGTTTCTGCTCACTACGCAGCCTGTCAATGCATTTCCACGGCAGTGCAGAACATGTCATCTACCTGACTCAGAAGGTCCTGAATCCACGTCCTTAGCGCACCATGGTGCTCGTATGCTGCAACTATGATAAGCCACTATTTGCCGTCTAGCAGAGCATGACGGGCTAAAGATCACCTCGAAGAAAAGCCGCGAACTGATATGGGCAAAGATATTCACAAACTGTAGTCCTCCTAAGCCTGAGAGCCCACATGGCAAGAAGTCATCTACTATTCAGACATCCCACGCGGTTGACTTTATCCTCGGTCGATGGCCATGAGTTCATGGCGGACCAGCAAGCCCATTGGCTTGAGGGAAAGAACTTGATCGACGTCCAGGGTCAGGCTCGTATCAATTAATCGTGCTAGCCTATACAAGTAGGTTGGGCCAAAGTTGGCTGCCTTGCTTGGGATGTGTCGATATCTTGTCATCTACGGATAAAAGCCTGTGATTTACGGGAAAGCGGGCCGGTCAAGAGCACTCATGTAATTATTCCTGAAACCAGAGCTAACGCTATCGTATCATATTGGAATTCAAAGTCCAATGAGCATGTTGATGTGATTTCTTCCGTCATCATAGGGTTTAGACAACGCCCAAGGGTCATGCTCTATCTCCTGGTCATCGCCGCGAGTCCTTGAAAGCAAACGCTAGATGAAAGAAAATGAGTATGCCAATCAACGTGCACATCTATCAAGTCTCGCTCCTAGTGCAATCAAAGGTCAATACTGGCACAGGATGCCACCACGGTGCAGTACATGTATCTCGAGACAGTCTACCAAGGGTCTTGCTCTTCAAAATATCGAGTGAATCGGTTTGGGCGCATCTCATCTTCTCATGCTTCCGATGAGTTCACGCTGAGCCTCGCGATCCCGTGCCCCCTCACTCAAGCTTCCAATGCTCCGGAGATCGCCCACCACGTCCTTGGCTTTGCCAAAGTATACCTCCTGCAGGAGATTGCGCATCTTGAGTTCCATATCCTCAACCAATCGTCCCACATTAGCGATGTGGCTATCATCGTTGTCAACAGGGAGATCCTGCTCAACCTGGCGTGTCATGTTGCCACTAAGGTCCATCTCGCCTAGGTTGCCACCAGCAGTAGATAGGGTCAGGATCACTGTCGATGTGAGCTTATAGTGTGTGCTTCTTCCTCGCTCAATTGCCTCGAAGACATGGATGGAGTCCCATACACCTTCGGAATTGCCGCCTTGGGGGGAAGCTAAAAGGGGATATGTAGTCAGCGTTGACGGTTCGAACACAGTATGGCACTTGTCAGGGGAACTTCATACACTTCTTGAGAAGCACGACCCCTGCGAATCCGTCATCAAGGTTCCAGAAGTAAACACTGCTCACACCACCTTCGTAGTATAAATCGCGATAGACATCGAAGGCCTCGTTCGCCTTGACCTCCATCTTGCGAACACGTTCGCTCGGAATCGCACCCTCGCCAGCGCCTTCGTTACCACCAGCACCTACACCGCCTGATCCAGCTTCATCCAGAGGGGGGTCGAATTGGTTTGACCACGGGGAGCGGTAGCTGTCTCCATCGCGGTTGTAGTCGCAGAGGAGGTAGTCTCGGCCAGTCTGCTTACAGCGGCGCACGGTCAAGGGCTGATCGACAGACGACAGAAGGTCTTCGGTCAGATCTGGAGCGATGGAGATGATGGCGTTGAGGTGGTCTGTCGTCTGCTTAGGGTTGAGACGGCGGAGAAGGTCTCTGTAAATTGAACAGTCAGCGATACGGGGAGGACGTCATTGTGCGGGAGGTTTGAAGTGCTTACAGAGCGGAGTCAAAGGGGTCGACAGCCATGATTATGGACTTTCGAGGGCTTTGGCTGCGGTAATTGAGAGACTATGTAAGATTGAAAGGTTGTTGTTGTTGTTGTTTAGGTACTGAAGACGGCACTATTGGTTCAGGCGGTCCTCAAGTCGAGGTGAAGCTCTGCGACGTTATGGAGTAGCGGGGTCATGGAGCTCCGTGTGGAGTACGTACTGCAAGCCCATGTAAGTGGTAGCTACAACCTAGTACAGTACCTAAGCTCTTGGAAGATTAGATCCTATAGGTTAGTGGTTACTCCCCAGGCGTTACAAGTTTATTAAAGGTTAGGTAGGTTTATGGCAGAAGATCAATCAAGGTAGGCTGAAAATCGATAGAAAACTGGACGTATACCGAAGTGATTCTATCAGTTCAAGCAATAATGCCTCATCACTCAAAACCCTACTAACACTCCTCTTCACCGGGTATTAAGGCTGTGAAGCCACAAGTTAAAGGAAAGAAAGTCAATTAATGGAGACAAAAACACTCTCAAGAAACAACAAACCCTTGATGATGCCTAGCAAAGCAAAATAACACTATAACCCAGCCCAGAGGCAGGTAAACACTAGCTCCCTAACCTCTACCCAACTCGGTACCAATATAAGCTAATCAACCTACTTCCCGAGTTTCCCTCTCAGTCGGCAGGTTTCCAGGCTCTCTCCCCTGACCCATCCGGCCCAGTAGACTATACTACCTCTGCTCTTTTGCGTGGCATTTAATTTAACATCATAGATAAATAATAGCAAAACAAACGCATCTTCCTCACCGCGCGCAAGTTCCAAGACCAACCAGCCCATCTTCCAATCTCACAGCATAGCCATATTCGCCTCCAACGCCGCGCCCGTGATGTCCACCAGTGGGCGAATCGCCAAGAAAGTCACCTCGAAATTTTCACAAAAGAAACCTTAACCATCGACCATCCCGATGAGCCGTATCGAGTTTACAGCTGCGTCGGGCCATCCATGTTGTCCGCAGGTCATCAGTAACATGTCAGAGCACCGCATGGCCCCCCTAAGCAATGTCGAGTTGCACCTTGTAGACTCAAGGAGTCTGCTTACCGGAGCAGACTCGGGGTAGCTACGTGGTCATGATATCGAATGCTTAGTCAATGCTGGAACCGCACAGCAGACAATGAGCCTTCTCGGTCCAGGTCTTGTCACCACCCGTTACGTTCTCGCGCAGGTCACGAATCTCCCATGCTGTGGGGCCGTCTTGCATCTTGAGAGTGGCTTCGAAAAGTCCCAGGTATGGCTTGGAGTCTGCAGCCTTCTTCTTGCGACCTTTCTTGGCCGATCCTTTAGCTGATGCGGTGGTGATAGATCGGGATGGCGTTGGCCCAGGTGTAGGGGTTTCTGTTTCGCGAGGTGTTTCGCGAGCAGTCTTTTTGACGTGGACGTTATCACTCGTTTCGCCGGAGCGGACATCGATCGTAGGTTGTGTCTCTTTCTCCCCCGCGTCAGTGGGCGATAGAGGGCGCGTCGCCTCCTCGGGCTTCTCCTCCTTAACGGCCGATCCCTCGGTTCGATGGGGCTTATCTGTTCCTAGTCGCTCGTAGACTTGCAGGAGGATTTCGTGAGCCATACATTCGTGATGCATCCACTTCCCGCAACTCGGGCTCGTGCACCCAATCAGGGTCTTGTCAGGATTCGCAGGAGTTTGACATTTACACATGAGCTCAACGGACTAGAGGGTCATCAGTACTTTCGGAAACTAAATGAGATATAGAGAGACATACCGAGAGTTGCATGTTGCGGCAGTCGTACGCTTGACGCCAATAAAGCGCGTCTTGGATCTCCTCGTCATCTGACTCAATCCATTGGTTGACGGTGACGGGTCCTGTAACACTGACAACATTGATAATGTCCACTAGAAAAAGGGTTAGTCGCATTGCAGTATAACATCGGTCAGCAATCTAGAACATACTATGATTAGAAGCGATCAATTCATTGTTGCCATGGTACGGCTGGCGGCCGTGAACGGTCTTTTTACCGTCGAGTGTTCCATACGGGAGTTCGTCCGGCCAGTACATCCAATAAACACGTGCATAGACGTGGTGCTCATCGGAAGCACGGATCTCGAGGATACGCGCGACCCAGTCATTATTGCTCTTCTTGTAAATACCCTTACCGTCACCCTGAGCCTTTTGTTGTTCAATCGTTACCTCGTTGGCAACATTGACAAAGCCTTCACTATAATACTTGACACTGTTAACTGCCAAGAGTTAGCCATAAGCCCGTACAGCGGACGGCGCCGAGAATTCATCGGATACTTACGGACGAAGCTGTTGTAGCGCGTCATATCTTGCCATCGTTTTCCTGGCTCGACAGTGTAGTACAAGTCCATGTTCTCGTGCGTTTTGAAATTGCCCGTTGGGGAGAAAGGGGAGATTTGAATCTGGACCCGTTTGTCGTCATCTTGGCCGTCGCGCTTCCGCTTCTTGTTTTTTTGACGATCCGCCTGAGTAGCCGCAGGGCCAGTCGCGTAAGTAATCGTGAAAGGGCACTCAGCGCGATTCTCCTCCCCGACGGATCGCGATCTCTTGCGATTGCTCATTGTGGCGGTTTGATGCGGTTGGGTATGACCGCGTCGGGAGTGGAGAGAAGGAGGGGTTTGCAGAGGAACGACAAGGCGCGCGAAGAAGTGACGCGGAAATGGAAGAAAAGGTTATATAGAAATGGAGAGAGAATTGATTTAACTGGGTTTTCGATATCGCGATCTGTGCTGAGCCGAGCCCAAGCTGCCTTTGAGCAACAAGCCGCGGCTTGCGATGATGTCCTGTGCGCAACGAAAGAGACTCGATTTGTCTGGGAGAGCAACGTCGCAATCTGCGGAAGAACTAAGAACTGAGCCAAAAGCCCAAAAGACTTGCGTCACGTGACCGAGCTGGCACTTGGGCCACCTAAGCTGATGGACGGAGTTCAGTCCTGCCTACGGAAGAGCGACTAGCGCCCAGCGTTAGGCAACGCGTCTGGACAAGCCTTGGCTTAGTAGCGTAGGTAGCTTATGAGAGGCGCAGGGTGAAGGAGTCTTGGCGCGATTCAC
This sequence comes from Fusarium mangiferae, assembly GCF_900044065.1. Classification (NCBI taxonomy): domain Eukaryota; kingdom Fungi; phylum Ascomycota; class Sordariomycetes; order Hypocreales; family Nectriaceae; genus Fusarium; species Fusarium mangiferae. Next base: position 553,757 of record NW_024573921.1, read on the forward strand.
TCTGGGTTTTCGGAACCTACCTTAGTCTAGTGATGAAGATCGATAATAGCTTTGATAAAGGTTAAGTGATCGGGTGAGTGAGGCGCAAGTGTAGAGTTTTGAAGAGTCGCGGTTCTTTGTTAAATGGAGCTTGTTTGTTCCAAGGTGGAAAGCAACAAGAAGAGTGAGGGGATAGAGAGAGAGCAAATGCAGGCGCGTTTGCGTTACATTGAGCGTAAACTTGGGCCCCGGAAATCCGTGCAGGGAAGTCTGCTTCTAGAAACTCCGATCCAATAGGTAGGTACCTAGGTGTAAAGCTCACACGTTATTCATCGCTAGGGACTTCCCTTACCTCGTACAGACATGTATATAGAGCGCCCCAACTCTTAAGCAAAAAGCAAAATACTGTGGTATATTGATTAACTTGAGGTATTGGCAATGCTTAATTTAGGTCCTTGTCTAGCAATTATAAATCGTAGCCAAATTATGATATCACCAGTCATCCAAGTAAACGCCGCCGCTATGCTACCTTATCCTTCCAAGAATCCACAGCTATGTGAGCTAGGGTCTTGCGTGTTCATCGACAATACCATCTTCCTGCTCTCTCTGATAGTCTGCCAGCATTCCACGACGCTCATGTTCATGTTCATCATCGTCTGCTTCCTCCACAGGAGATACTGCCATTGACTCGGCGAGCTTCATGCCTTCTCTTCTACCTCGCTCTACGTTGATGAACCAGATCAATGGCGCAGGAAAACCAACCAATGCTGCCAAAAACCAGAAAGCCGGGCGAATCGTGCCAGTTCTATCAATGATAGCACCGACGATCGTCGGGCCAAAGACGCTGGATCCCTTGTCCGTTATAGCGTACAAGGCGTAGAACGCTGCCTCGGATCCGGGTGGAATAAGCTCGCCGTACAGAGAGCGGCAGTAACCACTCAAACCTCCGAGCACAACTCCATATGCAGCCGCCAGTGGATACATCTCCCAGGGTTGTTGGAGGCCAAATACACCCCATTCTTTAACAAAGGGAAGGTAACCCAGCAAACCGTAAAGGGGTATCAACTCAAACAAGGCAATGCAGACAAGAATGGTTTGATGGGCCTGGAGGTTAAAGAGCCGTGAGATCCACGACCATCCGAAGGCGCCGAATACCCCTGCCAGAGTTGAAATGACATTTATCATACCAAGCGCCCACGGCTTCATGTGGAGTTGGGTTTTGGCGAATAGAATCGCGGTAGATGACGTGGTTGCGATCGCATCAGACAGGAGAAACCATCCAGCAAGGAACAAAACAATGTCCAGCAGGCGTCTAGCCTGTTGAACGGTTTTGAATAGGCTCTTCCATGCGTACAATATGTACGCAAGTCCTGCCATGATGCCTTTGCGCCCATCATCAGCCAGCGGAGGCCCCGGGCGGGGCCGCAACCGCATGGCGGCGGGAATAGTGAAGATGGTCCACCAAAGTCCGACCATGAATAATACGACTCGTTGGCCCCATGTGGTGTTATGCATGGCGATGAGAACAGCAATACAGACGCATTGCAGGAAGAGCGCGGCAATATAGCCGGTGCCAATTCCGATGGCTGAGATCCGCGTTGACAGTTGCAATTCCTTGGAAGTGATTTCCGCATGGCTTGCTGTTGGTTTCAGCCTCTCGCCGTCTTCAGGCTGTAACAGAGGTGAGGTTGTTGAAACTCTTGACGCCTGGAGCTCGCCCACTGAGTCATCCAAAGGGCGTGACTCGAATTCAGAATTGTCAAGATCTGGAGTATCAGCAACGTTGACCTCGATGACATCGGGATGGTATCGCACAAGTAGCGGAAGAAAAGAGTTCAGTAATACAAAGGACGCGCCAAAGGAAGTGTTGGAGATGACGGTCAAGAGGGCGCCGAGAATGTAGTTGTCTTTTGTAATGAAGATGTAGGACATGACGGCGAAGCTCCCAATCCAGGCGAAGCTGAGAAGAAGCTTCTTGCGGTAGTTTCCATGATCAGCAGCGCAACTGATGCTGACAACGAGCAGCGCTTGAATCAAGACGCTCACTGAAAATGTGTACATGGCAAAGCTTGCAGTGTTGATCTCTACTCCAAACACCCAGACAATGCATTGTCCATCCCCCTCTTTCTTACTGTCGCTAGACCCGCATGGTGTTTCTCGGTCAGAGAGGAGCACACCGTTCTCCCTGGCAAGAGTTTCTAGAAGGATAGGAATAAAGGAAGCTGGAGCATGCGTATTAGCAATGGGTCTTGGCGATCTCCGTGTAGACAGCCTGGAGATATAGCTTCACTATCAATAACATACCAATTCCACAAATCACGTACGTCTCAGCCGCAAATGCATAGGCGTACCACCCTAGAAGCTCCTTCCGACTCGTCGGGCGAGCATCATGGCCAGAGTGACGCGGTACGGTTGGCCGTCGCACGTCCGCTTGGCTATTGCGAGGGCTCATATCGCCGTCGCTAGAGGATCGCTCGTCGTCGGCCTCGAAAGCAGAAGTTGCGCAAGATCTAAAGGATCGTTTCGAAATGTTAGAGAGTCCGGACCACGGTCTATGGTCTTGGAGACGTGGACGCTGAGGAAGAGGTTGAAGGTTTGGCGCCATGATGAGGTCGCACTCGTGATCTCACTGGGTGCACGTGATTGTCGTCACAAGGCCGGGACTGGTGAGCTTGAGTCCCCCCGAGGCGCATTCAACACCAGACAGTTTTCCTCACGAGATTGAAGACGGTTTTGGGTTAGTAAAGAGAGGCTTCTGCTCTCGACAAGTCGTGAAGTGCGCCATGTACTCTGCCAGCAAGCGTTGAAAGACAATGGATACGTGGACACAGACAGTTACGGTTTGTTGATCGATCACACAGCGATGAGAAGAGAACAGGGTAACGAGAGAAGACTCACAGTCGCTGAGTGAAATGCGCATCGTTGTGTTCTTAAACATGGCTGGCACCCAGAAGCCAAGGGCCGCGGCCATTGCCGTCACATCTTGTCCATCCCATCAACTTATGCGCCCCCTCCCCATGCGAAAGAGGACTAACGAGATCATAATCACGACGGGGTATCACGATGCCTATTCGCCATGTTTGGGTCTCTCTTGGGCAGGATCGCTGTAAGCCGGCTTAATCAAGGCTATCTGTGACGATCCGTGAGCTATTCGGGCTCTTATCAGGGTCTTTTAAGGGTCATTCTAGCACTAACAAGGTGCTTGTAGACTTCCAGTTTTCCTTAGATCAGAGATGGGTTTGTTCGATGCCAAATTGGTTTAGCTTCGGGGTTGGGACTTCAGAGCCCACAGGTCAAAGCCAATCCTGAAATATCATGTTTCTCTTTTCAGCTCGTTTTGCTCTTTTAGCGGAGACACAGGCACTCGGCTGTCCGAGGGGAGCTCTGAGCTTGTCGACTCATCTGATGTCCCAAAATGCCCATTAAGAAAAGCCAGAATTGAGGGGAAGTGGAGCATGGGGTATGGAAAACTATCGAGGACGATCCTTGATAAGTGGAATAACGTCATGGCAGCCCAACTTGGAGGAGGTTTTGGCACATGCATACTACTACTATAGGTAGGTACGCTAGTTATGTGGTACGTTTTGGCATGTTCTTTTCTGCTTACCTTACTTCTCACTGAGTTAACACAATCTCCAATAAAACAATTGCCAGCGCTGTCAGATCTTTATTTGGAGCAAGGAATGCAGGGTCGGACACAGAAATATCAGAAGCTAGGGTGCGTCGCATTTGTCAATGTCACCAACCACCTATCTACACTGGGCTGTCAGGTATCATCCCACATGTTCGCGCATTGCGCTATAAAGCAAGCGACACGATAGAATTCAAATTATTCAAAACAACAGTATGGCATCAGGGGTATTTCCACAATAACCAATATCAACGATAACGCAGCTTGAGAACGATAATCCCCGCCTCCTCAAGATCAAGTCGCAATTCGCGACTTGTCACGGAACAACAGAATAGGAGCCTACTTCTTGTGGCCAAAGATCTTGGACTTGAGCTTGTCAGCAAGACCAACAGGAGTCTTGACCGCAGGCTTCTCGTGCTCCTCGGACTCCTTCTCAGAACCTGCGGTCTGCGCGTTGCCAGCGCCTCCACGACCGGTATGGTAGTCTCGGCCGTCTTGGCTTGGTCGGACAGCAGTCTCGGGAATGATGTCCACATCCTTGCGCTCGGTGGTGGGTGTGCCTATGTCAGCGATGTTGCCAGCACCTGATGAAGTTGTATTAGCGACTAGTCTGAGTTCCGTGACAGGTGATGATGTATTGTGCAAATGCAAAAACAGAACATTACACAAATGGTACAATGCTAGTGATGACTTACCTCCACGGCCAGAACTGTACGCGCCATCACCGTGGCTTCCAACAACGCCGGTTCGAACAACCTCGCCGTCGACATACTCGGTATCGTCAGGCTTGAAGTTGCCTGCACCCCCGCGACCGTGAGAGACTTCGGCGGACATGGTTACTGATAAGACGGCAGGAGTGTATGACGCGTTCAGAGAGACTTTGAGTCGACAGTAGAGTAGAGTAGAGTTAAGTTTATAACGTCGAGTCTGACATAAAAGACAGCCGTTCAGGCGTCAGCGTGGCTCCAGGGCATGGCGACAACTTATAGCACCCATCCCGTCATCGGCCGGACGGGGAGCACAGCCATCAGGTTAAGCTTGTTTGTGTGCCTGAGACGTCTTTGATAAGAGATACAGTACCTAAGGTACATGGCATCATGAGAAAAACCACAGCAGGGCTGTTATCTATCGACTGCCGTCCGATATCACTAACACTCAAATGGACTTCTCTTATCAGCCCGTCCGCACAACCAACCCCCCCCAAGAGGTTCGCCAAGGACGCCTAGAAGACCGCCAAAAACAACTAAACTGTGGTGAAAGGTCGCTAAATGCGGGTTGATACAGTGCATTTCAGATCTGGGCGCCAAGCATGTGCGATGAGCGACAGCAGGGTGTGCTGATGGTTAAATCGGGAGCGGCCAGTCAGAAGCCGTCTTGTGTTTCCTGTTTACGTATCGGAATTTGCTGATTTAATGTGGGGGGAGAACGGGATCGTTCAACTTATCGATCATCCAATGCCTCTCATTTCCACGGCCACGGGTCAAGAATCCTGTCTTATCAAGTACCCTGCACTTGCGTTCGCCAGGTTGGGTGGGATCTTTCTTTTTTCAGCCCATTTTTGTACGGAACCGGCCTTTTTCAACTTGCAATTAAGTATTGGATTCAGCAGGAACGTGCTCGAAGAATGTGCTCTTTGATGGCTTCTGACGCAATTGTGATACTGATTATTCTCAATCTGTTCATTCACCTGTTTTGACTTGTTGCAAGTCAAGCAAGCTCTCACCTCAGCTTCGTCAACCTCAATGATCCAACTCTTGATTGTTGAACACAAACTGTTTGCAGCCATTTAGCAAACTCTATCAATACCGTCTACGTCTAAAATCCCAAGTTTGTACGGAAACCAAATTTCTATACCCAACAGATACGGTACACACCCCAGTACAAACCAATACCCAAAATAGACATCTTGTCTGGCAGGACTCGTCTTCCAACCCCATTCTCTTCTCGCTTTGGGTCATCACCAACAGGCTCCTTGATCCATCCCTTTGGCACCTGTGTTATGAAGTCATACCAATAGTCCCCCATGATGCTGTAGCCTTCATTTGTAGGGTGCAAGCAGTCTCTCAACTCGCCCAGATCAAATGTGCTGAAATCCACGGCAATAACATGATCACCATCCTTTCGTCGCTGTCGTACAAGCCCAGGGATCAGGGCTCTGTAAATAGGCATTCTGGGTTTCTCAGTGTCACAGGATGCCAAAGGTATCGCGACGAGGATTGCTGCATCCGGGCAGTATCTAACAATCTTGTCAATGAGGTCGCCGAGACGAGTGGCAGCATCTTTGGGGTCGTTTCCTTCTTTGGAGATCGACGGTCGTAAATCCATGTCATTCGTTCCAGCGTGAAGGAGGACAAGATTTGGTTTTTGTTCCAACGACTCTGTGATGTGATCGTTTATATACTGAATTGTCTTGCCAGACCAGGCCGCCTAAATCCGTATAAGCGTGGTATCGTCACGTTCAATGGCTGGTCTCACATAATAACTGTCCTCCATAGAGCCTTTGCGTCTTGTACCCGCAAAGACAACTTTTTCTCCTTGAGTCAGTGTCAGTATATGTCAGTATACCCGTCAATTAATATTATTCTGAATGGTCAAGAAGCAACTTACGTGACAGATGTTTCGCGAGAGAAAGCCTGTAGCCATTCCCATCGCCGCCGTCTGCATCACTTCCCCAACCCTCTGTTATAGAGTCCCCGACACAGAGTATACGAAGAGGAACTTCCACTTTCCAGGCATCGTCAGATTCAACTTGGGTGTAATTCAAGACATCGAAAGCCGTAAACCCCGAAACATTCCAAGCTATTTGTGCAGCACCCTCTCGTAGTTGTAGTGTCGAGGCATAAGCCGCACTAACAAGACAAGCCAGTAATGAATACCACATGGTTGTTCACCACAACAAACAAGCGTTTATCGAAGGAAAAGAATAGGGATGAAACCCAAAAAGGGCCGCAATACTAGGAATCAGGACATATTTTAAAGTTACAAAGGGTAGACGTGGTTGTTGGTTCTGGCAAATCTAAAGCAAACTAGTCAGCATTATCATCCATATTGGTTCCACCGCCTATCATTCCTGACCCACGATGAAACACCACAATGCAGGGTTTCTGGAGGATTTCTCGGTATTAAACGCAAGTAACGGAACAGTCACTTCAAGCAACTGTTGGGTCACTTGCTCAGTTGTGTTGTTTGCAAACTCATGTGGCGGGCCCTTCACGAAGTCGACGCAAAAAGGACAAAGATTCGAGCGAAGCTGGTAACCATGTGGAAAAGGAAAAGATCATCTCGGATCGACTCAAAAAGAGCACTTGTGTGACAAGTTTTTTGTTATGGATGCCAATCTCAGTTCATGCCGATGCTCCGTATTCCGTCTCTACCTCGCTATCGCTAGTTCATTCTTAATTCTCTACGCCCTTGCGAGACATGACGTCTAGTCTCGTCTAAATTCTCATCAACGCCATATCGATCACATAAACTCCCTATTATGCTCATTCTCATGTCTTCTCATAACTTACGTCTCCCATCAAGCCCTTCCAGCTCGGCCGACCTGAAGGATCTCACCTGTCAGGGCCTCGTCCCCTCGCAACACTGGCCATGAGGTGCCGTCAGATTTGGCTAGGACAAATTCTAGCTTCGTGCCGAGCACTCTGTACGATGACTTCTCTGGGTCGATCGACGCATAGAGAGGGACTCGGGCTGTATAGCGCTTGGGGGGCGAGTCGGTTGTAGTAAGGTCCAGGTTCAGTTGCTTCAGCTGCAACTCGATCTTGGCTGTGCTCTTGTCGATCTTCTTCAGGAAGAAGGATGCAATAACATTGACTGGGGTCTGGTAAAAATCATGCCTATAACTATTAGCACGAACAATCATAGAATTTGGCCGCGGTTTTGTTTCGTGAACTCACCTGACGTTGGAGACGACCTCCTCACTATTGGGGCCATCCTTCTTACCACTGCCGACAAACAAGTGTCTGTTCTTCGTCTTGCACCCCTCAATCTTCATAAATTGATCAAACTCCAACACTCGCCTCTTGCAACAGGAGTATCCCTTGCTCCCCTCGTGGAAGATTGGTACTCCTGGATGGTGAACACACTCCTCGTCATCCCTCGAGCTGCCCTTCTTGTACGTTGCGCCGCATGCCCTTCTCTTACAGCCAACACCGTCCGCAATCTCAAGACTGGGGTCATCATCTTCCGACTCAGGAGCAGGCGGCGGTGGCGTAGGAGCGTGCTGGGCAATTGGAATCGGTGCGCGAGACGGAGTGGCGGCGTTTAGAGCATCGATCTTCTGAGCGAGGGCAGCGTCATCCTGCTGGGGTTTCTCCTCAAGCTGAGGCGGCTTGTCGGTGGTCGAGTGTGTGCCCGTCGTACAAGGAGGAATATCCATAAACTCGTCAAATGTCAAGACACGAGCCTTGCAGCACTTCCATCCTTTTCACGGTTAGTTAGTATGCTATGCGATGCAATGCACAATGGCAGGTCAAAACAGTATCTGCTCTGCCAGATCAACCTACCTTTCTGCCCCTCGTGGAAAATGGGCGGACCAGGGTGGTACTCGCACTTCTCATCTGGATCGGTAAACTCTTTCCCGCAACCTTGATGGACACATTTTTGAGACATTTCGCGAGTAGTACAACGTCTATACTCCACAGGAAGAATTGACAGTTTAGTGATTGTCTAGAAGGAAGAGAAAGGAGTATTTGACTCGGACTTTGGTGGGGTGGGAGCTTCTAGAATTCAAGCTCTGTCGTGGAGGCGATGACGATGCTGGAACACAGCTATATTCTCACCGCTTTCCTGTTTCGATGCGGGGTCGCATCTGATTTGCTTGTGCAATCAGACGCGACGGGTTGCATGCGTCTCGTCTAATCTCAGGCCATTTTCAAGACGACATTGGATTTTTATACCGAGCCATTGAGACACTTCCACGGGGCTGCTCTATTCACTTCACCATGTTTGCTACTCGTCGTCTTCTCTTTTCAACGAGAATTACGTTCTTCACCCGGGAAACTTGTGGTCTCTGCACCCAAGCTAAGCATGTATTGTCAGATGTTTGGGATAAGAGACCCTTTGACTATACAGAGGTTAATGTCGATCTCCCAAAGCCTGAGTCCAAGCAATGGAGAGACATATACGATTTTGATGTCCCGGTGGTCAGCAGAAATACTTACCTAAAGGCACTGAAATTCTTGTTAACATCCATATAATGCAGATTCACATCAGTAAAGCCTCCGCGCCTGAAGAAGAGCCAACCAAAGTTGGTAAAGCAATCAAATTGATGCACAGATTCACTGCCGAGCAAGTCGAGGCTCAAATGGACAAAGCAGAGAAAAACTAACCTCTCCTTGCGGCACACATCAATATCCCTTTCCTCTGGTTGGTGCCAAGCTTCCATCAGCGAAGCTGAGCTGCTCTTTGGCTACCAGGCCCAAGGACGTATAATCAGTTACTACATTCATCATGTCAAACCCCTGATCAGCGTATATCTTTGCCTGTTCACCCCCTGTGCAGTATACGCCTGTCTTCTTGCCTGCTCTCTGACCCGCAGCCAGGATCTTGGCAATGGCGTCTTTCAGTTCCGTAGCCATGACTCCTTCGATAATGGGGTGACCGAGCGCGTTTCCTGTTGCGAATCAATACATTTCCTTTGGTTCAACTTTGTAATTTTTGGGAGACAAACCAAGATCGAACGGTCCAATGAATAACACGTCGATGCCATCAACGGCAGCAATCTCGTCGATAGACTCAAGTGCCTCCTTGGTCTCAATCTGAACAATGGTCAAGAGAGAATCATTGGCTTGCTGGAGATACTCTGAGAAGCTCGGCTCAGGGTGGAATCGCTCTGGAGCGATTGGCGACCCGAAACCTCGACGGCCTAGGGGCGGAAACTTGGCAGATTGCACGAGTTGTCTCGCTTCTTCAGGCGTCCTCAGCAAAGGCACAACAATCTTTGTCTAATCAGCAACATGGCACGGCTTCAGAGAGATGGCAACTTACGCCGTGAGCTCCACTGTCGAGTGCACCTGAGAAATGTCAACACCGAATTCCCAAGCATGGATATCTCTGCAGCCTCACGCTTTACCATCCATCCTTGCATATCGGGCAATCTCACAATGGGCGAAACCCCTAAAGCCGCAATTGCAGGGACGGCATCGTGCATTGCACCATCTTGACATGTCAGGCCTATATCCAATCATTTCAGTATAGGCTCAACTTACCATCCAAGTTCCCATGCTCGCAGTCTACCAAGACCCAATCAACTCCTGACCTTGCTAATACTCGCGACACGTTTGCGCCGGGAAGCATCTGCCAGGCGCCAAACGCCTTTTTCCCCTCCAGAAGAGCTGTCCGTAATCTATTAGATGCCTGCATGCCAGACAACCTAGACATCGTTCTGGTTGCCACCCGTGGTTGTAACGTGTTGGGTGTCAAGGCCGGTCGTAACCGGAGGGTTGCTGATGTCCATACTCTACTCATATTGTCTTGTTTTTACCTCGTATAATGGTCATAGATAGTGCAGAAAGCCAACTTGCTCGGGGAAGTATCCTCCGAGAACCCAATTTATACGACAAACATCAGACATTTCCCCGGAGGGCCCCGTTCCCCGTTCCCCGTCCCCAGCTCCTCAGCGGGGAGCTCTCGATTGCGGGGTCTCGTGGGGGATATCAAGCTGCTTCAGGAAGCCGACGCCTGTCTGTACAGCTTGCAATTGGCTGCCGAAGAGACTCATTATTGTAGGGCGGGTGGCTTCACTCATAGGGCGCATATAACTTGGAGCGTTATCGGGTATCTTTGGCTTTTATTGTCTTGTTTGCAAACTGCAAACTGCAAGCTTGCGTGCCATTGTCTATTTGTTCGCTGTCTAAATCTGACAGAAACAGTAATTCATTTTCCTTATAGCAAACTGTATCCATTATGTTCAATTTTGCGATCAACGTAATCTTGGCCACCTTTTATACCAATAATTGTTTGTGCCCCAGAACAATCACTGTTCGGCGCCCGACTCACCTGCTGCAGGCTCCATTGTCGTCAATTCAGCGGATTTGTCTCCTCCCTAATGTGGTGATTGATAGATTTTTGTTTGAGTCGCTTTTGCCGCTGCATCCAGTAATTGAAGGACTGGCTGCTGTAGTAGAGTCGCCTAATTGTTTCTATCCTTCAATGGGGCTTTGATTTTCTTGGTTCCCACTCCGTCCAGTACCACGCGCAACTTAAGAAGCTTGGAGGCATCTGATATCACCGTTAGCAAAGAAAGCCAAATATATGACCAGTCGTCAGCATACCCCAAGTAATCCTCCTTGATGCTACCGATGGCCCACATTTCTCCAACTTCTGTTCGAGTTCCTATGATTTTGACGCGAACGTGGGTTTGGGGCTCAATGGAGGTGTCCTCGTTGTTTGTGAACTGAGGTGGCGTCGCATTGGGGTCATATTTCACATCACTAGGAATCAGCTATCGTAACTGTTAGAAAATATTGCATCACAGCCATGTGGTGACGTACATGGGCTGAAACAAACAGCTGCAGAGGCCCTGCGTGAGCGAAGAAGCCTTGTGGGTTGATAGAGTGCACAACTGCATCGACCTGACTGAAGTCAGACTCCTAGGTCATTAATCCTCGGCAGTGAAGGCCTTACCGTCTCGCCTTTGAATGGCCGCCATACTACGGCACGATATCCGACAGTAAATTCAGCCATACCAAGACCGGGGAGGATTCGTCCTTCAGAGATTTCGAAAGCGTCCATGATGGAAATGATGAAGTAGCTGCCAGCGCATGTGCCTTCAACGTCCTTTAAGAGCTTCGCGGTCACGAGGTCGTGCATGTTGCGACCCATGAAAGAAGGGTGCAAGGTGACCTTGCGCTCCAAATTATAAAGAAAAAACATGGTGAAAAGCGATTTCGGGGAGAAGCGAAGATATCGATGGTAAGCGAGTGGGCGGTTTCGGTTGGCAAGGAAGTTGCGATATTGCAATATGTCCGATGTCCGACTAGAGCACGAAAATGGGTTTGTATTCGATCAAGCGAGAGATTAAGCTAATAACTACCGCTTCGTAGGGTTCTGCGATCAATCGAGGGAGGGCGCCGGGCGAAAGCGCGTGCGAAAAGGAACGAGACGTAGTGACAGCTTGGCGTAGGCTTAGAAATGAAACGCGCCGAGGAGTTGCGTATCGCTCGCTGAAGAGAGGCGAGAGGCGAAAATATATTAAGAGAAAGGCCCTGGCGTGTCAAGTCAAAATATGACTGCTGACCTTCTTGACGCGAGCGCAGAGGGAGGTTGTTTGTTCCTTGGGTGAAAGAATGTCAAGTGAGGTGGAAGTTTGGACAATGAAATCGACGAGGCTGAGCTGGCCCATGCGTTCCTATGAGATCTGCCCAATCAGAGCTCGTGAGCATTCCAGCCACAGGTGTGGCGTCTAAGCGATAGCTGCCTGATCACACCTCAACCTCAACGACATGGGATTCTAGAGTATATCATTTTCGGATACGTGCTGAATGCGAAACTTGAGTATAGGGAGACATTTTAAGTTTATTAAGTCATGTGTAGGTAACAAGTCAATAGATGCTACTCCGAACAAAAATCACTGGCCCCCCTATCATACGCTCACAAAACACCTAGTGTCAACTTAACTGGCTGAGAGTTTCCATTGCTGAAAGCTTCAATACAGACCGGTGGAGTAGGTAGGCACCTAAAAGGAAGAATATCTACCAAAGACGCGATACTCCAGCAGAACATGGCCCATCAGGCCGAATGATTATCACTGAGAGGCATACAAGAAGTCTTGAGTGGAGGTTTCGGCCTCGGCTTCTACCTCTCGCAACCGGACTCTTCCAGAATAAAACCCGGATGGGATGTGGTACGATTCGAGGGAACCGAATGGAAGCCTCTCCGAACCTTGTCCTTCGTCCTCCTCTTGAGATATTAATCGGCACCAAAATTCTAAAACCTGGGGAATAAACAAGGGCGATGAGATTCCGACCAATACAATAGGACTTCGTATATTCCTTGCCGGCATTGACTGGCTTGTGTTTGATGGAAGGCGCAACCACCCAAGTAAAAGGAGACAAGCACACGCCGTGCTGGAAGGCATAGTGGACATGGGGCAAGGGGTGAAAGAAAGGAGCTCCAAAATGGAAGTTACTGTACGGACTTGGGACCCACCCCGAGCAGCTGCGGCGGTGCATCCAAGCGGGTCTTTCTAAGGTTAGGGAGGGAGTTGGGGATCAGAAGTGGCAGCAGCCAGTGGACACAGGCTCGCAAAAATGGAAAGCACATGAAAACGAACAACTCATCACTGTAGAAAGCCACTCACTCACACTCTTTTTACCGTACTGTGCCTGCCGTGCCATACCATACCATACCTGCGTTGCCTTCGGCCTTTGCCAACCTTCGATTTCTTGGCTCGTCTTGTTTTCTTCTACTCATTCTTTATTACTGCAGGATCCTGCCTTTTGAAGCCTTTGCAGCCCGTCTGATCTGACGGACGCACCTCCTGCGTCAAAACGAACCTGGGAAGGAGGTCATCCCGTCATCCCGTCTCGGACTGTGATACCTCGAGGTAACACACAATCACCTTAACTACCTAGGTACTACCTACCAGGTACACCTACCCAAACAAGTTGTAATCATCTTCATCATTCATCCATCACAAGAAAGTATCCTTTACCTTACCCACGCAAACTTCCATTCGGTCGCCCTGGGATCTCTTCTTTTTGGACTCAGATCCACAACTGTAGCCTCAGAAATCATCAAACTGCATAGACCAGCAGCTCACGGACCACGTCAAGCCGAGTTCATCGCTCGTCAAATTGTCAGATTCAAAGCAGCTTTATAGGCTTTTTCTCTCCTCACTTTTCATACTCTCAGTCTGCTACAACTCTCGTGTCGTCTCTGTTGAGGGGGCCCTTACTCATCATGTCTCTGGATCTTGAACAGCACCTCACCTTTGTAAGTCACACTTCGACACGCTATTTATCATATGTCGAAAATCATACTAATATGCGGTAGTATGGTGCTTACCACCATAACTCGGTTAATGTCGCCATCCACATGGTTTGCGTCCCCCTCATCCTCTTATCGGGGTTCTGTATGGTTCGTCTCTTCATGTCCTCGCCGGCTTATGCATGTTGCGTTGCTCTGCATCTGCTTTCTTACCAGAACTCCATCTGACATTTCTCCAGGCCACATACACTGGCACTCTCATTCCTACACCATCTTGGATCACTCCCCCTTATCTGGACCTCAACCTTGGCGTCATTGGTGCCAGTCTTTATTCCTTGCTCTATCTGCTCTTGGAGCCCTTTGCGGGCTTCCTCCTGGCTCTTTTCTGTATGGGGGGTGCAGCACTTGGCAACTACCTCCATCAGCAAAATCCTGACACCACTTTTCAGGGTGCTCTGGCTATCCATGTTGTCTGCTGGATCTTCCAGTTTATTGGTCATGGTAAATATGAAGGACGTGCCCCTGCTTTGCTCGACAACCTCATCCAGGCCGTCTTCCTTGCCCCTATGTTTGTGTGGCTTGAGATACTCTTCAAGTTTGGATACCGACCAGAGCTCCGATCTCGTGTCAACAAGAAAGTCCAGGTCGAGATTGAGAAGTTCAGGTCAAAGAACGGCAAGGCCCAATAGAGCAATCATCTCAGCCCAATCTACTTCCCTGATCTTGAGTATATAAGATGGTTCGTCAGACGACCAATGCTCCGGAGACTGCGTTGTAGAACCAGCTTCAACATCGAGACAAACCACGTTCTGACGTGTCCCCGCTTACATTTCAGATACTATCAATCGATGATCAGTAGCGAGCACCCAATCTATCGTCATTGGGCCTCATTGCACGGAATACGACAGTATTCTTTTCGCCGCCGCGGAGACGAAGGTGGCATTGGTGATCTCACCCCTTTTGTTTACTCGCGCATTTGATGCTCTTGAGAGCAGATTCGTTTGCTTACACGACCGTTAGGTTGTCCTGAGACTCATGAAATCGGCACGTGAAATACAAGGAGAAGGTCAGGAAGTGGATCGGTCCAGGTAACAGCCTCAGCATCATATGGAGTGTATGGAGTTGTTTTGTTTGCAATTAAATAACAGTTGACATCAAGCACGTAGTAAATTCGTCAATATATTCGTATCATTTATCAATGGGCATTATTCACAGTATATTCATCCAGGAACAAACGTTATATTGCTATCTAATCTTCTCCACGATGCCGTTCTCAAGGCCATTTCGGTCCGTGATGGTCTGCTAATAAAGGCAGGTTTGCTGCATGTTGTTAATTTAGAGCTCATCTTCGTCATCAACATGACAAACTTTTATCTCTATCGACTTGGGTCGTTCAACAGGATGGTGAACATGGACCTGATGTTCTCGAACATGATCTAGACGCTTGCAAGTTTGGTCGTCTCCCCGTTGAATAATAGGCATAATAACCTCACTGCCTCGATCACCATCTATGCCTTGTGGAAGCTCCGAGGAGAGAGGGGGCGCACGTCGCAGCTTGTTAGGGATCCCAGCCTCATCCAAGATTTGTGACTCTAGGTCGTGGTAAACCCTACGCAGGCAATTCGTTGCGCGACTGCGTTGTAGGCTCGGTTGAGCAGCTTCACGGTGTCTGGGCGGACACAGGCGTCGTTGGTTTGGACGTTGTCGGTCGGTCTCCAACCCTGAGCTGCCCGAGTTCGCCATCTTAGATGCTCGTGCTGGCCAAGCAAGTATCGCAGGGCTGGTCCGGGCGTTGCTGGCCTTCTATCTTGCGTTTGCAAGGCCTGACTGGGCACAGCCAGTCCAGAATGGGTCGAAGAAACTGCTTTTGTCGGGCCTTGATCTTTTGGCAAGGGACTGGCATATACCTCATGTGATGACACTTGAAGCTGAAGATCTGCTGGCACATGTTAATGATGGTGTTTTCAAGTTAATTTATGGATCAGGCGTTAAGTATTACTTGTGTTGGTTATCTTGTGACGATGGGGGCACTGGCTTATATTATACTTGTCCCTGGTTTATCTTGTCGGCAAGTGTCAGACGAACATCTCCATTGTTCGGGCGTAATTGCAAAAGCTCTAGAGTGAATCTGCGAGAGGCCTGGTCTGCGTATATGTTCTTTTTTGTTTTCAGCTAATTCCTTTGTTACGGTCATCACTGTGCATTTGAAAGGGCTCGGGCTTGTCAATGACATGACGGGTTGCTTTGGTAAAGTCTGTCCTGTATTCTGTTGAGAAGATGAGAAACTGAACTACCTTACAATATGTAATAAATTAACACAAATAAGCTCCCATGTCAACAAAATACGGGTATGTTCGCCGTGTTAACTCCCAACCCATAGTTAGATGACTAGAACAACTAGAGTCGAGCAATTCGTTCGTCCTTTTCGGGCTTTGAAGCATTGAACTTCATCTCGTTCTCGTGCTTCAATCTGCTCTGCTCCTTCTGTAGCTTCGCGTCCATTTCCTTCTGAAGCTCGTGTTGAATAATGTCCAACTTCTGCTCCCTCTCCTGCTGGGCCTTCTCATGGCGATTAGTCTGTGGGGTTCTCATGTGAGCATCGTACACGTATATAAACATGGTTGCTGTATAATTGTATGTCTTCACTGACCTCGTTGGCAAGATGTTGCGGAGTTGCAACAGCATATTGCTTTCCCTCGCTGGAGTACAAATATCTAAACTTTCCATCCTTGGAGACCTTTGGTCTGTTGTGCTCTGGCCATAGATATGGCTTCTCCTCCACCCCCTTCTCTTCGTCTCGCTTCTGGGTCATTCTGGGTACTCTCTTAATCCTCTTCTTTGCATCTTCCTCGTCGTCACTATCGCTGTCGCTGTCATATTCCTCGTCTTCCTTGTCCTCGTCTTTGTCTTCTCCAGTGTGTGGCTTAATAGAGTCACGCCACATGGATGGAACCATCCCTGGGTTTTCGATAATTCGAGTATAACCGGTGGGGTTTTCTTTCTCGGTCTCCTCTAGGGTTTTGTTGAAGTTTTTAAGAAGCGTCTTGGCCAAAGTCTTCTCATGCTCAGAAACTTCCATCTTGTCGAGTGAGATGAATATGTGGCTGTCGGGTTTTGGAGGTTTATACTCATGTTCGGTCTTTTTTCCAGACTGGCGAGTCTGGTTCAACTTTGGCTCGCTCTCTTCGGTCTCTGGTCTCTTTTGTATGATGCGCCTAGCCACAAAGGAGCTGTTTCTGATCGCTTGAGCTGCAAAAGGACCAGATTCAAGAGGGTATCTAGGATCGTCCGTATAATGATCAACGGGCTCAAGGCGAGAGAAGTCGGTGCCTTTGAGCTTTTCGCCCAGTCCTTCAGTTCTGTTACGTTTCACCAACGGTGAAGCGAAGACAGCTCCGACCAGGTACCAGGCCAGCACTATGAAGATATTGATTTCCATTCTGGTCAGCGCGTGGGTGTTGTATGTGCTGCGTATGGTTCATGGCCAGATAAGAAACAATGGGTTTTCTAAAGCAAGGCAGCACATTTTACTTATGTATGACTAAGACTTGAAATAAATCTGACTTTCATCATCTTATATCACGTCAACAAAGCTTGTATGGTTCCGAACCGTAGACACGGAAACCAAATTATAGACACAAAAAGTTTGTCTGATCCATCTTGTCCACTCATTGGGTATACTGATCTTGGTTTCATGTTCTCGGTGCACGCCTAAGTTTGCCAGTGTCTGCACTATTGGATGCATTAAAACTGTGTCGGCGTTACTCAGGAAACATTTGGAACAGTCTTTGGGGTTGGGTTATGTCGAGATTGGTTGGTATTGGTGATGTACAAGCACACCCTGTGTATGTATTGTCTGTCCCTACTGCGCTTATCGTGACTAATTTCAGTATGTACTTTCTTGCTCAGTCGATACTTGGAGCTTCTCTATTCAGTACGGGTGATAGATCATACAGGGAAAATTTCGATGCATCGTAACTCAGTATCTCAACTAGGCCAGGTTGTCGGACGAGAGAAAAGGCCAAAAACCAATTGGTATCCCAGAATAGAGGATTGCGCTTCTGAGAGATCAGCAGTTCAACGGAATGGCCGATGGGGTCATCATTTGCTCGCTCTTTTGCCATTTTGGTGATGATTTCGTACTCGATCAACTGAGCTCGCTACTTGCAGATTCGAACTTTTGCGAGGAACACTATGGTTACTCTGTGGCCCCAAGTAAAATTCAGTTTATACTTATGTAGTTGTAATACTCCCTATTGTCGTCTAGGAGATTCCGTCGCCTTTGTTCTTTTCTAAATATTGAATCATTTTCTGTTGTCAAGGTTCACTCTTGTAGGTGCTGAATCTTGCTGAATACCTACCTTAGGGTACCATGAGGAAGCGGTTACATTGGCCAATAGCATGTTAGCAAATGCTATAGGGTAAGCTCATGATACCCAGTAGTTGGATATGATAGAAATCAATGGGATGATATGTTTTGTCGTATTGGGTCAATCACAACGTTATCGGCGGCGGTTTCGGGATTCCGGCATTTTTCTGCCCGTCTCGATGCCTTTTTTGACGATCGGGTTGTTCAGTGTCTATCGGAGTATCGCATTCTGAGCGGATCTCCTGTGGGTTCGGAGCGTGTTCCCGTACCTAGCTCTCGTGAAGCCTAAATGCACCTCTGATGTCCTCGTGTTCAACAACCAGAATGTACTAATCAGCAGCTTGATATAGCCAATATAGTACCATTTCTGTAAATTTGAGGGTAAGAGGACTTACATTTGATAATTCACAACGGTATATCGGACTCATTATTCGGAACCTCGCATGACTCAGAAAAACTCCGCCAGCGGCCCTATCACCGCCAAAGCGCAGAATAGCGGCGGCACAGGCGGTACATATCTCCGCCAACTCCGCCGATGCCACCAAAGTGGACGGCGATGTCGGGGCATTTCATCATTAGACTGGGAGAATACTACACCACATTGGCTGTTTTACTTTTTTTTCAATGGGTCAAAATGAACTTGACACCTCTTCCAGACGTCTGTGAGCACCAGTAGAATCATTTTCCTTGCTGCTTACAACCGCTGCTCTGCTGTGTCCTTGTTTGTTTCTTGTTGGCCAGGGTCCAAGCTGTATTGTAGTATGTATGTATGTACTTGAAGGGTCGCCGTAACCGGACCCATAAGCTTAGCTGGGCTTGATCCGGGGAGTTCAGCAAGGATGATAAGCTGTGAGGTGATGTTCGGTATCTGGCTGCAGGTACAGTCAGCGTGGGATATACTCAACAAGATACACAAAAATTAATAAGAGAAGCCCTGATTGTCAGAGCCAAAACGGGACAACAGAATGCATCAAAGTTGGGTGTTACAGAACTCGTGCCTTGGATTCTCCACGAAAGACCCTTGAACAAGACACTAGTGAGGGACGATCTCTATCGGATCTTGGTAAATTTTCTCACCTATTACGGCCGAAATGTTGGGGCAGTTCCATTTACTCTGTAGATAGCAATCGGAGGTATCTATCCACTATTGGAGTGCTATGGAGCTACTTTGTTAGCTGTTCCTGGGCCTGGGTTGAGCTGCGTCACATCACAGCCCAGTCCAGCACAACTTTTTGTAGAGTCACACACCAAAACTAGAGAATAATTTTCGGAGGTTCTTCTTATCTTATCAGCTGTACCGCCATTTTTCTTCACAACGGGCCGCCCTACTTATCCCCATCCCCCCCCCGCCCTCCTCTAGAAATCAGTTCCAACAGAGTCACAGTCTCTTGTGTCCTTCCCATACATCGACATATCCTAGACGCTTGATTCGGGATACAGAAGGGCAACCTCGCCAGCGGGACGGTTCAACTTACGCATTGATACGTGCAAATTATCCGCTGCAATGCCTCTCAACTTCAACCTGGCAACCACTCTCGCTGGTCGAGCTCCGGCCCTGCTCCGTCATGGACGCAGGGTCCCGCGAGCTTTGCCCTCTCGCTCATTCTCCTCCGTGAGCCCTCTCTCAGCATCCGCATCATGCCGAGTCTCAATCGCATCTGCCCGCCCCGCCAACTCGAAGCGCCTGGGCACCCTCAAGGTTATGCGCGCCTACAGCTCCGCCGCTGTTCAGGATGCACCCAACCCCAAGGCCTACCTCGACAGTGGAGTCATCAAGCCTCACCAGACCGTTGATGTCAAGAAGGTTCTTGTCATTGGAAGTGGTGGTCTTGCCATTGGACAGGCCGGAGAGTTCGACTACTCAGGTTAGTATACCCAATACCCAATACGCAGTGACGCACATCTCACCGATGAACTTGCGATTCACCACCAAAACTCATTTTTGAGCATTCAAAATTAACACACTCGAAATATAGGTGCTCAGGCTCTCAAGGCCCTCAAGGAAGCCGGCGTTGCTTCTGTCCTCATCAACCCCAATATCGCTACCATCCAGACCAACCACAGTCTGGCTGACGAGGTCTACTACCTCCCCGTTACCCCCGAGTATGTCTCCTATGTCATCGAGAAGGAGAAGCCCGATGGCATCTTCCTGTCCTTCGGTGGCCAGACTGCCCTCAACCTTGGTGTTGAGATGCAGCGACTCGGCCTCTTTGAAAAGTATGGCGTCAAGGTCCTCGGCACCAGTGTCCGAACTCTGGAACTGAGCGAGGATCGTGACCTCTTCGCCAGGGCTCTGGATGAGATTAACATCCCCATTGCCAAGTCGATTGCTGTCGGCACTGTCGAGGAGGCTCTCGAGGCCGCCGAGACCGTCGGATACCCCATTATTGTCCGTGCCGCCTATGCTCTAGGTGGTCTGGGTTCCGGTTTCGCCAACAACGAGGAGGAGCTCCGCAACATGGCCGCTCGATCTCTTACCCTCTCTCCCCAGATCCTCGTCGAGAAGTCGCTCAAGGGCTGGAAGGAGGTCGAATACGAGGTCGTTCGTGACGCCAACAACAACTGTATCACTGTGTGCAACATGGAGAACTTCGATCCTCTTGGCATCCACACTGGTGACTCCATTGTAGTTGCGCCTAGTCAGACCCTGAGCGACGAGGAGTATCACATGCTTCGAAGCGCCGCCATCAAGATCGTCCGGCATCTTGGTGTTGTTGGCGAGTGTAACGTCCAGTACGCTCTCCAGCCTGATGGTCTCGACTACCGTGTCATTGAGGTCAACGCCCGTCTTTCCCGATCCTCTGCCCTGGCCTCCAAGGCTACCGGATATCCTCTTGCGTACACTGCTGCAAAGATCGGTCTCGGACACACCCTTCCCGAGCTCCCCAACGCCGTCACCAAGACCACCACTGCCAACTTCGAGCCTTCCCTCGACTACATCGTCACCAAGATTCCCCGATGGGATCTTTCCAAATTCCAGCACGTCAAGCGCGACATCGGCAGTGCTATGAAGTCTGTTGGTGAGGTCATGGCTATCGGCCGAACCTTTGAGGAGTCTTTCCAGAAGGCCATTCGTCAGGTTGACCCCCGATTTGTGGGCTTCCAAGGTGATAAGTTCGATGATCTCGACTTTGAGCTCCAGAACCCTACCGACCGCCGATGGCTCGCTGTTGGACAAGCCATGCTTCACGAGAATTACTCTGTTGACAAGGTCCACGAGCTGACCAAGATTGACAAGTGGTTCCTCCACAAGCTGCAGAACATCGTCGACTGTACCCGTGAGCTTGAGCAGGCTGGTGGTCTACAGAGCCTGAAGAAAGATCAGGTCCTCAAGGCCAAGAAGATGGGCTTCTCTGACCGACAGATCGCCATGGCCGTCAAGAGCACTGAGGATGAGGTCCGAGCCTACCGTCTCAGCTTCGGCATCCGACCCTGGGTCAAGAAGATCGACACCCTGGCCGCCGAGTTCCCCGCCAACACCAACTACCTCTACACCACCTACAACGGCTCTACTCACGATGTCACTTTCGAGGACAACGGTACTATTGTCCTTGGTAGCGGTGTTTACCGAATTGGTAGCTCTGTCGAATTCGATTGGTGTGCTGTTAGCGCCACTCAAGCTCTCCAGCAGATGGGTGAGAAGACCATCATGATCAACGTAAGTTTATATTCTCCATTCCGTCCCAATCAAGCGTTCCTTCCTTATGCGGTGTCGCCGTGATCGCGGCCCCACTTCGCCGAAAACGGCCCCACTTCGCACCGGACCTCACAATTTTTATAATCATTTCAAAAGGTTTAGACTAATATTTGACGATAGTATAACCCAGAGACGATGAGCACAGACTTCGACTCCGCTGATAAGCTGTATTTCGAAGAGTTGAGCTACGAGCGTGTCATGGATATCTACGAGCTTGAGAATTCGAAGGGTGTCGTTGTGTCCGTTGGTGGCCAGCTTCCCCAGAACATTGCCCTCAAGCTCCAGGAGACTGGTGGAGCTAATGTCCTTGGAACTGATCCCAGGGATATTGACAAGGCCGAGGATCGTCAGAAGTTCTCTGAGATCCTTGACAGCATCGGTGTCGACCAGCCTGCCTGGAAAGAGCTTACTTCCGTCAAGGCTGCTGAGGAGTTCGCCGATGAGGTTGGCTACCCCGTCCTTGTCCGTCCTAGTTACGTCCTGTCCGGCGCTGCCATGACTGTGATCTCAAGTCAGGAAGATCTCAAGGACAAGCTGGAGGCTGCCAGCAATGTCTCCCCTGACCACCCCGTTGTCATCACCAAGTTCATTGAGGGGGCCCAGGAGATCGATGTTGACGGTGTCTCTGCCAACGGCGAGCTCATCATTCATGCTGTTTCCGAGCACGTTGAGCAAGCCGGAGTTCACTCCGGTGACGCCACTCTGGTTCTCCCCCCTGCCAATCTCGATAGCAACACCATGGAGCGTGTCAAGGAGATTGCTGTCAAGGTCGCCGCAGCTTGGAAGATCAGCGGCCCCTTCAACATGCAAATCATCAAGGCCGAGAACCCTGAGGGTGGCGAGCCCCTTCTCAAGGTCATTGAGTGCAACCTTCGTGCCTCTCGATCTTTCCCCTTTGTCAGCAAGGTCCTCGGAACCAACTTCATCGATATTGCTACCAAGGCCCTCGTCGGCAAGCAGGTTCCTGCCAAGTCTGACCCTATGGCTGAGAAGCGCGACTATGTTGCTACCAAGGTGCCTCAGTTCTCCTGGACCCGTCTCGCTGGTGCCGACCCTTTCCTCGGTGTTGAGATGGCTTCCACCGGTGAGATTGCTTGCTTCGGTAAGGATCTCGTTGAGGCCTACTGGACCTCTCTCCAGTCCACCATGAACTTCCGCATGCCCGAGCCTGGTGAGGGTCTCCTCTTCGGCGGAAATGTCTCCAAGCCATGGCTCACCCAGGTCGTCGACTACGTTGCCCCTCTTGGCTACAAGCTGTATGCCGCTAGCCCCGAGGTCAAGGAGTTCATCGAGAACAAGTCCAAGACCAAGGTCGAGGTCGAGGTTATTGAATTCCCCAAGGAGGACAAGCGTGCCCTCCGTGAGGTCTTCAAGAAGTACGACATCCGCGGATGCTTCAACCTGGCCCAGGCCCGAGGCAAGACCACGCTGGACGTCGACTATGTCATGCGCCGAAATGCCGTCGATTTCGGCGTCCCCCTGTTCATGGAGCCTCAAACCGCTATCCTCTTTGCTCAGTGCATGAGCGAGAAGCTGCCCCGCCCTGAAGGCATCCCCGCTGAAGTCCGCCGATGGTCCGACTTCATCGGTGGAAAGCCCCTGTAAATTATAACTGGCGTTTTTGTGATTGGAAAAGGGGTGGATTTGGGAGTTATTCGAATGTGTGTGTGTGTGTGTCCGCGTGATAAACCTTTATGATAATATTAGTAGTCAATTCTACAAATATGACAAGTTTATGATATCCTTTACTTACTATAGGTTATGATGATAATGTGAAGTCCTTCCAAATTATACATGTCTATCTTCTGACTGTGGTATGCGTGAAGTTTTTAGACACAACAGTGAAATCATCATAACTTGAACATGTCTTAACCATGATAATAATTTTCCCAAGTTATAATACCCTTGGCTGGAATCAATTTAACACCATGATCATCATGATTTGGATAAATTACGTTGGATATGAAGATTGGGAACGATTTATCCAAGAAAAGTTCGCCCGAAAAGGGGCTCTTAGCCTGACTGTGATCACAACTTCGCTCTTTGTACTCTTGAAGCGCCCATCACTCAGTCATATCACCAAAGCACATGTAAACATGCACAATTCTTTTGATTCAAGTTGAGGAAGCCGCCCAAATGAAAGCATTGCCTATATGCTCCGATACCTGTCCTTAACGCCGCCTCAGCTATACATGCAATATCATCTTCCACGTGAAGGAAGTTAAGAAAATATCTAGCAAGAAAACCGAATCCAGCCTCACCACTTTTTGGGTTCCGCGTCTCATCTAAATCTCTATCTGACCTCCCCTACTTTCTTCCCTTGTACCCAATACCTCTTTATTGACTAGGGCGGCGGTGGATTGGCGGACTTGGTCCAGCGCTCGTTTAGCCTGAAGGCAGCAAATCGCTTAGCAAGGGGTTCTCCCGAGTCGCGAATGGAATTTTGAAAGGAAGAGGATGAGGAGGAAGAGGGCGAGGGGGCACCGTCCTCCTCCCGCTGACGCTTGGGGATTCTCTCACCAGTCGATTGAAGGATGGCCTGGAGGGTCTGCCAACCCTCGGTAGAACGGAGCTGGAATGTGTCGGCAAGATCGTGCTGGCTCGCTACACGGCAGAGCAGGGCTTCTTCGTCCTATGAAGCCTGTCAGTGGCTTTCTTCATACACGTCAAAAACAAGCGCACCTTGGAGAGGACGCCCATCTGCTGAATGAAGCAGAGAAGGTGAAAGTTAGAGACCTCCTGGCCTGTGGGCTTTTGGCTAGGCGACAACTTGACAAACTTGGACAGAGCGGAATGCTCTTGGCTCTCTCCGACGTATTCTCTGTTCTCGATAGGGAAGCCTTGCTGAGTGAACATAGGCTTAGGGTCCGCGGGGAAACCGTGGGTCAGTGTGACAAACAGATACTCGACGGGGAACGATGGTTTGGCGTTCTCCTGGACGTTGGCGCCGTATTCATTGACCCTGCGGTAGAAAACTTCAGGGATATATCTTGTGCGACTGACAGATCCGTCGTCTTCCTCCTCATCGCGTACAAGCATGACGTTGGGATCAGCTGACGGCTCAACAATGTCAGCACGAACCATTTCCACAGACTCGTTGGACATCTGGTAGGAGGAGATGGAAATCTCGCCCTGCTCATTACCGGTGATGATACATGTGACAAAATTTGAACCAAAGCTGCCGGTGTCACTCCACTTGGAGGGTTTGGGGTACTGAGCTTGCAACCTTGAAGAGAAGCAGATCTCCAAGGAGGACAAGAAGTAGGAGTCGGCGTGACGTTTGCAAACCACTGTGCCATCGCCGTTGCCAGCATCCAGCAGGTCAGTCCAGATTACTCCCACGGGCTCTAGACCGCACTGCTTGGCGACCCTGTCTACCTCCTTTTGCGACTCCCAGACGTTCATTGTGATACCATCGAGCTCATCAACCTGAGGAGGTTCATAGATGGCTTCCACGATAGCCTTGACACCAAGCGGGACTTCAGTGTACTCGGTGTATTTTCCGTAGAGATAACCTAGGCGTTGCGACCCGGTCTTTCGCCAGGTGTCAATAAAGGTGTCGATAATAGCAGGCGAGGAGAACTCGACATGATCGACCATTCGGAATTGTTGAGGCTGGAGAGTAATGGCACTGGGCTGGCACTTGGTACAGATACCCTCAGGCCAAGGGGGGTGACCAGAAGGGCACTCATGCCTGACTCGATGGTAGGGCTCAACCAGGGGAGGAATGTATGAAGCGCCAAGCTCGGGCTTGTTGGTCGCAGCATTGATCTTTCGTAGGTACGAGTGGAAGGACAGGTATTTGATCTTTTTCTCCGCGAGATATCCGGGGTTGAAAGGATCGAGGGGTTGGCAGTAGTCACACATGCCCTTGGGACCATGGCGACACATGCGATCGATACCTCGGGGGATCTTGCCATCCTGTCGGTCTAATCGGTCGTCCAAGGCGGATTGGCGGATTACTTCCCACGGCCTGGCGATTCTTTCGGGTTTGGGGTTGATGGGGAGGTCTTCGGTCGGTAGGACGGGTTTCCCGTTAAGCCTGGCAGATGTGTTAGAGATTTCGGGCGCGTCACCGTTGGCAGCGTCGGCATGTTGGTAGGTGAGAAAGATGAGATCGCCGTGCCTATGAGGTTAGTTTGGCTGATTCGTGGGAGGTCCTGAGGGCGACTAACTTGAGGCCAATCTGACCAACTTTGAAGTTGATGATGTCCCCTAGGCGCTTTGAGTCTCCTCCGTTCGGGGCGTTCGATAGAGCTATGGTTTTGGGATCAACGGTCTTGGGTAGTTGATCGAGCAGCTGGAAGGGCTAGAGTCAGCACAGACAGCTCGGTGAGGGCTCCGAGACAACAGACCAGCTTTCCCAGATCCCCAAATGTAGTTGTGGGCTCGACATTCAGACGGGCCATGCCGTCGGGGCCGCGGAGTCGCAGCAACATGGTGAAAGATATCTAGAGGGCTGTCGCTATGATGGTTTGTGGTGGGGTCTTTGGTGTTCTCTTTGGTGCCTTTTGAAGGTTGGATATTCTCGGTTTGCAGAGAAGGAGAGGATCTACAGAAAGAGAACAGCTGGGAGATGAGTGGGAACGAAAAAGAAGAGTCTAGAAGTTGGAGTTGAAACGCAATGAATCAACAGCATGAAGAAAGTGAAGTTGAGCGGTGGTAGGTAAGGTAGCTCTAGACTCGGTACGTATCTTACCTAAGGTGGCTCACGGGAAACCATGTACCTCTGCTACCTTAACTCGAGCACAGCGTCATCTGGCGGTGCCTGCGATTGCTTATCTAATGCTCGAGTGACGTCGCACGGCAGTCAAATCCAGGGCCCATCCCGTCCGCCTGGCAGCATATGTATGTATATGCACCAGCCACAATTCTGGGAGCCACTTGATAGAAGCCGAAGCGTAATCTGGCCTAAAGTTGGATCTGCGCCACACCACCACCAATTGAACAGTTCCCTCATACCTTGCCTCAGTACCTTAGTAGTATTGCATTCGTGTCTGTACGTGGGACTCGACTCATACAAACCAAAAACCCAAGTCACGGCCGGCTCGACTCCTTTCTCTACATTCGTTTTCTTTTTAATTACAGTACGGACGATCTCGTATTTTGCCTTTGCAGCTTTCACCGTTCATCATGTTCAACATTGACTGGAAGGGCCTTGCCCTCCCCTTTGCCTATGTTCTCGTCCTCGGCAGCGCACTCATGACATTCTCGACAATCTACCGAAAAAGAAAAGCTGGTAACTATGCCACAGAAACAGTTCTCAACCCAAGACATATGCTAACATGCCAAAGCCGAGAGCGCCAACTTGGCTCCGTGGTTCGGCCCTCACCTCCAGCGCAACGTCTACCTGTCCCTGCTACACCTCGAGGACGGCTCCGAAAAGGGCCCCAAGATCCCCGAAAGCGTCCTACGAGCTGCCCTTTTGCGTCGCGCCGTCGAAGATATCCGTCGCCTGATCCAGATCAAGTCTGCGAAGCAAGCATGCGGTTCTCTGCTGCAACGAGGCAGTGTGGGTGATGATCTGTGGCAGCGATTCCAGCGCGCCGAGAAGGAGATGGAGGAGGAGCTCAGAGATGTCGTCACAGAGGTATGACAGCCGGCGTAGTGCGACTGCAAGAGACGAAGACATGATTGACAATTATAGGCCAACGCTCTCGCGCCAAACTGGGGACAGTCCATCTTCCAATCCGCCCACGAAATGACGGCCAATGCTACCATGCGCAGCTCGATCGAAGAGATCCTCGCCCAAGCCGAGTCAGAGAAGCAGTGGTGGGAGAAGCGCCGAGGCCAGATCCAGTCAGAGTTCATGAAGGAGCTCGACGGCTCTGAGCAGAGCTCTTCTGCCAAGACTGCTAGCGAGGAGGATGCTGTCATGGTCGACACGCCTTCAAAGAAGAAGGGCAAGAAATAAACAGTTCAGGATGTCTTGAGTGGGTTGCAAGAATACGGGATTGGGGTGTCTTTATAGGTATATATACATGGTTCCGGACCTACCTCTTCAGATTTTTGGTTGTAGTATACCACATGTCACTTTGTTGCAAGGCGTACACTCTTGGTGTGCATGGGAAGAGGGGAGAGAAATACACACCGGCGGCGTTGAGGTTGACTTTTTTCTGGGTTTGAAAAAAATAGTAGCATGGGCTTCTTCTCTATTGATATTTATGTATAGGCTCTTTCACCTCGCCTTACTCCCTTGAAAATGCAGTGATGCACGCTGGCTAGTGGCCATGTCTAGCAATGCGACCGACCCAAGATGCAGTAACAAGAATGCAGAGAACATGCAGAAAGGACGCAGAAAGGATATGCAAAACTCCTGAACCTGTAAATCCAATAACCCCCCTTCCTCCTCCCAGAGATTGAAAGCAGACTGTCCTCCATTATTAATCACAATAACACCGTATGTCTCGGATTGCTTGACGCATCAGGAAAAGTGCTTTCGCCTCCAAAGATCCTCTTCAGCTGCAAGTCTCGCCTTTCGTGCCTCTGCTAGGATCTCCTCCTCCGTTTTGAGAAGGATGGGAGATTCACAACCCCGGAGACCGATAAACTTGCCCATCTTGCGCCGCTTCTCCTCGAGAGGCAGATCAGATCTCCAAGTGACTGGGCAGGGGTACTGATTTGTCCAAGGCGATGGCGTCCTCTGGTGGTAGAAATGTGCAAGAGACTCCAGCTGCTCATCGGTGAGGAGCCAAAAGTTGAGGACCGTGGTGGGAAAAGAAGGATGGACAGCGCCTGTGGTGAGCTGGACAAGAGGTGCAAGTGGGAGAGCCATCTGTTCCAGCTTTCGTTGAAGATTTGGGTTCTTTGCGAGTCTTCGCTGGCCGAGGGCCCTGTGATGCCGTGAAGGGATCTCTCCTCGCATCATTCTGGCGGTTGTTGTAAGTGGTGACGATGGTGAGTGGTAGTAGAAGAAGGAGAAGGAGAGGAAGAGGAAGAGGAAGAAGAAGAAGAAGAAGAAGAGAACAAGGCAAGAAGAGATTGAGTGTCTGGGGGAAAGATGTATCAACTATTTGTACTAGCAGTCAAGAGGTCAAGACAGCCCAATCTCTCATTCTCTGCAACATTCGCTTCTGATTAAGAATAAGAATATTTCTTGTTCTTGGCCTCTATGATCAACGATCACAAGATCTGAGGTGATGCGATGGTGGATTGGCTTTGGCGGGGTGGCTATCGACAAGCGAAGCGAACCAAGCGGCCTTCTCCGAAGAGTCCGGTGAGTGAGGAAGTGAGTAAGTGAGTAAGTAATTAAGTAAATGAATGAATGAATGAATGACAACACAAACTCTTGTTTGAGTTTCGTAGCCAATTCCTTGATCTGCGGGGAGGTCCGACTTTGGTTATTCAGAGGAACAGAGACGGACAGAAGAGCAGAGGGTGGGAGGGATATATATTAGACAAGAGGCTATGCAAGCTCTGTATGAGACTTGTCTAGTTGAAACAAGATCATGACCTCTCTTCCTTTCTGTCTGTCTCTTTGTCTGTCTGTCTGTCTTTCTTTCTTAATACTAAAGCAAGATATCTCCCCGCCCTTTGGGTCTTCGGGCCCTTGGGTCTGGGAACTAAGGCAAGACTAAGATCGCGAACAGCCAGTTGAAGGGTCTTTGTGACCGAAGCCGTTCGATTGGCCTTGTTTTCCTTTGGAACAGGGCCTTGCTTGCCTTGGGCAGTTGAACAGCTCAGCTCGACTTAGCAGCTAACAACGTTTCTAACTATCTATCTAACCCACACGCCCCCCGAGAGGACCCAGACGAGATGCTGTTCTGGGTAAAGGCTTCCTTGACTGCCTGAAATCGACAAGCTTAGGGCCTTGAACCGCTTTGAGCTCCAGGGTTTAACTCTGGGTTTGGCGTGGCCTGTGAGACATGGGAACAGTCTCCAACAAACAATAACTCGACCCGACTCGACTCGACTGCGTTAGACGCACGCAATTGGGTTGGCCCGAGGCGCTATGTCTATGGGAGCAAGATACACCAACAGCGGCTGCAGTGGAATGTGACTTGGAGCCATTAGTTGGTCATGACTCAAAAGCGAGACAATGAGATACATACATACATACATACATACATACATTCAGTATCTTTACCGCTACTCTTTTTGGTTTCTTTCTTTATTCCCTTCTCTTTCTATTTTGGTTCATTGTTTCATTGATTGATTGACTATAATGGCAATCCCTTGAGTGTAAGCCTGGGTACTAACGTAGTTAATGTAGGTACTAGCTATAGCCCTTCACCGTTATCGTTCATTCACATGATGCTTTGTTCTATGCAGTTCCCTCCGCTCCCGGCGTCTAATGATGCCTGTCTGAGTCTCTACCTGCATGTCTTGGATTTTGCTGCGTTGGCTGTAACCGTGACTTCACTCACCCTCCACTTTCACTCCCACACTCTCTCTCACTCTCACGTCTCGTACATACTCAACTCACTACTCACTCATAGTCTCACTCGCTCTTGGTTCCCAGCCACCTCGTGTCTTAGTTCTTTCAATGTCTTAGACTGACGACACCTTTTCTCTCCTCTTCTTTTTGCGGCCTATCACTAGGCCCCTCAATGGCCCATTGGGCTCGACCTCGGTTCCCATCTCAACCCCCCCTCCCCCAAAAACCTGTTTCCAGACTTGGTTAATCCCGTCTCATCCCCTCAAATACAAAGGACCATCCCCATTTGGCGGTTGCAGTCTTTAATCTTCTCGCCATGTCTCTCTTTCTCAAACTTTGTCGACCAATGCAATCGCAATTCTCCATACTCAGAGCCACTTCAGCTTGGCGATGTGGTCCGCTTTCTTCTTGCTTGCTTTGACGAACCCCAAAGCCCTCAGCTCAGCCAGCGCACGGTAAAACAATACCAGCGACTTGCGTTCATCTGTCTCCTCCTCGCCCACAAGTGCTGAGAATGCAGCCCAGAGATCTGCCACATTGATGAGGCTCCCAGTCTCTGTGTATAGACGGTATAGGAGCGCCGTGGCCGGCAGAGTGGCCGGCGATCCTCCACCGCCTGGCTTGCAGCATGAACATGACAAATAGTCGTGCGGCCTGGTGAGGCTCCGTTCTAGAACTGCCCGTGGCCGAGGCACGAACACGTCTCGCGACGGAGCTCGAGAATCGTATAACCAGCTCTCCGACAACAAAAGAGACCCCGGTCTGACAAACTGAACATGCCTGATTAATAGCCCGGTGATGTCGTCGACGGCCTGAGTAAGTTGCTTGTCCTCATCTGTGAGCGCGGCCGAGTCTTGACTCAATTGAACTCTTTGTGCAATCACAGTGGTGCGCATCACTTTGCTCTGTCCGCTGTACTTGCTCCGTAGTGTAATGCCCTGCTCTTCCGCCCTTGATTGTAGCTCTTCCAGATTGACAAGTTGCCTTGTCAGTGCATCTCGAAATTCAAGGTCCGTTAGCTTCGTTGCTGGACCGAGAAGCAAGCCACCGTCCCCGTCCTGCAAGATTGATACAACCTTGCGAAGCATGACCAGCAGCTCGCTGACGTCCATACGCCGTACCGACTCAATAGCTCTCGAGTCCTCAGTAATTGAAACGCCCTCACCCAAGGCTTCCGCATATGCTCTTGAGAACTCAATGTCTTGCGATTCTGTTTCTCCGAGAACAAGAAGTGACCGCAAGAAATCCTCAACAGACTCTTGACGACGGGCCAGACTATCTTGAACTCGCGTAACGAGAAACTCGTCGTTCTCAAGCAAATCTTTGGCGTATTGCACATTATTCAAGATGCCAGATTCTACTGCCCCCTCGACATTTTCCCTGAAAGAATCAGTATGCCGAATGGCCTCGATATGCTCAGTTTGCAACAATGCGGTATGCTCGAGAACGCTGAGTGGATTTGCATAGAAATGACACATATAAGCGTACTATTATTTGTTAGCTGACATGAGACTTGTTTATATTATCTGTTCAAAGCTCGCCTTCAGTGACATAGTAAATGTCTGAATGCCTGAGACCTGGTCGTGCTGACGATCAAGCAGGCTGCGGATGAGCGATGCCCCCAGCACTACAGGAGCATCAGATGTTGCTACCGCTGTTTTGAAGACTGTCTCGAGAATGGCCGAGGTTTGAATTACATCAAATTGCGCTCCATAAATTTGCTGGCAAGAAGCCTTGAGCAGTCTGGCTTGGAGAAGCTCGACTGATGTGGCGATACCAAAGAGGAGGGTAAATGGTATACGAGGGCGCCAAGAGCTTGTTGACGTGTTAGCAGCCGTGAATCAAGTGTCCGAGGCGTAGACGTACTTGAAGAGAATGATCAAATCCGATAATAAACTGCTGTCGAACCCTTCACTGTCTTGAAAGGCGACAAACACATGCTCCACACTTTGAGGCTTGATAAATGCATGCAGTGCTTCAAGATCATAATCGAGATACCTTCGTCCCTATAGAAAATAAGTGTTGTTCTATGAAGATGCAGATAACTCACCTCTCGACCGTCACTGACTTCAAGATCATCATCCTCATCAGTGGACGCTTTGGCAGTGACATCTCGAATGATCTTCTTCAACGTGGCTTTCAGCGTCGATGCCTCTGACGACCGCAGACCAACAAACTTGCTCGATGTTGTTTGCTGAAGTGTCTCCGATAATTGTTGAAAGAGAAGGTCTTGTGATGCAATGTTGGGTCCTGTGATGATGAATGCTGAAGGGATTCTATCCCCACTATCCAAATATTAGGGGTTGCAGGTATATCAGGAGTATGACTCTTACGATTCTGTCACCGCGTCTTTGGCAAACTGGCTGACTTCATTGAGAGTCTCGATGTTTGAAGTTTTGAGTATTCTCTGATTCATGTGAGTGATACATCGGGTGGATAAGCTTCGTTCACTCACCTCGATCCGTTCATCAATCTTAGCCCAGCTCTCCTGGAACAATCTCTCCCTTAATTTGACGAGTTCAGGTTTCTCAGCACCGTTGAGAAGAGGGACAAAAGCGGATGAACCTTCCAATGTTTCAGCAGAGTCCTGGCCTTGCTTGGATCTTCTTCTCCGCTTGGCTGGCTTCTGGCGTGTCCCATCGTCGTCAGGGTCAAATATATATGCGACCTGTTGACCAAGTTAGTGAAATGCATTGCACAAGTTTCATGATTAGATTTTTAGCTACCTGATGATCCTCTTGGCTATATGTGTCCTGATTGACTACTTCACGAGCCATGATCAACAGTTTTATGCTGCACAAGTTATTGAAGTCTTGGAGGATGAAGAGGCTCCTGAGCTTGGATCGAGGGTGAATGGTCAACGCGTTTTAGACAGTGAGCCAGCATGTTAGCACTGTAATACGCACTGTACCCCAACAACCAGCAAGATCGTATCCGTACGTGCCTTCCTAGAGGTACACAATCACACAGATTTCACAGATTTCACACGAAGCAAGCAAGATCCCTTAGTAGGTAGGTAGACAATGACTGATATATACGATCTGTACGGGTTCCTATACTATTCATCGCAAACAAATAAGACACTTTATATAGAATGCTTCTAATTCTTTGTCCCATTCATCATCTGTATGCTATTGCTCCCCAAATCCTCATTCTCATATGCCTCCTCTCGAAGGTCATCATCTCATTCTTTGAG
Organism: Fusarium mangiferae; assembly: GCF_900044065.1. Taxonomy (NCBI): domain Eukaryota; kingdom Fungi; phylum Ascomycota; class Sordariomycetes; order Hypocreales; family Nectriaceae; genus Fusarium; species Fusarium mangiferae. Next base: position 586,939 of record NW_024573921.1, read on the forward strand.
CTTGCTTCGCCTCGTTTGCCACCCATCCCATATGCCGTCTCGACATCCATACCATGCTCGTCTCCTGTCCAAACTGGTTTATAGAAACCCACGTAAAGCGAGCCCCCTGACCCAGTATTGTTGATTTTGCCCTTTGTACAGTCCCTCCAAAAAAGATGTTTCTTGCCTCCGTCACTCCTGAGATCATTATGACTCCGGAGAGTCACGGCGCACCCCTGCCGCCAGATTTGGCAGATATTCATACAGACACCGAAAAGACGCAACGCGACGAAGTCACTTTTACCATAGTTGTGAAGAAAAGCATAAGAAAAAGTTGAAAATCGGAAAAAAGACCAGTGTTTGTGGACCATAACCGTGACGCCATGAAACAAATTGCTCTAAACCACCAGGAGCTAAACCATAACTTAGGCAGCAGCTTCAACAGGCTCGGGAGGAGCGACGGTCTTGTTCTTCGATTAGTCAAGCTCATGACGATAGGGGCTGTTTTTTCCAACTTACCTCGTCCTTCTTCTCTTCAGGCGCCGATGCTTGTGGTGTTTCCGCAATCTTCTCCTCCTCAGTCTCCTCGGGCTTCTCAGTCTTGGCTTCTTCAGTCTTTGTCGCCTCAGGTTTTGGCTCTTCAGTAGTCTCCTTGCCACTATCGTCCTTCTTGTCGTCTGCCTTGGCTTCCGATTTGCCATTGACGCCGTTGGTGGCATCGGGAGCAGGGGTGACATTTTCAGTAGCCAGTAGCTGAGTCCACTGGTCCAGAAGAACCTTGGAACGGTCCTTGAAATGGAAGTCGTCCTCACGGGGGATCGATTCCAATTTGAGGATAGCTTTGAGAACCTTGTTGATCTTGGTCGCACGAATGATGGACACCTCAAGATCCTTCAAATTCTCCAACATTGTGACGTATTCGGACATATGTTCCATCTCTGATTCCTGGGGTTGCTGATCTCTGGTGAGGAGACCTCGCTGAAGCTTATGACGGAGATACAACACTTCCTTCTGTAAAGTTGTCAGTAAATTGATCGGTCAATAAACAGATGCATTTATCTCACCTCCTTGTGGTGTCTTCGCTCCTCGGGTGTCATCTTGGCCTTCTTGGTGGTCTCAGCCTTCTTATCAGTCGACTTCTTAACCTTGACCTTGGCTTTGGCAGCAGATTCCTCCTTGGCCTTAGGAGTGCCATTGGCAGCCTTAGGCGTTGATGTATTGAGCTTAATCTTGGGTTTCTTAACGGATTCGGGCCGTTGTGGTGTCTGGCAGTTTTGTTAGCAAAATGAATCAGCAACGCCGTATTGGAAGAATTACACTGGCGTCATCCTCAGCCTTGCGCTTCTTGGACTTGGACTTCTCTGAAGCATCATCGGCGTCTTCCATTTCGACGTCTTCGTCAGCAGCTTTGGCCTTGCCCTTCTTGCTCTTCTTGGGAGTCGCAGCGGCTTGCTGCTTGGCAAGCAGTTCATCTTGGAATTGCTTGAGCACGTCCTTGTAGTGTTCGATAGAGTTGTGCTCGGCAGCGAGCGAGAATGCCTCTTTCAAATCCTTGCGCATTTTCTCGGTGATGGTCTCCCTGGCCTTTTCAGGAGTAAGTTCTGTAAGTCCAGTATTGGGTACCCAGCCACTGTAGTCAGGTTAGCGATGATCGGAAACGGTGATGAGCTACAACGTACAATTCGTTCGTGTGGAGATACATGACTGGGAAAGTTCTGTCGTTGACACGTTTGCCACCATCAGCATATGCCTCGGTATAGGAGCCATCAGGTCGCGCGGCGGCCACAGGGCGGCTATCGACCAGAGCTTGTGGCAGCATTGATTCATCGCAAATGATGGCAGGCCAAGCGGGAAAACCTTTGAGCTTGACCAAGAAGTGGTCTCCAGGCTTGGCGTCTAAATGCGTGAGACGCGCCTTGGAGGCCTTCTTGCTCAGGCTCTTGCGGCTGGCACCACCAGTCGACTTTCGTCTATTGTTCTTCGCTTTTGCTGAGGCAGACTCGGTGGCGGCGTTTTCGGTTGCTGTCTCACCATCGGCAGATGGAGCGGAGTTCTCGGCCTTGGTCTCCCCGGCAGCCGCGGCCTCAGTCGCGTCCTTCATTTCGGTATCTGCACCCTCTTCAGTGGGCTTTGAGTTCTCCTTCGGTGCTTCGGCCGCGTCTTTATCTTCGGCGGGTTTCTCTGAGTTTCCAGCTTGTTTGGTTTCTGTTGCGCGATGTGGTCAGCATGGATCTGACAGAGGGAAGGACGCGCCTGAGCGACAGAGCACACGAGGGATCAAAGCGCGATTTCTATGCCAATGCGACCGAGTGCGCAATGAATAGCAAACGCTCTGTAATCATAACTTACCCTCAGCGGTCTTTGTATCTTCCTTATTTGCCTCGCCATCGGCCTTTGCGGCTTCGTTCCCGCTCGTCGATGGCTCAGTAGGCTTCTCTGCGGCAGGAACTTCCTGCGCGCCGGGAGCAGTTGCCTCTACCTCAGGCTTCTCGTTAATCTGGTCGGCCATGGCAATAGCGGTGACAATGTTTTCGCTTGTCACAAATCACAGGAGCCAGAGGAAGAATTCCAGCTCGCAAAAGATAGGCGAACGCGTAGCGGATGCTGTATTGCGCGTGTCAATGGAGCGCAAGGTTCGTAGAGCGATGGTGATGATGTGTTGGCGATGATTTGCGCAATTGATGATGATGGGCGCCTCTTCGAGTTGTGCCGCGATGTTGGGGTTGACGAGGAAAAAACGCTGGTGCGAGTTGATGGGCTGGCCTGGGACTGGACTGGGCTTTGCAAGGGAAACAGAAGCACTTTCAAACGTCACCAGAGCATCGGTCACGTGATGGGCCCATCTGGCATTTGCGCTGCGGGCGGCGTCATCCCCAACCCCAGGCTCTCTCCCTCTCACACACGACATCAATGGCCCAGCGCGTAGTCGACGCTGATTCGACGCCCTGGTATACAAGACCGTCGGAGGGACGCGTCCGTAGTCTCTTTTCTCACCATCTTCACTGCCCAATTCCCGGCAAATGTCACGTCGTGGGCCTAGCTCTCTCTGGACGCGTTTGGCGTTGTGAACACTGGATCTCAGCACCTCGCGCCTCTCTCACTTGTAGTGCATTGTTAGACATCCACAAAACTCGCCTTGTATCCAGAACACTCTTCTCAAAAACGCACATCTCAGTCATAGTCCCGAGTTGATAGATTCGATTATTATCTCCTAAATCCGAATTCGTAGTCTTGAATAGTGTACAACGCCATCGCTGGCAATCGCCATGGTAATTGTAAATCAGAGTGAGCTTTTAGCTTCTACTCCTCGTCTTCGTCCTCGTCCTCTTCCTCTTCATCGTCATCCACGTCCATGCCCTCGGCAGCTGTAACCGAAAACTCCCGCTCCTGGTCGACTCCAACATAACTATCACTCATTAGGAACAGCTTCAGGTCATGCTCACCTGGTGATGGCACAGTGTACTCGAGGCGAACGTTCAGTTCCCGCCCGATTGTCACTCGCTTGATGGCCAAGAGGCTCTTGGTCTTCTCATCACCAACAACCAACCACCAATTCTCCATCTTCTTGGACGGGTAGAATGGTGCGTGTACGGTAGAGTCATAATCGCCGTCCTCCTCTTCCAAATTGCGGGCAATCTTGATGTTGAGGTAGGCCGGTTCGCCTGCCCTGATCTCACCCTCGTCAAGAACCTCATGTTCAAGCTCCAGGTCAGGATACTTGTCGTTTGTGAAGTTTGCAGCCTGTGCCAATTGGTTTTGTGACAAGCCAAGTCGCTTAACAAGCTTGTTGTAATCGGCATTCTCATCCGGGTTCATGGCTTCCATGAAATCAAAGATATCCTTAATTCTGCAAACAACATTAGCTGACGGTCCGGCCAATCTTTCAGTCAGTACGTACCCAAACTCATTGGCCACCTTAACAACCTCCGGCGAGAAGTGGGGAATTTGTTTAAGAGGGCTATCCCGATCCCACATTCCCTGAACGATCATCTGCGACATCTCCATAGCGCTCATGGCGTTGAGATGTCCCTCCGACGACAGAATGTCGACCATGGCACTAAGAAGGCTCAGCACCCTCGACAGTAGGACCTCCTGGTCCTTTGCAAGATCGATTGGCAGCTGCATGCGGGAAAAGTGAGACTGGAGCAAGACGAAGGATTTGAAATGAGGGGAGTCATAAACTGGTTCAGACATCTTCACAGGCACTCGGTCGTAAATGCGTCGCAGCAGACCATCCTCATGACGTCGAATCTGGATCGACTCGAACTCTGTTGCTGAAGTGACGATTTCCATGATACCTTTGAGCTTTGTGCGAGCACTCAAAGAGAGCAGGAAAGTCTGCATCGTGATGTAGGAAATGTTGTAGTATGCCGCAATCATGGCTGCGTTTTGAGGTGCCACGGATCCGTCATCCTCGTCAAACTCAATGATCTTGGATTCGCTGAGCTCACGAAGAGTCGTCTCAACCAAGTCAGACATGTAGTTGCTGAGGCCCTCATGCGTTGTGCTTGTCAAGCTATAATAACTTGGGTTGGCAAGCAACCTTCGGTAGAAGTAGGTGAAAGTAGTCCAGTTGATCGCATCGTCGCCCGACTCAATCATCTTGGTGCTGATCTCTGTCACGAAGACATCGTGCAAGTAGTTGTGCAGATGCGACTCAACAGGAAGGGCCTCATTTAGGAATTTCTTGTAGTACTCGCGCTTGACTTGGGGCAGCATAAGGACGCCTCGGCCTCTGCCATCCTTGGAGGGTCTAAGAGCTTTACCGAACATGTGCAGCACCTCACTGAGAGGGTAGTCAACATATCGGTGCTCCCGACCTTCAAAGTATTGTGTGCCCATAACGATAACGAGATGTGCTGTGCTGTTGAGCTCCCAGCAAACATCGCGTGAAGCAACAAGCACCTGGATAGCACCGTTGTCGTAGAGATGCTTAACAATTCGCTTATCACTCTGGCTAAGAGCCTCATGGTAGTAGCCAACACCATGAGAGAGGGCTTCGGCGAGAGCCTCCTCGTTAATGCGTTCAAGGAGAGGCTTCATTTGCTCTACCTCAGCGTGAAGGAAACGGTCCTCGTCGTCGTCAGCGAAGGCTGCAGCCAACAAATCTCGGGCAGTTGCACGAGTCTGCTTGCGGCTGGGCACAAAGATCATGGCAGGTTTGTCAGGAGACATCTGTGTGATGGCCAGATACGTGGGCTTGGCCATGGCAAGCATGAGAGACGGGAAATGAGTATTTGTGAATGACTGGAGGTGAAGCTCAAGAGGGACCGGTCGAACGTGTGGACTGAAGTTATAGATGTCGTGCTTCTTTGCATCGACCCATTCACCAATGTCTCGAGCGTTCGCCAGCGATACACTCAATGCAACAATTCGCAGGGGCAATTCTGTCTGTGTGCGGATGTAATGCATACGCGAGACAATCGTCTCGTACACATAACCTTGAGAACTGCCAAGGAGATGGACCTCGTCAGCGATAAACAATTCAACCGTTTGAACGTTCTTGCGTCGCTTCCATTGTCTTGATAGCACATCCCACTGAGTTGGGGTTGCCAAGATCAGGTCGCCCTTTTCCAACAGCTTGAGATCTGTTGCCGTCTCACCGGTAAGCTTCACTATCTCTTTACCGCCATGGAGATGGCCGAGCCTCTTCTGCCAATCTTGGAGGCGAGAGTCAACAAGCTCTTGGAAGGGTGCAATATACACGGCACGACCAACATCGCTCTTTGTCCAGTGCCTTAGAAGAGCAAATTCGGCACAAACAGTCTTGCCGCTACCAGTGGGAGCTCCAATAAACACATTCGCATCAGACTTGTACAGCGAGTTGAAAGTCTGCGTTTGGATTCGGTTAAACTGCTTCCATGCAGGATAGAGATCAACGTAGCTTGATACTTTGAGGGCAGAAACGGGGAGAGGCTGAAGCTCAAGAAGCTCTGTATGAGGAGGGAACTTCTCAGGTAAGATCAACTTATGGAAGGGAACAGGAAGCCTGGTCTCAGCATGCATCCATCGGTCAGAGATAACCGAAACGAAGTAGTTTGGAGGCATTGGATCTGTGATAGGAACGGTGAAGTCGACAATGTGCTCATTTTGCTCCGATTCGGCATATTCCTTGCGCAGCAAAAAGGTGTCATGGTAAAGTATGTCTTCTCCATCGCAGTCCTCAACAATAATCCAAAAGCTCTCGGCGGCGCCGTGGATAGAATCGTCCCACTCAAAATTAGGTGTGATGCTCAGCTCGACACGCAGCATCGATCTTGTCATAGGTTGAACTTGAGCCTGGACTTCGACTCGCGGGAACTTGTTGACCAAGCCACATACAGTACGGCCGGCTCGAGGAAGGCCAAGAAGCTCACCCATACGGGGAGGATCCAGATCAAAGTAGCTGCTCCAAGACACATCGATTTTCTCAGCCTTTTGGATAACATCCCGAGGACAAGAGGGGAACTGTCGAAGAGGTGACATTGTTGGCCACATCCGCTTCTCGGCCATTTTACAGAGGTCCAGAGCAGTCTTCGCAACGGATGCCCAGCCTTTCTTCATTGCGATTTCAAAGATGGCGCGCAAGATACGACCCGCAGATTGCGTAACGTACACCATGTCGGCCATGAGCGCGAGGCCATCGAGCTTGAGGCGCGAGATGTATGCCTGCAAGAGGACATTGATCTTGGCGTGAGGTTCCTCAATGCTCTCCTTGACAGGGATTGGGACTCGGCCCAGCAGCTTAGCCAACTCAAGCTTCTCATCCTGTCGAACTGGGATATACTTGAATTCAGCACTGAGGGCGAAGACACGGAAGAGCTCAATCGTGGTGATAGAAGGCTGGATCAGGTTGTTGTAAGTCTCCATAGAACCGAATGTGATATAGTAATGTGAAGCGATACGACCAAGCTCAGTTGACTGGAGCTTTCCAGTCTTTTCATCATACTTGATGAGATTTGACTTTCGCAGAACCATGGCGGCAGAATGAATCAAGTCAACTCGCTTCTGCTCAAGAGCCACATCATCTTCATATTCTGCGCCTACCTGATAGAGTCCAGGCGAGCGAAGCATTCTGACAAAGAGGTATGTGTAACCCAACCACTCAACACCCTCATCACGAGTCCTTACGTTGCCAAGGACGATTTCGGCATTCAGGTTGTCCACCAGCTTGCTAACAAACTGACTCTCAATCGGAAGCTGCTGATTCAGAAGTGAGAGATAGTATTGCATTTCACTCTGTGTCGTAATGATGATACCTTCTCCGTAAGTATCGTATTGGGGTCGACCCGCACGTCCAAGCATCTGAAGAACGTCTTGAGGGCTGAGCTCAACCCAGCTACCCTTCTCGGGGGAGTACACCTGTGTTCCCTTGATGACAACTGTATGGGCAGGCAAGTTCACACCCCAAGCCAGCGTAGCAGTACACACCAGAACCTGGATAGCACCATGGGCAAAAAGGTTTTCGACATCTGTCCTGTCAGCTCGGCTCATACCAGCATGGTGGATGCCGAAACCATATGGCAGAATATCCTTGAGGTCTTGGTCGGTTGCCTGAGAAGACGCTTCATTGAGGACTTCACGGCTACCAGCATCGTGACGAAGGATCTGGTTGATTGTGTCTGACTCAAGAGCCTTATCACGGATATAGCGAGCAGTCTTGGCAGTCTCTTTTCGGGAATGCACAAAGATGAGCATCTGGTTGCGGTTTGTGCCCACATGCTCGATCACCTTGTTGTAGCAGACGTCGTTCATGGTCTTTAGCTGCTTGATGGCTTTACGGTCAGTGACACCAACAAACTCCTGTCGTAGAGGACAGGGTCGGAAAGACCCGTCAAAGTGGAAGAGACCCTTCTTCGTGTCCACTCGCAAGAAGCTCGCAACATCTTTGTAGTTGGGCAGGGTGGCAGAAAGACCAATAATTCGGACTGGCTCGCCAGTTTGTTCAGTCTTGCGGATGGTTCGGCTAACAATGCTTTCCAGTACAGGGCCACGGTCGTCATGGAGAAGGTGGATTTCGTCGATAATGATGAGGCGCACGAGGTTGGTGTAAGTCAAGTCATTGGACTTTCTGGTGATGACGTCCCATTTCTCAGGGGTTGTGACGATGATTTGTGTCTCAGCGATTTGTTGCTTGGTAAGTTGACGATCACCTGTCAATTCTGCGACTCGAATGCCATACGGCTCGAGCCTACCACCCAAGTTGCCAACCTGTTCCTGAACTAGAGCCTTCAAAGGAGCGATACAGACAATCTTAAAAGCGTCTAGATCGATATCGCCGGTCTCAGGGTTGCGATGCTTTCCAATCTCCCGGAGAATAGCGAGCATACCAACATTGGTTTTTCCACTGCCAGTAGGAGCACAAACAAGCATGTTTCCATCATCATCGAATGCTGAAGGATAGCACTTGGACTGGATCTTGTTCAAGGACTGATTCTTACTGAAGGGATTTCGTGACCACTCTGGCATATCGGAAATGGGTATCAAGACATCGCCAGGCTCATTGCGTTTCTTAGGAGTAGGGATGTGAATTTCCTCATAACCTTTGAACGTCCTTTTGGTTGAACCTTCTGGTAGCCGGACCTTGGGGTTTGTCATCAGGTGATTTCCTTGATCGAAGACCAGATTATCGAGGTTGATGAGTTTTCGAGGCTGAAGCCCGCCGACAAGTTGGCCCTCGGCACGTTCAACCTTGGGTCCATCCGCGGTAAAGGAAGCTGGGACATCAATATCCATCTTGATGTCAATCTTGCCCTTCTTGCCCTCGGCAGTGTCTTTACCCTTCAGTTCATTGAGAATCCATTGAAGACCCTCTGAGACCATTTCACGCTCAACATCAGCACGCTCTTCAGTGGTCTGGGTTCGTGCTAATTTTGTAAGCCAGAAAACCTTCTCCCTGTTCTCAACAAGCTTCTGAACCAGCTCATGGTGCTCGTAGTCGAACAGTTCCATGAGATCATTCTCAACATCACGCAAGGACTTTTCCTCGCCATCCTCACCAGGTTCTCCTGACAGGATCTTCAGAGCCTCCTTTGTTTTGTCGCTTTGCTCATGAGCGTCGGGGTATAGTGTGCCGATTTGCCGTTGTAGCCAAAATGTATCGATGTCTTGGGCTGGTATGCTATGCTTGTCTTTCTCATCTTGTTTGCCGCCTGAAGGAGCTGAGTCGAGAATCATCTCATCCCCAACATCAGCAACAGCATCTTCTTCCTTGCCTTCAGCACTCTCTTCCTTCTCTTCCTCTTCCTCTTCGTCCTCTGAAGATTCGTCACGGACTTCATGAACAAGGCCCCCCTCGTCATCCTCTTCGTCTTCATCGAACGCGACCGCGACACCCTGGCGCTCGTCTATTTCAGCATCCTCACCGTCGGCGCCACCCATCGCAACGTCGTCGTCGTCGTCCTGGGCGTCGTAATCTGTGATCTTCTTGCCGAGGTTCACCAACTCATTAAATTCCTTGGGGTTTAGTGTCACACCCAAGATGTCGTCGATTTCCCTCTTTTTATCCAGATCTTTCATATCATCATCCTTCAAAAATTCCAGGGCGGCATCCGCGGCGCTGCGTACGACGTCGTGGGATACGTCGCCCAGAGTTTTTGCTACCGAGGTAATGATGAGGTCGAAAGTCTGTCGCGTCGCTGCGGTTCGGGGTCGGTATGTGATGCCATCCACCAAAATATCGTTGGCGCCGAGGATACCTGTCGATTGAGGCGCCTCTGCCTTTCGTTTGCGCTGTTCTCGTGCCAGAATATCTTCGTCTTCTCTTAAACTACCTCGCTCGATTGCGGGGAGTCCAGGCTGTTTCTTCGGTTTTGGCGCGTCATCGCGTGCAACTCGAGCACCCATATCTCGAATACTCAAGCGACCAGCCAGCGACTCTGGATCGCCAGTAGCCTCATCAGTTCGTCTTGTAACGAATCGACGATCGGCCTGGAGAACCAGGTTCGACATGGCCGAGTACTTGTACTGCGACACATCTCGATTTGGGTCGGACATGATGGCTAGACTGTTATTATGTTGTGTTGTAATTGATAGAGAACGTCGATGTTCTCGACAAAGCCTGGGGCGCTTGACACTTAAATAACCATTAGTTTGCCACCGACGCGACTCAGTCAGATATATAGCTGTTGCCTGAGTATTCTGTAGTCTGCGATTGGTGCGCAGTCGTTTTGAAAAGATGTGTAGTTGACTCAAGGTTTAGAAGTTCAAGTCGCGATCGTAAATTTCGAATCTCAGCCTACCAGGCTCCTGCACTAGGCCCGGTTCGGATAAGAGCTTGTGTGGCGCAAATGCATATGGGGCCAGAGCCCAGGTCATAATTCATTATTCTGAATGCATTTGATTGTTTACAAGACTACAAAGAGAATGAGTTCGGGTATAAACTCAAACTTCAATGTGAAGAAATAACTCAAGATTACCTATTCATTGTGTGATGACTGCGGTGTTGGTTCAGGGGGGATCACTAGCCACACTTCGGTACTGTCTAAGCTGCCCATGGACTAACATATTTCGTCTATTTACTTTCACCGAGACCAGAGCAACAAGCCTAGGCCAGGGATTTCTTCACCGACAAACCATGATTCACAATGGCAAATTCTTCTGAGACCGCTGAGACATTTCAGAAGACACTTGATCCATATATCAAGCCACGGGAACAAGTGAACTACATTCGGCGAGTTTTGGCTCTTCATCTCGGAACATGTTCTCATGATGGCCCAGTCAAACAGCCTGTGTCTTTGGCAGATCCAACACGCGACATAACTCTGAATTCAAATTCGAAGGGAATCTACAGGGAATACATTGAGGCTCTCAAGGCAAATGTTGATGCCTGTCGAAATTATGAAGATGCTGCCCAATCTAATCTTCCCTCCTCGTCATTAGCCAAAGAGCTCTCATCCAGCAGTGAGCTACTAGAAGAGCAGGTCTCCCTTCTAAAGCTCCAGGCGAAACAAGCGCGACTTACAGCCGTCCAAACTCACCTGGACTCACTCATGCAAAAGCCGGCCGCTGCTCCTGAATATTTCGACCCCGAGGATGTTTTTCATGATGCTACCAGTCTACCAAGTGTCCCAAAGGAGGTGGTGAACAGTCTTGTTGCACAACAGAGCCTGAAGAAGACGGACCTAACCGAACAAGTTGCACAGCTTGAAAAAACGGTCTTGAGGGCCAAACTCCTTCTGCGACGAGAGGAGCAGTTACTTCGAGAAACAAGAGCAAATGCTCAGAGCATACCAGATGTTATCAGCAATGGCATCAGACTACATGCTCTTAACACAACAAGGAATGAGCTTATCAATTGGATTGAGACAGAGTTGAGCAAGGCATCAGGGGATGAGGATGCGGATGCGGATGAGGACGGTTCCAAGGGCCACAGCCAATCAACGGCGGACCAGGCAACGATAAACAACCATCTCAACATTATCAAAGAAAAGTACGCCCATTATCTTGCAACGAGGCGGTCCCTCCTCGCTTCTGCTGGTGAACGATTCGAGTCATCGGCTGTTCCTGTTCTGGCACCCTCCTCCACCAAGCAACAAGTTGATGAACCAGAACCTGCATCAAGTACCTATCTCCTGACACCATACATCGAGTCTCTCCTTGCCCTTTCCAAAAAGCAGAGGGCTATGATAACACAAAAAGCACATGTAAATACGACACTCGGGAAAGAAATCAAGGATAACTGTCAGTCGCTCAGTCATTTGGAAGAAGAAAGTCAACTGCTTCCATCTCATTCGGTGGCACCAACGTCTCGGAGGAGGTCTGGACTGGGGGAGTTCCTTGCTTCGGACAAGCGCTCAGGTCTGACAGGCAAGGTACAACCTTGGGTTCTCGCTGCAGATTCGGCCAAGATCACTACGCTAGAAAATGTGGCAGAGCAGATTGAAGGTGGACAGCTTGCGTTGGAGAACTCAATGCAGACTCTACAAGAAATTGACCAGCTTTTGGGTCAGGGCGGGGCGGCTGAGGAAGAAGAAACACAGGTCGATACAACGGAGGATGACGTTTGGCTTGAAGCAGGTCCCAAATCCCCAAGCAAGGCGAGAAGGCATACAGAGAAGAGAATCACAGAGCCGAGAGATGCGTGGTCTAGTCTGCAAGGTAACCTCGGATTGATTGGTCAGGGAGGCACAGCACAGGATTAGAATAACAACGACAGGTACAATAGATGCCTGGTAATATCGAGCCAGTTTTAAAACGCCAACCCATTTCTAACCACGACTCCGTCCCTCATCTCTTGATGCAGCACACTAGATACCGAGCGGCGAACTCACTTCTTGGACATGATACTCGATATCCTCACTGACAGATCGAGAATAGAGAGATGCTCATCTGCTCCATCTACTAATCGTTTGTCAACTTCTGAGAAAACCAGCACGATCTTGTTTTTCTGTGCATCGGGTATCGTCTCGTCATATGTTAAGGCTTGGTAGAGCTGTCACAAGAATTATTAGTAGCAGTTCAGTGATACGAAGGATGAGACTTACTTGGTTGACCACTTGACCTGCGCTCCAGCCATCCGCAACTAGCTTCTCAGCAACGTCCGAAATGATCTGGTAGGAGGATCCTGACTTCTTCGGACGTATTGCTTTGACGAGATCATCGATGGTCGTGTCCGGAATGACACCAGCAATATCCTCAACAATCTTGACTGTGACCGCCTTCTTGTCCACATCCATCACCTCATCACCCCCAACCTCCCTGTCGGGGGCATTAGCGCTAACGAGCCGAGCAGCACTTTGCAAGAAAGTAATGGCTTTTCGAAGATCACCCTCGCTGCACTTGATGAGTGCATCAACAGCGCCGTCCTCAAGTGGTACGCCCTCCTTCTCTGCAATCTCCTCCAGTCGCTTCTTTGCATTGCTCTGATCGAGGCTCTTGAATCGAAATTTGCTGCATCGACTGGCAAGAGGGTCAATAATTCGAGTCACATAATTGCAGATGAGACAGAATCGAGTAATCTTGCTGTATGTTTCCATGGTTCGTCGCAGTGCGCTTTGGGCATCTTGTGTCATGGAATCGGCCTCGTCGAGGATAATGATCTTGAAAGGAGGGCAAGGGTATTTGTCCTTGTAGCCGGGGGCCGGGTTGGTCAATTGCATTCGCGCAAAGTTCTTGACCTTTTCTCGGACGATAGAGATACCACGCTCGTCGGAGGCATTGAGCTCGAGGACTCTCGATTTAATCATATCGGGACCGTATAGTTCCTTGGCGAGTGCCAGAACTGTCGAAGTTTTACCTGTCCCGGGAGGCCCGTAAAACAGCATGTGAGGGAGCTATGAAGTATTAGTATTGAAGCTTCTCGCAGTTCAGAGCAAGGGGGATGTTGTACGTTGGAGGACTGTAGTGTCCGTTGGAGAACATCAACAGTGTGATCTTGAGCAGTAACATCGCTGAGGGTCTTTGGCCGGCTGGGTGTGTTAAGTCTCGAGTAATATATTGTATTTTCGAGTTTCACGTACTATTTCTCGACCCAGGGTTGAGTTCGGGTATTTGAAGGTTTATCTTGCTTCTGGTCAGCGTTACCGTTGCCTGCCGCTGCTGCCTTTCTGGCCTTGAGGTCGAAAAAGCTCGCCATCTTGATTCAATTATATGCTGGCTTGTCGGGCTGCCCGCGGCTGAGGTTGTATGTGAGGGCGGAGGAAACCAGTGTGCGAAATGGTGATTTAGAATCACTGACTTGCCTTGATGGTAAGACCAATTTACGCGTTAAGAAACGCGCAGCGCGTCACCAATGGCAACCACAGCGCTTCCCCTTAAGGCAAGGATCTTGGTAACCTAACTGCACCCCGCTGGGCCCACCTCCTTGAGCTCCCGGGTAGGTAGCTTATGGTTTGGTGTAAAATGATCATGGTTGGCGTTTAGGATTTCAAGTGTATAATGCATTTGCTACTCACAGTTTTGCATTCCTCGAGGGTTTTTTTCTCTCTCTTTTATTTTCCTTCAAAAGAGAAAATAAAATAAAGCAAAAGATAAGAAACCATATTCTTGCATGATAGTTACACATTTTGTAGTGTGTGACTCGTAGATTCCATACAATCAACCAAACACCTATAAATGTTGCCGAACTTTACGGAGAAGAGGGAGGGCAGAGAAAACCAGAAGAACGAATGGAGTGATTAGACATGGAAGTTAGCATGAGTTTTCATTTATCCCGTTATTTGTTAGGACATGTGGCCTTGACCAGCAAACGCATGATATATCTCACGGTCAATGGTCAAATGCTGACAGGGAATAAGACAGCTCAAGCTCGTTCCGGCGCACAACGATCTCGGGGGCGCTCTACATCTGTTCATTTTAAAAACATAACGATGATTATGAGCGCTTTTTTCGGAGTTTAGGAAAATGCAAGATACTGAATATAGCTACTTTATAGTAGTAGCAGGTAGATGCTGAATTGGGGATTACTAACTTGAAGTGTGAATGACAAGTATCTAATATGATTGCTGTAATAAAAGGCCGTATGTAATAGCTGAGAAGAAGGATAAAATGAATAGGTAATAGTAACCGCATTTCCTTGATATCTACATAACAGACGTCCATACTCACCTTTGGTCACTTGCATGTTTTCAGGTTCAGAACTACCTCTAGGGCATTAATAGGCAGGGTAAAGTTCTGTTGTCTGTTAATACCTACCTAAGTAGGTAGTTGGTCAAGCTGTGAAAACTGCCCCAATGAGCTTCCCGCCTCCCCCACTTTCCTCCTACGGTCTTAAGATACCTCCTGCTCACACAGCCCACCTCGAGACTCCAACGCCTACCTACCCTTACATTCATTACCTTACGTTATACTTCACCTCACCTACCTTAGTAACTTGACATCCACCACCCGAAACTTCACATCGATAACCTCAGACTTGGTAACAACTTATCCATGTGCGTCGCGCTCTGCAGTCAGCGCTCGTCCTCAAACATCAACATCTAGACTGCAACATACGAGGCGCCATGGACCAGTCCATCATTCGCATCTCCAAGGTTCGCTGCCCCGCATTCGCTCGCATTCCCATCCCTTCGTTCACGATCCCACCTTCGAGATACTAACACTATGCCAAGGAGCTGGGTGACATCCAGAAGAACTGTGACTTGTGTATGTCTCTTTTGCCAGATGGCATGTACCACGCATTCGAAAGAGAAACTGACCACGCGACTGCCTTTTACTGCAGCGCTCGCCGTAGCATGTCGCGACATCGATGTTCGCAATGTAAAGGCCCTGATCATGGGTCCCCATGAGACTCCCTATGAATTTGGGTTCTTCGAGGTATGTCGTGAGCGCTGCATTTATCCTTGTCTATGTAAAGATGGGCTTATTCAACTCGATAGTTTGCCATTCGGTTCCACAAAGGTAGGGCCCCCCCTTGTACTATAATAAAGCTTAGTCTCATCTTTGATGACAGAATATCCTTCCAGATCTCCGAGTGTAGTCTGTATCACCACAAACGGGGGACGTTGTCGCTTCAACCCCAATGTCTACAGCAACGGGAAAGTCTGTCTGTAAGTAATCAGATAGTACTTCTTCACTATACTCATGTGCTAACACGGTCAGATCAATTCTAGGGTAATATAATTGTGTCAAAAATTTGAGGTTTGAACTGACAATGGCTAGAACATGGCGTGGGGAGCGCGGAGAAGAGTGGTCATCTGCGCAAGGACTTGAATCAATTCTATTATCCATCCAAAGTCTCCTTTCATCTAACCCCTACGAGAACGAGCCGGGTTTCGAGGATGCCAACGATGAAAGCGACAAGAAGAACCAAAAGGACTATATCCAAAAGGTCTGTTCCCATTTCAAATTACAGGAGAACCTCTAACCCTGGTAGATTCGACATGAGACACTACGTATCAGCGTCATCCAACGTCTGGAAGGCTATCTTGGAATGAACCCTGGTGGCACCCAATTGTACAATCTTCCAGGAGCGAATGAGATGGATGACGATGACATTGACGAGGCTACCGTCCCCTTTGAGCCTTTTAGAGATCTGTGCAAACGCCGCTTTCTTTGGTATTACGAATCATACCTCGCTGCGATCGAAAAAGGCAAATCAGAGACCAAGCCCAACCAGCCTTTTGCAAGAATGCCGTTCGAGTCGCCAGGAAACAACTCAATGGATGGGAAATTCAATTATCCCGAGCTCGGGAGCCGCCTGCAAGCTATCAAGGCCGCCATCGAAGCAGAGCCTGAGAGGTGGGCCGCTGAGGGCCTAGAAGCTAAGAAGAAGGAGACAACAGTTGCTGTTAATCTTCAGCATCAGTTCGAGCAGGTTATCGAAGTGTTCAAGCGAGGCGATATGCCACATGACGTTTTTCTCGAGAACGAGAACCCCTTCGTCTGGGTCATAACATACTTCGGACGTCCTATGACCAACCTCGACGGCGGCCTGTTCAGAATCAAAATGAACTTTAGCGTCCGTTTCCCCGAAGAGCAACCTCGTGTCAAGTTCGAGACCAAGATCTTTCACCACCACATCGCTGCAGACGGCACAGCATGCTACACTCCGAACCCTATGAAAAGGGAAGATGTACGGTCCCATGTTGATGCCATCTTCGCGATACTTGAAGATGATGAGCCAGCCTATGACCCACGCAAAATTGTGAACCCGGAAGCGACCAAAATGTACTGGGGAGGAAGCCCAGACGACAAGAAGAAATACAACCGACGTCTTCGCCGATCCGTACAGCAGAGCATGGAGTCAGTACCTGATCAAGATCCTGCAGTCATTCTATGCGCAAGCTAACCGACGTTTATAGGGACTTCCCAGAGTAACCCGGATGCTCTCGTCAGGCTTAATACCAGGATTCTTAGATGAAAATATCACGGGGGCGTACTGGGTCAACATCAGGGGCATTGGTCTGATTTACATGGCGTTGGGGCCTGTGGTTCATGTTGAAATGACATGGTCTGAGATTGGACCATTTCCTTAAAATGCGGTTGACTTGATTGCCGTGGCTAGGTTGTGATGCATATGGCATAATCTACACAAGGCTACTAGACATATGAGATACCAAGTCACTCTATTCCCTTGCCCCAGTGAAAATCTATCGATTTACTCTTAATATTGGGTTATAAGACCAGTGACCTTGCTATAATGAATCAAGATGTTTTCTTCAAACACAAGCTTGATTGAGAGGTTCAGATATCACACCGTTACCAGAATGAGTGATGAGCATAATTAAAGTGCCGGGTTGTATTGTTTGCACTCTATGAAACGCCATCCATCTATCCTCTAACGCCGATATTTGAATATGATGTATCCATTGCATCAAGTTTCCGCTCAAAAGACAATATTTAGGATCTGTGTATGCGATTTCTTTCGTAACTCATGGTGCCATCATTTCTCATGACCTCCTACTCTTGGGCTTCTTGTTGAGGCGCTCCTGTGTTGGGTTATAGGGCGCCGCCACACCTTGGTACCTCTCTTGCTTCCCTTCACCTCTGAATTCGTACATGCCGTTTGCGCCTATCGTTGCTGGTGTACCCTGGTAGGGACGCGTGACTTGTTCGTTGTGAAGTTTGTCGAGGGAGTCACCGACCACAGCGTATTGCGACCAGTTGATGGGCGGGCAGCGAACCACATTTTGCGGCTGGGGAAGATTCGTCCATGCTGGTGATTGGGTAGCGATGCGCTGTTTGGAGGACCCTTCACCGGGGTCTTGTTGATTGCCGGTGTCTTGACCGCTCATCGCTGTATCTTCATCGTCGCTGTCGCTGTCGCTACCATCTTCAGGCGCATTGATCTTGCCTGCGACAAGGTCTTTTATGAAAGCTTCAGGGTCCTGGACGGCTTCGTCTTTTGCGCGGCTGAGAGCCTGGATGTCGGCAGTGGCGCGCTGTCGCTGAATTTGTAGAATGGAAATCGCCGACTTGAGCGCAATGACATCTGGGTTGGAATCAAAGGCTATTGGTTGAGGCGCAGGCGGTGGTATCGCAGTCTGGTCGGGCTGTGAATGTGTAAGGCTTGGACGACCGCCGGCGCCGGCGCTTGCACTTGCGCTTGCAGCTTCGGTCGCGGGGCGTTGGGTAGGACGCAAGGGAGGTGTGATAGGGGAAACAGGCGGTCGGGTCGGAGAAGGAGGATTATTGCTGGGAGGGTTGTCGGTGTTGATTGTGAGGGCGGGCATGATCGAGTTGCGCCGCTGAAGAAATTGCTTTTGTTGACTCTGACAAAGATGTAAGCTCTTGCGCAAGTTGGCTGTGAGCTAGGCACCGAAGAACGGAGACGTCACGGGAGAGAGCTCCGGACGACGGCGGAGGGGGGAGTGGGAATGGCCCAATAGGAACAAAGACGTGGGATACAGGACCGAAGATGAGGGAAGTGAGAAGAGAAGTGGACGGGACGGGATCGGGACGGTTGGTGAAAGCAGCCCAGGACATGGAACGGATGTCAGGTGTCTCAACAAGGTAATCGGGCTGTCGTGACCCCTCCGGAGAAGCAGCTTTATGGCGGGGTCAGCCAAGTCTGATTAACTAAGGTATGTACCTTGGAAGGAGCGGCTTTTGGATGTAACGTCAGATGCATACTACCTACTAAGGTAGCGGTCTATTTCTGTTTCGGAAGAATTGTACAAGGGTAAAAGATCAATGCAACTACCTATGCACAGATACAGATCAAGACCAGAGCGCATGGATGTGACGAGTTTATTTTCAGCGAAGGCGCCAGGGCGTCTTCATTTACAAGGGGATCGTGAGGTTTCCAAGTCTCTCAGCCTCAGTGAGTCTGTGTCTCGTTGTATCAGTGAAAGAGTGGAGTGGACCTTAAAATGGACGGACAAGTGATATGTACGTGGACGGCAGTACGGCTAGGATGACCCCTGTCGAGGGATCTCCATAAATACATATTTAACGATCGGACAAAGATCTCGCCAGCTCGCGTCAGCCCCGATGCGAGTAAGCACAGACCATCCTATAATTTAGCCATCTGAGACATTCACTTCACTTCCGTTTCTCCAAGGCACAAACAAATGGACAGGGATAAGCCAGCTCTTTTTGCTGCAGGGCGCTCGTTTTCAGAGGTACATACATGGCCTTACAGAATCACAATGAAGAGCTCTTGTCATACGTCTATATGCACCAAGTAGGTGGAGTTGATATCACAAAGCTAGGTAGGTAGGTACATACCATGACAGGCTGAACTTGATTGTTATTCCCTCGAGACTCTAGAAAAACAATGTCTCAGCTATAAAGACGTGAGGTGGGAGGCAGGCAAACGTTGCTCTTTTCGACTGTGTGCCAGCACATACAGAGAAGAAGAAAAGCATCAAGGGACTGAATAGGTAAGAGAGGATGCCTGAGCATTCATGGAGGTCAAATGGAGGGCTTGTCTAAGATTACCATGGCCAGAGGTCTAAGGACGTATGCATTATTTGCTGGCTACTAACATTTTGAGCACTTAGGCACTTGTCTCTTCGCCTCTCCGAGTCGCCACGCTCAGCTCGTTGGCTACATAAAGATGTGTGGCGTTTCTATCCCCCGCATACGAGCCAAGTCATCCATCCTGTTAGGTTCAACGTTGAACCGAGATTTGTCGATCATTTGGTCTCGACTCTCATTGTACCAAGGTCTCGGAAAGCCTCTGAACACAATAGGTCTCAGACATAATAATGCCGCGTCCAAAAAGAGCTCGAAAGTCAGACTTCTGGCTTGATGTTCGAGCGCCATCTCAGCCTTTGTGCATTAGCGGCCTTACGCTCAGCCAAGACGGCTTTGGCTTTGGCTTTGGCTTTGGCTTTGTCTTTGTGCACCGAGACACGGCATTTCCCAAAACCTTCGTCAAAGACGTTGCTGGTAGTCAGGGGCATGGGAAATAAAAGTGGGATGTGATAAACTCTGCCGTGAGTGGACTTGGTAGAGCAATCCGAAAATGTCCCCAGCTAACGGACGGAGCACAACTCCGTTAGTGTCGTGCAGTAGCGGACTTTGTTAGCAAACACCTCCAAGAGCTAGGTTAGCAGGTAGTAGTTAATGATTTGCATAGCAGGGTTCACTTCAGCATGTGCTTCATCAAGAAGGATGTTGACCTTTCTAGCCTTTCCAAAGCTTGACAACCTGATCGTCACGTCGAGTGCCATGAATACATACCCGCACGCCGCATAATTAATTGCTTTTTCTGTATCACTTGATCTGAGGCCCAGCCAGCCACCCCAAAGCATCAACGTGAGATGCTGCAGAGTGCAACGCTGCAGATTTCCGGTCTGGTTAATGATCGTCAGTAGAGGCGTTTAACACTTTTGCGTTATCAAGAAAACGGTTGCCTCGGGTTGAGAAGATAGTCTGCACTCTGACGCCTTTTTTCCTACAAAAACCCGGCCTCGCAACAAGATACCGAATTGACAAACGGTGCCTCGGCACTTAGTACTAGCCCATCACTTTTCTTACAGGGCAAGTTCATCTGTTGAACCCGCCGTCGAAGCCGCCAACCCACAAATATTTGTAGACAGCTTCAACTACTGCAGAGACCAAGACAAAGCCACAAGGTCTCGCCGTTGCATCGTCCCGCGAGAGGGACCCCGGCTTCATAGCGACTCTCATCCAATCAGGAGCCCAAGTGAGCAATTTTCGTGTGGGCTCTTCAGCTCGACATAATAGAACCTAGACCAAGATCGGATATCGTAGAGGGTAGACCAGTTTGCGAGGGTGTGATGGAGTCGAAGTGACGCTGGAGGCTTGTGACAAGGATGGATGGGTAAGGTAATGCACCTCGAGTACCTCTGCTTGTACTGTTGGACGCTGCCAAGGCTTGATTATTGGTTTTCTTTCATATGCATAGGTTAGTAGGTAGCTGAAGAGTATGTGACTCTCCGACCCTTACTTGAAATCCCCTCTACCCCGTGATTTATGACCATACCCTCCATTTCTCTGACTTGACATCTCCATCATCCATCACCCATTCTCTCAACCTCAGAAACCCCCCTTATAGTTTTCCTTGTGGCCCTTTTCTTGTTTCTTCCTCTTCCAGAAGCAATAGTTCTTTTTTACATTCCATCCATCCGGCGATCCTCTAGCTGCCGTCGGCAGTGCTTCCATTTATGCGTTGCACGACTCGCGCACTTGCATCATCCTGCCACTACCGCCGTTGACGTCCAACGCCAAAGGTTTGGGGCCACACAACCATAGCTGTTCTATCTGTTCCTGCATTCTCGGTATCGGAATCCAGAATTCCTTGTCGTCTGCCAGGGAGGAATACTTGTTACGAACTCTCGAGGTCTCCAGGGACGGCATCACCCAGATCACCAGCACCACATGGGGGGTTGAGGACTATGCCTAATCTAGATACGCCCGGCTTTTCAAAATATTCATTTATTCGAGGCATATCCTGAAAGTACCGGGTGGCATATCATCCCTTCACGGGCCTATACAGGCTGTTGGATCTCTCAAACCAACCGACGACGCCTTGGCCTATAGATCAGAGGCCCTCCACTAATCCATATTATTCATCAAATTTCCAACTTGACTGTCGAAATACACTCAGCTTGGTGGTTCTCACGGGCCTCACATACATCAAACCATGCCATCTTCTACCGGATCAACCACAGAGACACTTGTCAGTCCTAGGTCACCAGCTTTTATACCACGCCACCCACAATCTGAATATGACCCATCTCTCTGTGGAAACGATAGACCAAGAACTTCCATGTCATCAACAGACACGAGAAAGTCTAAAAAGGAAAAATCACGATGGCTCACTCAAGTCAAGGATTGGTTGTCAGTGGCCGAGCCATCCGCGCAAGCCATGAGGGAACAAAAGAAGAACACATACAGACGGCACAATATCGACATGAAGGATCCTCAAGCGGCAATCAAGCTGCATTTGCCCATTGGGAAAATACCCGACAACGCCATCACTTCGACGCGAGGGCCCAGCCCCGAGAAGGCACTCGAGCGTACACGACAGCAACGAGAAGAGACCCAGTCATACTCAGGTCTCAGCCAGGCGTCCCACTCGGTGTCTAGTAGTATCAGTACAGTCCCCAGTGCCAAGGAATACAATCCTGTTGCTCCTTGGAACACTTGAGGCCAGAAGCAGTATCTGTTATGGAGTAATGTGTAACGATGTGTGAAATAAGGAGATCAGGATCTATACGGTGGTTAATTTCCTCCGTCGTAGATGCTGAAATGTCATCTGGAATGGGGTAAAAAAACGAGAGAGACAGAGATACCCTGTTACGATTGCGTGAAAATGGATAATTTTGGCGCGTTCATTGTCACTTTTCATGTCGTTACTTACGATACGGAGTACAAATCTAATAAATAATTTTAGGTGTACGGCTTTGATACCATTATTACTCTTAAGTTGAATTCGACGAACTGTACCAAGAAGTGATAGTCCAAGACACCTAAGAGGTATGGAAGCTTGGGGGAAGTAAAACACGGGTAGAGTGATACGTACCTCCGTATCCATCATGTCTGTGAACGAACGATATGAGCGTTTCATAAACAAGAGTTCAATAAGTACTTGCCGCCATAAACGCAATGGAAATATAGGTAGACTCGTGGTAAATTTATTTGAAATATTCTTGATTGTTGTGTTGTGATGATGTTGTACAACCGTCATTGGGGACACACCAGCAGGGGGAATGATTGCGTGGTGACTTGCAAGATGGCAAATGCCGAGAAGATTCGGGCAGCCGACTGATTACATATTATTTAATACCTACTGACCTGCAGCTGTAAGAAGAAGTCTATCATATGACCTGGAGCATGTGATGGTGAATGATGCACAGAACTATCCTTCACTACCTCACAATTGAGGCCTTGACCAAGTCGCTTCACGGCGCATCATTGCGATCTTCCTCCCTCCCGGTGATGGCTAACTCAATTGCTGCCCTGTTTTTGCAATCGGAAACACAGACACTCTTGATCAAGTGGCCATGTTAAACCGTAATTGTTTTGGGAAAAGCCAAGCTTCAGCTCCAAGCTCTATCTCCCGGAAGCTTGTGTCGGCACTAGTACTCCCTGGTGAGCTTTTGACGATGGTGATTGGCCATGCTCAACGCGGGAGCTGAAATGGCTGGCCCATGACGTATTCTACTTTTTAGCCTCTTCATCATGGATACGTTAGCAGCTGGTCCATGGGTTTATATAGAACCGAGGGACAGGTTCGAGACTTGTGAGTTGTCTGCAATTGAATGGGCTTTTTTCTGTGAATGTTGTAAAGCATGTGTCACTAGCGATTGATTTCTGACAAAATAGTTCACTCATATTCAGTTCCTTCTCTCACTTACGTACACTCTAGCACTGAGACCATCCATCAGCACCAGAACCAGCAGCCATCAACTGAGAAACAAACAATAAACTCACTCACTCTCCCACTATGCCTCTATTCTCATCCCCAAAGGACTCAAGCGAAGACGGGCCAAACGGTACAAATGGATCTGCTCGTATCAACGCCCCCGAGGAGGGTGAACAGGCTGTGCCAGATGAGCACACTCGTCTGCTCCCGAACCGCGTCAACTCAACTCAGCCTGGCCTACTTGCCCCCGATGATCCCGCAGTCTCGCCCTATAACCTCTGGAGCATCCGAGCTTTGCGATACTTGACAATTGCTTTCACCCTGATAACGCTTGTTTGGTGGATTCTGCTTCTTGTCTCTACTTTTGTGACGCCCCCTGGCATTGGAACTCGTGGCAGCCCTTGGTTTGCCTTCGGATTCGCGACGTGGACACTTGCGAATCTCATCTTTACACTCCTTTTCTTCGAGGTGCCATCCAAATCTGTCAGGATTCTTGCCATCTTCATCTCCGTAAGTCTGCACAGCTGACACTACTGCATTTGGCCATGCTTACTCACACTACAGATAGGGCGTTATCCTCCTCGATATGGTTCTCATCCTGTCCGTTCAAAAGACTCGATATGAAGAGGGCTGGGTCGGTGCTGCCACCGTCATCTGGGCACTACTCACTAGTCTCTGGACTCTGGTGGTTGATCGAACTGTCAAATGGGGCAAGGCCGAAGAAGAGGAACGCTTGACAGGTCGGGCCGAGACGAGACGAACCCTGTTCGAATGGTCCGAGGTCATGATTTCAACGGTCGCCTACGCCATCATGTCAGTGGCTGTATTCCTCATCACTTTATCCATTATCCTGCGAGCCCTCGACGCCGGCGTGTCACACCCAGGAAAGCTGTATCCGGTTGATAACGGCAAATATCGCATTCATGTTTACTGCCACGGTAACAAGACCGACTCCAAGGGCAACGATCTCCCCACCGTATTGTTCGAGGCCGGCGAACGAACCGTAGAATACGACTTCTGGGGCTTTGCGGACAACGCCGTCAAGAATGGTTCCATTTCACGATACTGCTTCGCTGATCGACCTGGCTACGGGTGGTCAGATAACGCACCCTCTCCATCATCAGCAGGCTTCGTGGTTGATACCCTCGGTGAGGCACTGGCTGGTGCTGGCGAGAGCGGACCATGGATCCTCGCAAGTGCCGGAATCGGATCGATTTATTCAAGAGTCTTCTCAGCCCGCCACGGAGATCACATCAAAGGTCTGCTCCTTGTCGATCCCCTACATGAGGATCTTCTCGGCGACGTTGCATCACCCGGCCGAGGATTCTTTCTCTGGCTCTGGGGCGTTATCTCCCCGCTCGGCCTGGACCGAATCCCCGGTGCCATCTTCCGCGGACGAACGAGCCGCGACCGAGTGTACGGACGATCGGCCCAGCAGAATGGCAAGTTCATCTTTGCCAAACTGCAGGAGAGTCTGGTCGCCGGTTCGTTCACTCGGCGAGATGCGCTGACCAGCCGTCAGATCCAGGACAAGGATACGCCGCTTGTTGTTATTAGCTCCGGCAAGCACATCAAGGATAGCCATCCATGGGAGAAGAAACAGAGAGACCTGACCAAGTTAACCAAGAACCTCAAGAACTGGGACATCGTCGATGGAGCACCCCATGAGGTTTGGAGGACTCTTGAGGGTCGACAGAAGATTGAGAAGAGACTCAAGGAGCTAGTGCATGCTTGAGAATGTCAAATGCTTGATGATAATGTATGAAATCTCCTTCAGATGTTACACTCACAGCCGAGCCTGCACGTGCCTTGACTATCAGTATTTGGAGACCTCGAGAATGATGCTAGGGTTGACATGATGCTCATGGGACTGGGGGTTGACGGGAAACTTGTGGAGCATTTTTCAAGGATCGGATTGTCTGTGTGTGTGCATGAGCATCAGCAATGCGCGGCTTGGCTTTTCTGATGCACACCTTGAAACGACGAGAATGTGTTTACATATTATGGCTTCATTACGTTTTGTTGTTACTGGCAATTAGCAACAGCATGTATACGTATAATTTAATTTATTTCTCTATCAAAATAAAATTCTAGCAACACATAAAGTGAAGCCAAAGGCCGGCAAGCAAGATGACATAACAAGAGTGTTTTGATTTATAGGTATTGCTTGCGTCACAGCATTCCCGTTTGTCGCTTTGACACTGGCCTCAATCTCCAGATACCGATGCTACACACACTATTAAGGCGATTGCCATAAGATTCATCCACCTCCATAACATACAGTCCTCTTATTCGATTTCACATTCTCTGTAAAGTTGTCTAGTACATGGCTTGTGTTGGCGTTTCTCGGACGTGGCCCCCCTAATCCTCCACACCTACACGTGATGAGATCTTCATCATAGCAATTTCCAACGCGGCAAGGTTATTTGCAGTAGCGTACTGTTGAAAGAAGAAATCTGACTGTGCTTTCCTCGATCCTCTAGTGAGACGGTAAATCTCCTCTCCCTCTCATGTCTCTCTACTGATAGTTAGCCTGTTTCGTTTTCCAGGCTTGAAGGGGGAATCTGGGGATTGGAATGACCTCATACACTCACCGTCCCTCGAGTGGTGAGAAACAAGGTAGTGCTATTTGCTGAAGAGACTAATACATAAAGTAATAAGCCGTGAGCCGTGCTATGTCCATTGCCCAGGCAGGGCCAGCTTTGACCATTCACCTACCTAGTGCTGCAGCTCCCAGTTAGAGGCTCAGGCTGACTTCAGGCGGAGACATTCCCAGCAACGCCCAGTGGATAAGCATGGGTTCAGTCTTGTCACTTTTGAGTCAAGGATCGGTACTGTGCTGTACCTAGTTGAGAGGTGAGGCATGTACTCTAATTTCTGACTCCATAATGAGAACGACACACACGAAGTTGCTTGAGTGACATCCTTGGGGAAGGGCCGTAATATTTGCTAATGATATGGAATTGTCGTTTCTGGCCCCTCCTCCTTTTTCTTCTTCTTCTTCTTCTTCTTCTTCTTCTTGTTTGAGAAACATCCAGCGGTTAAGAGAGGGGAAACTGTAGACCTCGAAGCAGAAATACTATGAACAGCCCTGAGATATCTTACTATATAGGAAAAGTGCCTAATACCTACCTAATATCAATCCTTCGAGGGCTGTGCTGGCGGAGATATGCATGTCTGTTAGGAGGGAGCATCTATGTACACCTCCACCTGAACGAGTGGAGGGTGGAAGCAAGATTCGAAACAATGGATTCACCGTTTATTTTCATTCTGGTGTGAATGGATCTCACTAAATCTCATGTTCCTCGGATTCAGACGTGGATCCTCATCGCCTGGAAATTGCAGTAAATTAATATTTCGATGTATTCAAACGCCCCTAATACAAACAGGGCCCACCTGGACTTCATCCCCACCAGCATCTCACATTTCGTTCGTTGGACTGTGTCAAGCCCAGCATCTGCATAAGGCAACGGTCCCTTGTATTGGTTTGGTTTGCTGCACGCACGCACGCACGCACTGCACGCATTGGCGGTTGTCATTGACTCGATGTACTTTTGTTCCTTGACTGGGTCTACGAACCAAATCTTTCTCTCATCTTCTCATGTGCTCGAATCTCAAGTCCACCTTATGACTTATTAGGAGGCATCTGTTGGACCGTAGCTGATGCTGCTATCCGGTCACCCAGGTACTAGTGCTCAGTTTGTCCCTCCTGAGACCATTTGTAGTTAGCCCCGTCCCTTATTTGGAGCTGATCTGGCGTTGAATCTGCCGCCCAGTCTCATCTAGGCACTGTACCAATACCCCCCCCGCCAAGGTTGCCTCCACTGGTACCCGACCTTTGCCCCTACCAGTAAATGTGTAAGGTAGCAGAGTAAGGTGCTGAATGTCCAGGTCGAGTGTCGAGTGCTTCAAGCTAAAAGTATCCGACCTCTAATCCCCTATTGCAGCACACATGCTGGAGGTACCTCTTCTCTATCCGTAAGTGTCTAGGTACCTATCCTTAGGCCCTGGGCTGTCCACCACCATCACCACAACTGCCCTCAGCTCCCCTACCGCCAGGCGCCTCCTGCTGCTACCTCCATACACCGTATCCATACCTCTCTCACTTTACATACCTTACCTTATACTCTCACGACAGGCTTCGACTTTTATCTCCCACGCTCCTTCATCCCACACTGCCGCAGACGCGCTGCGCCGCGCTTGTATCGATCGCATCTTCTTCCATTGTCTCTTTTTTTCCCCTTCTCCGCTTTAGCCTTACTGTCTAGGTACTGTGCAGTGCCTGCTCCAGCCTCACTTAAGGTACAACTACCTAGGCTAGGTCGATCGGGTCTTGGTTGTCTTGTGCCGCACCACACTGCATCGCTTCTTCGCTGCCACCGACTTGCACCTCCTGCCGCCTTTCATCATCCCAGTCCGAACTTGTGTGGGCTTATTGTTTGACTGTCACGCGAACACCAGATAGTGCTCGATCTTTCCTATCCCACGAACGATACAGCATCTCACCGTGTTCAATTAGTCGCCCGACTTTGCCAATTGGTCCTGATCGAGTCAGTGTTTCTGCCGTCGTTGCTTTCCTCTCAGCTGGTGCTGATGCCGACCGCTGCAAACGCCTGTCGACCTTTGCTGGAAATTTGGTCTCGATAGGCCATTCGTGCTTGACTGGTTTGGAGCGAGGAGGGGGAATTGTGTTATAGCGACATCCTGCATTGCTTTCACGATGGCGTCGAGCTACGACGACGCCATGCTCGGCCAGCATGGCCATGGCGAACACTCCCACGATTATCACGCCCAGGACATGCCCCCGCATGCCGATTCAAACTGGCAGAACGGTGGTCAAATATACAGAACTCGCACACCCGACAACGGTAGCTATCGACCGCGGCCACCCGCCTCCGCCCCAGGTACACCGAATCCCCCAGGATGGGCTGAGGACCAGCCGCCCCGCAAAAGTGCTGAGCGGAACAGATCGCGAGGTCGAAGTGGAAGATCCGCCAGCGGCCAGACGAGGACGTGCCAGGCGTGTGGTGAGCCCTTGACGGGTCAGTTTGTGCGAGCTCTTGATGGAACATTCCATCTTGATTGCTTCAAGTGCCAGGTGCGAACCCCCAGGCCGGCCCTGTTCTCCTCGATCACGGCCAGATACTAATCTTTGACTAATAGGATTGCGGGGAGATAGTAGCCTCAAAATTCTTCCCTGCTGAAGACGAAAATGGCCGGGGACAATATCCTCTGTGCGAAACCGATTACTTTCGTCGACTTGGCCTCCTTTGCTACCAGTGCGGGGGAGCGCTCCGCGGCTCCTATATCACGGCCCTAGATCGAAAGTACCACGTCGATCATTTTACTTGCTCATTATGTTCAACAATATTCGGCGCTCAGGATAGCTATTACGAACATGACGGAAACGTCTACTGCCATTATCATTATTCCACACAGTTTGCGCAGCAGTGTAATGGCTGCCAGACAGCCATTCTAAAGCAGTTCGTCGAGATCTTCAGAAATGGACAAAACCAGCACTGGCACCCCGAGTGCTACATGATTCACAAATTCTGGAATGTGCGGTTAGCGCAACCCACGGACGCGCGACCTGCGCTGGAAAGTTCGGACGATGCTGCGGGCAGAGATCTTATCCGCGTGGAGGAAGAGCGCATGGAAGAGAAGGTGTTCCGTATATGGAGCGTACTGTCAACCTTCGAAGAGTCCTCTGCTGCTTGCATTTCTGACATGCTGCTTCATGTTAGCAATGGCTCATATGTTGAGGGTGTCTTTGTTGCAAAGCGCTTTATCTGGCATGTTGAGATCTTGTTCCAGTCAGCAGATCGCTTAGATGAGACCATGGTGGGCTTGAATGAAAAAGGTACAGTCTATCCAACTTTGAATGGGAGATGCACGAGATCTGACTTTCTGATTAGGGATGTCATACGGGCGAGAAGCCAAACTATTATGCAAGAAGATTGTCTCCTTCTTCTCTCTACTTTCCAAGACACAAGACAACGCTACTCACAAACTCGGTGTCACACAAGAGCTGCTGTCCCTCGTCACAGGTCTTGCCCATTATCTCAAACTTCTAATTCGAATCTGCCTTCAAGGTGCCCTCCGTCTCGAGCGCGAAGCTAGCGCATCTACCGGCCTGTACCAGTTCCTAGACGATTTGAGTGACCTTGACGCAGTAAAGAACGATGACGGTCAGCTGTCGGTGACTGCAAGTGGCGGAAAGCTCTCTGCCAACGACTCTGACCACTGCTCTCTTTGCCACAGATCTGTCGAGGATGAGTGTGCCAAGAATGGCGACCTGAGGTGGCACCTGAACTGTGTTAAGTGCACGAGGTGCGGGCGAGAGGTTGGACGATCGTTACAAGAGGCTTGTCTCAACGCATTGGATCGAAAGATATACTGCACCAACTGTGCTGGAGCCAATGCTTTACCACTCGAGCACGTCTCGAAACTACAGCAATATGTTTTTCTACTTCGAGTCGCATTGGCTCGGCTGTTGGATATTCTTAAAGCTAATGGAACCCTCCCGCGATCCAAAGATGACACCGATAATAACGGGTATGGTACAGGCGATGGTCAGGGAAGTGACCCGAGGTCAAGAGGAGGAGACTCACAGTCACGTGGACCCGGTGGCAGCAAACGAGAGTCGTCTTATGAGAACACTCTTAATGATGTACGCAGGCTACGCAGTACGCGACTGGATAGGCACCTGTCGTCTAGTGCTCGACAAGCCCGAAGCTCTCGAGTGATGGACACTGATGGAAAGGGCCCTCGCCCAGGCTCATCTGGTGATGCTGGGCAGGGCCACGGTGCACAAGGCTCGACCGACATCATGTTTGGACAAAATGATGGTATCACTTTGGATGATATCTCGAGGATAGTTGCTGTCGAGCAGTCCCGAGATCTGCAGCAGAAAGCACCACAGCCTTTTCAAGATCGATCGCTAGATGCATCTTCTTCAAACCAGGGTCATCTGCGGACGCAGTCAGCCGAACGAGAGCGCACCGAAACGGTGCAAGAGCGAATTGGGCGAAAGTTTTTCTCTGAACTCTCTGGTCTCGAGTACTTTAACGTCCGCCATCTTGCTGTTCTCACCATGCAGCCCATGATTGAGCAAGAATTCTCACTGGAAGAACTACTGAGCTTCATTGAGTCGCGTAAACAGGCGACCTTCTGGAAGAATATCGGGAAAGCCTTCAAGAATGATAAGAGCAAGAACGTCAAGAAAAAGGGGGTGTTCGGTGTACCTCTCGAGATCATCATAGAAAGGGATGGTGCGGAATCGACAGACGGTGTTGGTCCGGGCACGCTCCGAATCCCAGCTGTCATTGATGACATTGTATCGTCGATGCGTAAGATGGATCTCTCGGTTGAGGGCGTGTTCCGAAAGAATGGCAACATCAAGAAGCAGCAAGGCCTGGTGGACACCATCAACGCCGAGGGTTGTGACGTGGTCAACTTTATGGAACAGCCCGTGGTTCAGCTTGCTGCGCTTCTCAAACGCTACTTGCGCGATCTACCAGATCCGCTGATGACTCACAAGCTATACAGGCTATGGATCAGTGCAGCCAAGATTTCGGACCCTGAGAAGAGAAAGCGGTGCCTGCACTTGACCTGCTGTCTCCTACCAAAGAGCCACCGAGACTGTCTTGAGATTCTGTTCAGTTTCCTGAAGTGGGCTGGAACGTTCCACCAGCTGGATGAAGACCTTGGTTCTAAGATGGATACGAGAAATCTTGCCACCGTCATTGCGCCCAATATTTTAACAAACCCCAACAGGGCACCTGCTTTAGATAGCGAGGCTATGTATGTTATTGATGCCGTGGAAATGATGATCACACATATCGAGGAAATGTGCCAGGTAAGAATCGGCATTCTTTAGGGTTGTGACCATTACGTTGACCTTTTCTAGGTTCCTGATGAGATCCTTGGTCTCATGAACGACCCTTATATCTTTACCAACAGTGGGGACCTCACGACAAAGGATATTCTGAAGCGTTTCCAAGATCGACGGGGACAGATTTCTATTGCTGATGTAAATGAGGTCTACAACCGTCAGGATAACTCCACCCGACCACCAGCTCGGCGAGTAGAAACTGACCCAGCAGTTTGGCAGGGTGAAGCCACTGTTCGCACGATACAAGACCCTTCAATGCCCAACCCCAACAATGGGCATGGAACTCCCCCGGCGCGATTCCGAGGACGAAACGATCTGGGCAATGCTTCGCCTTATGGGGTCAACCAGTTCAACCAGTCGGACAGTCAGCTCGATAGCGCCGAGCACAGCAGGAGGCGAGAATGGCGTAACTCTGGTATGGGACGTCAAGGCAGCGGACTTGGTGTGTCCGGCAACTCATGATACTTGTCTTTTTACAATGATATTCTTGATTACAGCTGGGCCCGGAAACGCCCGGCGTCAAGCTTCGTTTCGTTATTCTACATGCAGTTCAGGAGGTATGATTTGGGAGTAGAGAGTTATTTGCATAGTCGACGGCGTTCCTCTTCGCTTCTTCCACAGGCTTATATATGCTATATCAGAGCATATAACTGTCGAACAAACCGGAAAAAAGCATTTTACCAATCACAAAACCCTTGGCATTCATCGTTTTCTACACCACACGACACGACAAACCTGGTAGTTTTCTTCTTTCTTCTGGGACGCTGAGATGATGATCTCGCTCCTATTACTATTCCCTTCTCGACACTCAACTTCATGCCACGTTCTCCTCAAGCTCCCGCCACCTAAATGGCATGAGAGATACATGTCTGCCAATCCCATCTTCTCTGAGGTTTAGTGTTTGTTCTTTGAGCAGGGGAAGGTGGGGAGGTCTATACCTTTTTTCTTACGAAACAAAAAGGGGCTCAAAGAAAGGGTGTTGTTACGTTTTTTTTATTTTTTATTTTTTACTATCTTCAGTTCTCTTTCTATCTTCTTCTATACCTGAGTTGGATGGAGTAAACCATGTTAGCGGGTTGATTCCCATTGGAGCGTTGAGAGGGGGCAAAGCGAGGCGAGGCGAGGCGAGATCAGGATGAAGGGGGTCATTGACTCCTCGTGCAAAAGAAAAGTGCATGCGTGTGTGCTGGGTCAGATGTGAGGATGCAAACTACCTTAGTATATGTTGGTTTCATTCTGGGATCAGATGGGATCTTGGTCACGCATGTAAGTGACAGCAAGCGAGATAGGAACAATAGATCATGTTCCATTTGGATACTTACGACTGAATGACTGGACCTTGGTCTTACCTGCTTGGATACAACTACAATTATTTTGTTCAAATCATGGGATATGGTGCCGATATTTACAAGAGACTATATTCCAATTGAAGGTTCGGCTACTTGAATCATGTCACACTGGGGTGTCTTGTTGTGCGAGCGAGATTAAAAATGTACTTGAAGCTGAATCTTTGGTAGACTAAACGATATATAATTAAAGATATCACAGATTGAATATTTAGGCCAAAATATACTGTTTGTGGCCGGATATGAGGGTGTTTTTTTTTTTTTTTTTTGCACCACATTCGCGTCTCTCCTTTCCTTTAGATAGGGAACCCCCTCTTATTCGTTTCTCTCATTACTAGTAAGATTACGCCTTGGCAGCGGCAGCGGCAGCAGCCGCCTTGTCCTGCTCGAGGAACCAGTTCACGCCACGATCGATGCCCTCCTTCAGAGACCAGACAGGCTGGTAGCGCAGAGCACGTTTGGCCTTGTTGATGTTGTAGTAGCGGGTCATGCAGCTCATAATGATAGACTTGCGAGTGAGTGTGGGTGTCTTTCCGAGAATGTTGGCGAGAACCTCACTGACATAGCCGATGGCGATGCCGACCTCACGGTTGAGACCCCAATTGCCTTCCGTACCCTTATCATAGCCGGCGGCACGCCAGATAGCACGGGCAAAGTCCCAGAAGTACACAGGTGTGTCGTTTGTGATGAAGAAAGCCTCGCCGTCGACACGCTCGTGGTCAAGGGGGATAGTGGGAGAGGCAGCGGTGGCGAGTAGGAGCTGTGCAGCGAGGAGGTGGGCATGGGCGACGTTGCCGACATAGGTGAAGTCGAAGAGGTTCTCGTTGGCGCCGACTTGGATCGTGTGCTTGCCGCGCTTGTAGGCGTTGAGAATGCCTGCGAGAGTCTGGACGTCGCCTTCGCCAAAGATACCGGCGGGACGGATGGAAGTCGTGAGAAGCTTGCAGCCCTCCTGGCGGTTGGCCTTGAGAACGATCTCCTCTGCTTGTGCCTTGGGGCGATACCTTGTTAGCGAGACAGCCTGGGACGACCTGAATGTGGCGTGAGCAAACCTTGGTCTCTGAATAATACTCAGTCTGCGCCTCCCCACGAATCAAAGGCCACCTCTCGTCAGCGTTGAGCAGATCAGTAACGTTGTCGCTGATGACGCTGGCAGAGCTTGTGTACACAAGAACCTTGACGCCCGTCTTTTGGCAGGCATCGACAACAGCCTGTGTACCGTCGACGTTGACCTTCTTGAACACATCATGACCGATATTGGGGTTGACAGCGACAGGAGAAGCTGTGTGGATGACAACGTCGGGCTTGAGCTCCTCGAATAGAGAGAGAAGCCTCTCGGGGTCGGTGATGTCGCATTCTCGGTACTCGGCCTTGGGATTGCGATTGCGTTCGCATCGTAGGTCGACGCCGATCGTGGCAGTGGTCGTCCATTGCTCAAGGGCCTGGTTGACGATGTGATGGCCTAGAAAGCCATTGCCGCCAATGACGACAACTCTTCCAAGAGGACCTCTAGATTTTGTCTTTTCGGCCATCGTCAGTGGTGTGTATGTGTGTGCGTGTCTGCTCTGCCTGCGTATGTCGTGAGAGTGCGGTAGCAGTAGGAGTCGAGGAGGTGTGAAGGGTAAGCCAGAGCGAGAGTCTCTTGATGATATCCTGGGGTACGGCCACTGTAGGGATAGAGCTAATTTGGTGGTGAGAGCAGGGGTCCCCTTCTGTGTGGCTGACATCTTAGGCTAATGGGAATATGGTGGGGTTTGTAACAACTCCACAACTTTAGATGCCTACTGTAGCAACCAATCAGTGGGCCAGCTCCTTAAATCTTCAGCGGCTTCATCAACTACCTAAGTTACCTCTGTACGTCTACGGCGTGAATCGATATCGTGTGTCACGAGACTTCACTTCTCCCCTCCCTCTCTGTACTCTCTCGCCTTTCCTAATTTCTTGGGAATACCACAACCACTCTTCTTATTTCTTGTTCTCTTTTTGCCCGCCTACAACTTCATTCCATATATGTACATTCACCCTTGTCTCACCTGGCTCGTGCTCTCTTTTACTTGATATTTTGGACCGCTTTGGATATAAACAACATCCAATATCGACCTTGGGGCACCTTTTTTTTCCCCCTTCTCTTCAGCACGGTTACTCCTCTTCTCTTGGGAAACAGTGTTTTTGGGCGAGAAGCAGTCGATATGCTTTACTGGCATTCAAACTATGGCAAGGAACAGCTCGGACGGGGTAGAGATTCTTGTCCACATCACAGCACCAAGTCGGTCAACCGATGATGTTTCATATCGGCAACTTGCCCAAGCTTATCTAGCCTTTAAGCCTCACAGGC
This sequence comes from Fusarium mangiferae, assembly GCF_900044065.1. Classification (NCBI taxonomy): domain Eukaryota; kingdom Fungi; phylum Ascomycota; class Sordariomycetes; order Hypocreales; family Nectriaceae; genus Fusarium; species Fusarium mangiferae. Next base: position 621,693 of record NW_024573921.1, read on the forward strand.
GCACACAACTGCCCGTGATAGAGTCGCAAACAGTTGAGGAAGATCAGCGTGTGCCAGAAAGATATCAAGGGTTGCCATCGCCAAGTCAGACCAGGGTAACAACTTCGTTTGGACGATCATTCGAGATCACATCCCAAGATCTAAGTTTCGAAGGCGCTATAGATAATCGATCGTCACCATGTCTACCGCGTGAGGCATTGGCTCCGAGTGCCATCCCCTCATCAGACCATACTGGTTCCGGGTCAATCAACTCGTGGTGTGCACCTGCGAGTCAAATCAGTGACTCGTATCCCATGCCAGATGCTGCGCTCTTGGACGTTTCACCGTCACGTATACTACAGAGCTACGTCCGAAGAACTCGGTCATCGCTGGAACCATACTCGTCACCGACTGCGCTTAGGAAGCGTCCTCCGGTACCAGAGTTTGGACACAGTGTCGAAATCCCCTCTTCCCTACCACCTCACAGTCAAGAAGAAACTTGGCCTCTCGAGGCTCCTGAGATAACAAATATCGTACCTACGACGCCACAAGCAGACAAAGCAGCAGAAGTTCCCATACCCTCGGCGAATACAGAGGTGATAGCCTTCGATCATTTAGCCCCAGATATCACTCATATTTCTGGCAGCGTGGTTAGCAGCCACTCGCCAGCTCTATCGCCTCGTGCAGGGTCGGAACCCCCACTATCAAAACGGTCCAAGATCGGGCACTTGGAGCATGGTGATCTAGTCAGAAGCTCTAGCGATACAGGGCCAGCTCTGTCAGCAAGAAACTCGCAGGGAGAACAAGTCAGCAGTAGCTTGGAAATCCGGCCACCATCGCCACCCGTGGGAGTTGACGACATTGATCCTGCAGATTTGATATCTGAGAAGCTCGCGAAACTCGCCCGCGATCTGTCGTCGAGATATCGTCCGACGATAAAACGCGATATCGAAGCCTTCGAACGAGGATACTGGCTTATCAACTGCAGTGGCTGGGACCCAGATGTCCGGTTTGACACTTGGGTTTTCCTCGCTAATTATCTCAAGAGTGGTTTGGCGGGTTGGGGAACCTGGTGCCGTAGAGACAGAACCCACGACTGGATACGCTTATATTGCTGGGGCCACGTCGCGAAACATACTTACTTGCTCTTGTACCTTGCAAGTGCAAGACAGGTCAAGACAAGCGGCGCGAAGTGGTATGGAGCAGATGGTGAAGTTGCTCTGGAAATCCTGCCTTATGAGAAGCAGGGATAAGTCGGATGTGCTTGCACCATATTTCAGTTTGGATATTAAACGCGACTTGGCGTCCTGGGATGACCAGAATCTTCGTATCATAAGCGAGGCGTTTGTCGGTTCTTTCTTCTTCTTCTTCTTCTTCTTCTTCTTCTTCTTCTTCTTCTTCTTTGGTCCAGATAACGGTTGTCATCAATCATCGCAACTAGATAGAGCTGCAAAGCTTGGTCCCTCGACATTATAAGGCGGCATAGATAGACAAAACGCGGGTTACACGAGCCTTTGATTATCAGCTATTCCCAAGTGACTGCCAGCTCAGCTGAGTCTGGGTTATGCCATGTCTTAACCAGGGCCGTCGTACTCTACACGATCCAGTACAAACACAAACAAGAACAAAAGTAGACAAAAGCCAGACCAGACAAAGTCCCCGTTACCATTCCCTTGAACCCCAGCCCTTTATGATCAATACCATACCATAAATAGATCATAAACACATTGAATTCCTATACTTGCACAACAGCGATCGCTCACGAAACAGTCCTTTGTGCATGGAATTTCTCTCTAATCTAAGTGGCAGCCCCTCATATTCGGTTCCCTAGGCAAGTCCAGTTTCCTGGATGACCTTTGCGCGCGCATCAAGCTTCTCAATCTCGGCCTTGTACTTGACAGATTCGTCAGCGGCGCGCTGCTCATATAGGGCCTTCTCAGTAGGGTTCACGTCCTTCCAGGACTCGCTGATTTCTTTGAACTTGGTCTGGCTAGTCTCGGCATGGCTTTTGTTCCAGTTGTCGACAAGGTAAAGGGAATAAGAGCCTGAAGGGCGCAGGGGCAGACGCTCATCTGAGATTGGCTTGTAAGGCTTGCCAGTTAGGAAAGAGAGGCGGCGGCGGGCTTTGTTAGCCACGTAAATGCGCGCCGGCTCGTGAGTCTCAACCCAAGCTTTATAAGTCGCTAGGTTCTTCTGGCGGTTGGCAACGGCTCTGCGATGGAAGTCCTAAACTTCGTGTTAGCTCATTCAGTAAAGGGAGGGGGAAAGGGCGTGACGCACTTCATGCTCGGATTCGGTCAGTTGACGGAACTTCTCGGACAGCTCAGTCATCTGCTGGGTGATTCCACCAGTTCCTGAGAGGTTTCCTTTGTTCTCGGACGCAAAAAGTACCCAAGTGTTGGCCGGAAGCAGAGCCAGCTTGTCTTTGAGCGCCCATTTCTTAAGCTCCCGGATTTCGAGCTTCTTGACCTTCTCCGGATCAACCTCCTTCTTGACCTTCTTAGGCTTTGGCTCAGCAGCCTTAGGTTTGGGCTTCGCCTTGGTCTGGGACTTGGCCTTGCTATCAGTCGCCTTAGACTTGGATTTGGTGGTGAGGGTAGCCTTCTTCGTGGTAGTGGTCGTCGTCTTCTTGGCGGCCTTCTTATCGCCGGAGGCAGGAGAGGGGGACCATGCTGAGACGGTGAAACTTCGAATGGGGAGTGTAGTCTTTATGGCCGACTGGCGGCAGAGCAATTGAGCGGCAGAGGGAGCGGAAGCAGAAAGGCGGGCTGTCTGAACGCGACATACGGCGGCCCGGCCCACGGAAGTGAGCATTTTGGTATTTGTTACGGTTGAGTGGAAGAGAATTGATCTGAGCGAAGTGATTCACAATGGCGGCGGCGATTGACTGCAAGGCTGAGTTTGTGTACGGTGAGGAATTGGTCTAGTCGAGATGAGGCTGATGGTGTTGACCCAAGGTAGACAGCGCCTACCTCATGTTTTGCGCTTTGCGGGCGGGCAGTTTCTAATTCCAGTGCCGGCCATGGTAGGTGGGCAGGTGGGCAGGTGCGAGAGTGGGCTCAACTTCATGCAAGAGCTTCCTTGGTAGTGGTACGTTTCAACCGCATGCGTTATAGCTAGTACGCTAAGTACTCTCTACTTCACAAGCTACAGCTCCTGCAGCTTGCCGGTCCTACCAATCACCACCCCAAGAGTTGGCTTATGTAACGCCCCTCCACATTCACCTCATCTGCTGGTCGCAGGCTGCCGTTGGACGCGACAGTGAGTGAGGTCAAGTCAAGCAAGGCTGGACTAATGAACATTACCTAGCTCTTTCAACTCCATCACTTACTCATCAACACTGAAGGCGACGAAATCTGTACTCTGCAAATACCGAAGGTCTTATATCCTCACACCAGAGTAACGAACACCTGCGACATTTCTCACTTCCCAATTCATTCGACTGCATAGACCATGGATCACCGTCCGCAAGCTTGGGGTCGTGTATGTGCTTCCATATACTACAACTTGAAGCATGGCCAATTACAATAAACTGACCTCCATTAGCCTAGAGACGATGTTTACGGTGCCTACGATGCCTCTTTCATGGCCGATAATGGTCCCAAGCAAAACACCCAACAGCCCATTGTCACTGGTACCTCCGTCATCGCCGTCAAGTTCAAGGACGGAGTTGTCATGGCTGCTGATAACCTAGGTCGGTTGTATCAGCGCCGATACCTGAATAGAAGCTAATCCCTCCCAGCATCATACGGCTCTCTGGCCCGATTCACCGATGTCAAGCGACTTCGCTCCTTCGCCGAGTCCTCGGTCGTTGGCTTCAGCGGCGACATTTCCGATATGCAGTATCTCGACCGCCATCTCATCGACCTTTCCCTCGACGAGGCCTACACATCCCCCGACGCTCCCCGCCTCAACGCCGCAAACCTCCACCGCTACCTCGCTAAGCTGCTTTACCGCCGACGCTCCAAGTTCGACCCCTTGTGGAACCATCTCCTTGTTGCTGGCCTCGACGACGATGACAAGCCATTCCTTGCCGCTGCCGACTTACTCGGCAGTACCTACAGTGCCCCAAGTCTGGCTACGGGCTTCGGTTCCATGCTAGCCCAGCCTATCATGCGTCGTCATGTTCCCGACGAGGAGGCCGCTCAGAACTTGGAGAAGGAGGAGGCTATCAAGATCATCAAGGAATGCATGAAGGTTCTATACTACCGCGACGCTCGCAGTTTGGACTCTTACTCGATGGCTGTAGTCACAAAGGAAGGAGTGGAGCTTACCGATGGTCTGCAGCTCGAGGCTCAGAGCTGGGCCTTTGCCGAGAGAATTCGCGGATATGGTACTCAAACTGTCTAAATCCCGTGGCAAGTGCTGAAATGGGAGGACCGAGTGAAGGAAGCCAGTCACATTTTTAATCAACTAGTGAGGTTGCACAAGATAAAAGCCAAGACGGCTTGGTTGCTGCTACTTTAGAAGAGATTCAGCTGGAACAATCATGATGATGATGATACTTGGCCATATGCAGTGAACTTCCATGAGCCACCGATGAAATTCCTTCCTCTCCCTCTCATCCAATAGCCTACGAACAGCTCAAGACAGGAGAAATGATAAGAGTTGTAAGAACGCATCACGTCTCATCATTCGAGAGTATGTTTCAATATCTGTACTTTGCATTTCTGAAATTGGAACCTCGAGTTATGCAGCAAACGATGGTTCAGTTCGTTGCATGGTCAAATGCAGAGCAGCAGCATTCATGATTCCTGTATGTCAAATTTATGTTCAATTTGCAAGACTTGCTATTCGTGATTACGTTGCCTAGAACTAATGTATCGTAAATAAGCCAACGTGCCTATTCAGCCTCTTCTCGAGGGTTACCATCTAATACTGACCACGACCAGCCTGGTCCCTGGCCTCCCATTTATTCATTTATTTTTGCCAAACACTTAGTTCCATACTATCCAGGTAGACAAAACACAAAATGCTTGACTAACATGTTCATTTGCAAGCCTATTGGTGCAGTCCAAAACCCAACTCCAAATTTCATCATAAGCCTCTTGCCGGTAGCAAAGAGGAACCCAAGCAGCCGCCAAAACTCATACTGTACATCGACCATCAGTCAAAACACAGTAACGAGCTTACTCGACAGTGACCGATTTGGCCAGGTTACGAGGGAAATCAACGTTGAGACCCTCAAGAACGGCAAGCCAGTAGGCAATGAGCTGGAGAGGGATAACGTTGAGGAGACCTTGGAGAACGTCGACCGTCTTGGGGATCTCGATCTTCTCGGCTTCAGAAGACTTGAACTCCTCATCAGAGGGGTTGCAGATAACGATGGGCTTACCACCGCGAGCAATAACCTGCTGATAGGCGTTGAGTGACTTCTTGAACAGATCATCACGGGTGAGGATCATGATAATGGGGAGGTTCTCGTCAACCAGAGCCAGGACACCGTGCTTCAGCTCACCGGACATGACGGCTTCACAGTGAAGGTAGGAGATTTCCTTAATCTTGAGGGCACCCTCAAGAGCAGTGGAGAACTGGCTGCCACGACCGAGGAGGAGGAGAGACTTCTGGTTCTTGAAGTTCTCGCAAAGCTTCTTGATGGAGGAGTCAAGCTCGAGGATGGACTTGATCTGGGCAGAGACGTTGGAGAGACCCTCCATGATCTCCTCGCGGCGAGCCTTCTTGGAAGCACGGTCCTCGCTCAGGGACAGACCAAACATGACCATGGCGATGAACTGAGAGGTGTAGGCCTTGGTAGAGGCGACACCAATCTCGGGACCGGCGTTAATGTGGACACCACAGTGGGTGAGGAGAGAGATTGAGGAGCCGACAACGTTAACAATACCGACAGTCAGGGCACCACGCTCCAAGCAGTAGCGGAGAGCCATGAGGGAGTCGGCAGTCTCACCAGACTGAGAGACGAAGACGCAGGTGTCGTCACGGAAGACAGGGGCCTGTCGGTCGAGGAAATCGGAAGCCAGCTCAACGGCGATCGGGATCTCAGCAAGCTCCTCAAAGACACCACGAACAGCCATGCAAGAGTGGTAAGAAGTACCGCAGGCAATGAAGATGATGCGGCGGCATCGGCGAATGGTAGAGATGTAAGAGCGGAGACCGCCAAGGGTGACGGTCTTGTTGGCAATGTCGAGACGACCACGCATGGTGTTGACGACCGACTCGGGCTGCTCGAAAATCTCCTTTTGCATGAAGTGGTCGAATTTGCCCTTCATGATCTCCTGGAGCTCGAGCTCAAGGGTCTGGATGGTTCGGACGTTGGAGCTGCCATCAGCCTTCTTGAGGCGGTGGATGTTGAGGGAGCCCTCGTGGATGTGGGCAATGTCGTCGTCCTCGAGGTACATGACCTTCTTGGTGTGCTCGACAATGGCCGAAGGGTCAGAGGAGAGGAAGAACTCAGTGGGCATGGGCATGCCATCATCAGTCATGAAGGCACGAGACTGAGATCGGTGGAGAAGAGACTTGTCGGCGGCACCGAGAAGGCCAGCGTCAGGAGACAGAAGGTCGTTCTTCTTGATGGCAACATTCTGGGAAGCAGCCTCGGCGGGGAGGGCAGCGTTCTCATCAGAATATTCAACATCGACAAAGTCGACCTTCATGCGACGCTCGGTCTTGACACCGATGACGAGAGGAGAACCCTTTCGGGCGGCGATGACTTCATGGGGGTAGTGGACGGACTTGATGAGAAGGCCATAAGCGCCCTCGAGCTCCTGGATCACGGCCTTGGCAAGGTCGGTGAAGCCAATGGAGGGGTGCTGGTCGTGGATGTACTTGGTGAGCTTTGCAATGCACTCAGTGTCGGTCTCGGTCTCGAACTTGAAGCCCTTTGCCTGGAGAAGAGTCTTCAACTCCTTGTAGTTGGTGATGATACCATTGTGGACAACGGTGAACTCCCAGTTGACGTCAGATCTGCATTCAGGGGTTTGTAGTTAGCACACCGTGTTCAAAATCACTCTCCCGATTCAGGTCTGATCTTCGCATCCTCAAAATGGAACAGCAAAGATCGAGAGTCAAGCTATCGGATTAGGAATTTCGGATTTTCTCAAACGTACCGGTGGGGATGGCAGTTGGTGGTGGAAGGAGGACCGTGAGTAGCCCATCGGGTGTGGGCAATACCGGCATGTGAATCAAAGATCTTCTCGAGGTCGAGGTCGGACTCGTCAATGAGCTTTCGGAGCTTGGCGACCTTGCCAACCTCCTTGAAAGCGAGAACCTCCTTCTTCTTGTCGCCGTCGATGGCTAGACCAGCAGAGTCATATCCACGGTACTCGAGACGGGACAGACCTGTTTTGCAAAAGGCTGTGTCAGCAACACGAATCTAGGCGCTGATCCCACGTCTCACCAGTGCATGGCGGGGCGGGGCATGGCTGATGAAAGGGGTGGTGAGGGGCAGCTGAGGAGGGGGAAACCATGGGCACAGTCCATGATTATGCTTGTGCTCGTGCTTGTCAACATGAGCATGGGATAAGCAATTACTGACCGTTGACAAGAGTGTCGAGGATGAACTTGCGGTCCTTCTCCACCAGGTAGTTGATGTATCCGAAAATACCACTGATCGTAATGGTTAGCTATTGTTATTTTGTTCCACCAATTGAGCCGCCGGACTCCTTCTTTCTTTGGGGGGCCCAGCGTTTCTCTGCCGTCCATCGCCTTGAACCATAAACATCCATCCCATCTTAGCCTGCGTCAGTCGCAAGCAAAGAGTCGGTGGAAGCTCGGTGGCTGGCGGGGCAGGCGAAAAGGCTGGGCGGTAACAAAGGCGGTGACGGCGACGAGGGAGAGGAAGAGGAAGCTTCCTTACCACATGTTGACTGAGCTCTTTGCGATTGAAAAACGTGGACAATGGGTTCGTTAAGAGACGGTCGGTGAGAGTAGAGCAGAGCCGATAGCGAGCGGATATGTGTGGGGGAGAATGAGAGAGAGGAAACAGGCGGCAGAGTTTTGATGACGGGGTATCAAGAAGCAATAAGGTGTAGATGAGGGAGGAGAAAGAGGAGAGAAGAGCAGAACAAGAAAGGTGAGGAGGGAGGAGGAGATGGTTGTATATGTAGTCGTTTGAGCTCCAAGTCAACTTAAGGTAACTTGCCTTACAACATTGGGTGAAGGCGAAAGGACAAAGGCGGGCAGAGCGGTCTCCGTAGAAGATGGTCCCAGCTTCTCATGGTGTGGAGTCTCTGGCCCGCACCCTCAGTGAGGTGAGCATGGAGGCTAGGTAAGGTACCTAAGCTCTCCCTAGGTACTAGGTAATGCTTAGTCTAGGTGGTAGGTAGGTACACTCCGGTATGGTTATCACTCAAAAGTGACATGCAACTCAGCAAGGTCGGGGCTCTCTCACACTCGCTTTTGCTCTGCATGCATGCAGGCAGCTTGCGGTCTTGGTGGGCAGAGTGGGCAGAGTGGGGTTGAGGATGACAGTAGCGGGGGTATTTTCGACAGGGCCCAGACAGGGGGTGAGAGATTCCCATGTTTTTGGTTTGGTTTTGGTCTGGTCTGGTCTGGTCCGGCTTGTAGGTATTATTTTTATCTGCTCGCTGGTCTATTTACAGAGGTTGGGGAACGAACGAACTGGCGGGAAGTGGGCAAGACAAGGGGGCGGCAATATGTAGAGGAATATCATGAGAATGCATACAGAGCACACCTCATACATAGGTATCGATAACAACCGCCTCCTCCATAGGAACTGACCCTGAACTGTGAGGGGCGGTTCGCAGTTTGAGATGGTTCAGGGATACACCACCATCATGCGTTTTGAGTTGGCCAAAGGTAAGTGCCTACTTTACCTTGGTCCAAGGTACAGTTGAGGACTGGCCATCATCATACAGCTGAACCAACAGATGACCAATGGAGCCCTGTTACACAGCATCTTTTATCGTGGACGTGGCAGTAGCTCGCGGCTGTTGAGACGTTAGCTGGAACAGAATGGAAGCCGTTGTCAGCCGTGGCTAATGGTTGCATAAGGGTCCAAGAGCAAAAACCACACCAAGGCTTCATAGTCTGGTCCGCCTCTGGTTTGCTTTCCAATGCCTTTCGCTCATACTCGTAATAATCTATAGTAACGACCTAAGGTATGTACCCTGCATATCTAAGAATATCGATCACTATTTGCCTCTCTGAATCTAGTCCGCGCTTTAATAATTCCATGGCCTGGAAGGCGGCGGTGCCTGAACACCCTGGTGCAACTCCAGGTCTGTCACAGTTCAAGTTAGATCGTGAAGCTTAGGTGCCGTTTACCTCTCTCTACCTTTCGTCATGGCAACGCATCTCGCCGAGCCGCATGTACAGGTGGATGTACCCAAGATGTATGGAACTAACAATGATCTCACAATTCCATTATGGTGACCTCTCACAGGCAAGTTCCTGATCTACAAAGCTAATCTGATTATGAACTTTGTATTTTGCACCTGGTGCGGGAAGTTACTAGTAGAATTCTCTTCTTTCACCGCACTCTTCTCACGTCGAACCACGATCTTTTCTGATGTTACCATCTGTATGCATTGAGTTGGTTGTTTGTCACTTATCATATCTGCAGTACCCACCACAAACATCGTCATCCACCACTCCTCCGCCTCCACCCTCACCTACTAGACCTACAGCACACCTAAAACCAGCCTCACGGGGTTCCCGACTAGCCCGAGCCTTGTCAACACCAACAGAAGAGCGGAAACTTGCAGCTCGTTGCAACTCGTTCTGCATTCTGCCACTTAGAGGCCAGAAAGAGAAATGGAAGCGTTATCGTGAAGCGAGAGATCTGCGCCTCCATACGAGAAATGTCTCCCCCACTTGCGCCTTTGTTCGTTCGTATTGACTCCCGGCCTACCTAGGTAGCCTAGCAAAGGTCTCAGGGAGTCACTCACTCAGTGTTAATAAGCCGCGGAAACTACCAGTCGGCATTGGTAGATCCCCTGCATCTCTTCCTGTGGAGGTGTGCATACATATGCAGATATGCAATGCGTGCCCCTGAATTCGCCCGTTGTTTTCTTCTTCCTCAATCAATCCTGAAGCTTGTGCTGCTTCCCACAGTGACAACTCTGAAACAGATGGCGTCTATGCAGTTGAAGATCAACAGATAGATAATATCACTACAACAACAAGTACATAGCTGATACTGACTTTCTTTGGGGGGTTCTGTAGCCATGGGTACCTGGGCAGTGATGCATTGATAGCCTTACCTAGCATCAGATGGATCGTCCCTAGGTCGTGGGTCTCTCATCCAATACCTTGTGTTTGCTTGTGCCTGTGTCGATTCGAAGTTGAATCAGTTCGCTTCAGCTTCACTGATTAAGATTTCACAGCCTCAATCGCCCCAACCAGAAAAAAAATCAACCTCACTAAGAATAGCAACCCGTTCCAACTAGCGCCAATTCCGTTCCGCTCGGCGTTGTTTCCCATCTCAAGTGCAAGCGCGCTTCTTGGCTTGTTTTTCTTCTTCTCGATGTATTCTAGCCCATGTTTTTCTCCGTAGCATTCATTCCTATCAATCTTGTTTTCGGTTTTTGTTTCTCTTGATTCGCTTTCCGCCGTCGGTTGAGTTGCCGATCAACTAGTTCCAGACCTTAACCAACATGCGATGCTATTGTTAGCATCCATCTCGTTATAGTTATACCTACGTCATCGTCTCCCAAAACTGAGACCTCCATGTTAGCCTTGCCGTTATCCTCAGACTTGGGTTCCTGTAGAGATTACGGATACGCTCGTTCTCCTTCAAGGGTGAGCTGTAGAAACAGACCATCCAGCTCTCTGACATCAGCCACGTTGGCCTAACAGCGTCCCCGCTGAGCAGGGCAAGTTCCCACTGTCATCATTAAAGGATGGTGCTTGACGTGAACCCTGGTCAGAGTCCTGTTGCTGTGGCTGTTTGTTTATGTGAGAAGGAATCTATTTACACCAATTATTTATCTGTCCTTTCTTCAGCACTAACAACCCACGGGAAAAGAGTGTTGAAAACTACAAATCTTGAACACAATCTAGAGGACACCGTCAGGAAAAAAAAAGTCGGCTTTTGTAGAACCAAGAACGCCAAGCTGAAAATGCCCCTCAGCCCTAAGCTTAAAGATGCCATAAGCTCCCTTATCCTCCTCGGTTCAGCCGTTCATCTTGACTACTAATGGTATAACAGACTTCATCTTGCATAATTTCATAATCTTACTCCCTCCCGAGCTTACTTGAGCCAACCGACAGTCTCACTCTGAAGAATCAGCCTTGCGAATCAAGGTGGTGGTTTCATGGTATCTGTAGCCTCTCACCAATTGTATCAACGCCTTGCGGCACAACTCATGGCAAAGGATCTGGCTGCTTACGTTGCAGGCATTGGCATACGAATCTCACGCTGGTCAAACATGCATTTGTGATAGTCGCAAGGGAACTCTCCTGCTTTTCCAGGACGCCATGTACATTCCTGTTTGTAGGGCTGAGCTAATCTATCGCGGTTTACCCTGACTCTATTGTACAGTCTTACACGGATTACCTAGCAACGCTGGGTCCATCAGCTTCCATCATCCTTAGGTTTCCATGCACCTTTCCGCTGTTATATCTATCCATCTTGTTCTGGAATGACACACCCTCCCGCCGCTTACAGCTTCTGGTACTCAAGCTTACCCTCCAACTTCTTGGATTCCGCGACCTTGCGAACAGCCTTGTTGAAATCGTCCTGATTGATTGAGTCTCGGTAGTCCTTGATAGCAAATAGACCGCTGTATGCATGTCAGATTCATTAAGCTCAACTTCTTTTCCTTTACTGTGCGGGGATGAAAACTTACGCTTCAGTCACCACGTTTCGCAAATCAGCACCATTGAGCCCGTCACTCATCTTCACCACACTTTCGAAATCAAGGTCTCCATCGATTACCACGCTCTGTGAGTGAATCTTAAGAATCTCGAGGCGTCCGACCTCGTTGGGCAGAGGAATCTCAATCTTTCGGTCCAGTCGACCAGCACGAAGAAGCGCAGGGTCCAATGTGTCAGGTCGGTTGGTTGCCATGATGATCTTGGTCTTGCCCAGATAGTCGAAACCATCCAGCTGGTTGAGCAACTCCATGAGTGTTCGTTGAATTTCACGATCAGCACTGGTGCCCTCAGAGAAACGTCGGCCACCAATGGCATCGATCTCGTCCATGAAAATGATGCAAGGCTCATGCTCCTTGGCATAGCCAAACATCTCGCGGATCAGTCTTGCAGATTCTCCAATGTATTTATCGACAATAGCGGAAGAAACAACTGGTTTATTGTCAGTGATACCGTTCGTGGAATAATATCAGCGCGTGACTCATACCCTTCAAGAAGTTGGTCTCTAGACTGCTGGCAACTGCTCGTGCCAGTAGAGTTTTTCCAGTTCCGGGAGGGCCATACAACAGGACACCCTTAGGAGGTTTGATGCCTACTCGGAGGAATAGTTCTGGATTCTTGAGGGGGAGCTCAATGACTTCTCTAAGCTCTCGAATCTGATCGTTCAATCCACCGATACCAGCAAAGCTGACTTGCCCTGGGTCCTCCAGAGACATGTTGTACACCAAGGGGTCGACTTCGCGAGGGAGCATTCGCATGATGGTGAGTGTCGTCATGTCGAGAGCAACACGGGTACCTTGCTTGAGCTTGAGCTTGTCGACCTTTGATCTGCATCCGACAACATATCGTGGCCCCGAAGAGGCCTTGACGATAACTGCGAGTATAACCGTTAGTATCCGATCATCTTGTACGAGTCCATATGTTGTTCGCCCTCACATCGTTCGTCATCAAGCTGTTTCAGTACCTCCCCGATGATCTGTCCCACACTCTGTAGCGCCTTGATGTTGTCCTCGGTCTTGTCAAACTCTCGCTGCATGTCCTTGATCTCTAAGCGCAGATTCTTGAGCTTTGCCTCCCATTCTCGCGACTCCATGAGTTTCGTGCGGTAGGAGTTCAGGGCAGCCTGGCGCTCGTCTTCGGCAGACATTGTGAATCACTTTATTCCGATTCTATTTTCGTGAGTTTGTATACTGTTGATGTTTCTTTATTTCTTGACAATTCGTTGGTCTTGGGCGTTGTCTGTCGGGTATCGAAAGCTCGGTTTATGTTGACGGAGAGGTGTTTGGATTGGATGGTGATGGTGGTTGCTCATGGGAGATAGAGAGCTTACCTCACCAGCTGGAGCCTTCCACTAGCGGGCTCGAGTTGCACCGGCAGAATCTCGGCATTTGCTACGCGCAAAGCTCCCGTCCAGGTATCTCATTAGAGGACCTGAGGTAAGGAACCACGTAGTTGAGGAAAACAATGTAATTCATGGCTCTATCTCTGAATATCTACGGTATGACAATCTACAGAATTTGATAGGTCTTGATTTATTTTCTATTTGACCTGCATCTGTTCTTTCGAGTATAATGCATACCCATTAAATACCATTGAGTTCACTGGTAAGCCTGAACTGTCCACTATTTGTGCCTACTCCTACCCATGTGTTTTGATTATTTTGTCAGAGCTTTTCTGCCTACCCTGCGTCACCCAGTCCATTCTTGGAACAGTGATGCGTGATGATGCTGTATTTGGGTTTTCCATATTACAATTGGTTATCGAAGTGAATGCACTGCTCATTGATTCTTTGCTATGAGACGTGCTTAGGTCAGTGTACATCATGCAACAAAACTTGGTCATTTCGATGCGGCAGCCTATCATGTGGTTATCATCAGAATTCCTCGACTGAGCAGCAACACACAAGAGATAAACCAAAGGAGATGTGTTACGGAGATATAGAAAGGCACAGTACAATTAACTCGGATAGGTACACATTCCTATATATCAGACTACCTACCATCGGCACGGCATTTGTGGATACAAAGACTTTCAGCATTTCCTCTAGTGGCCGATTCTCCAAGCTCAAAGACAATTGCATATCGAGGAATTTCGCAACTCTCATTAGATGTCTAATTTACTCAGAAACACGATGTTTGGTACATTTCGACCCAGCCTTAAGCCTTGCGCGTATAGCGCATCGTGCCCATTGCTCGCTTGTCCTAAATATGGACAAGGTGTCGGGAAGAGCAGAAGGAGTGCCGATTTCAGAGTGAAGGGCCAGGATACATTCAAGTGATGGCAAGGACCAAGAACTTGGCTAAAATATCCCTCAAATAGCTGGAGACGGCCTGCTGATGATGCTGAGTCGGGTATGGGTCGCAAAAATATGTATCTTCGTCATCCGACTTGGCATCAGAGGTTCAATGTCCTGGTGAGAAGTGGTTTGTTTACCCAGCAACGCAGCCCTGGATACCCCAGCGGCTGTTCGAAGCACCTTGAATTGCAGTGATAATTCATGAGTCGAAGTCGCATAAACTGTCTCAGTCCTTCTTTTCACCCTCGTCGTCAGTGGCAGCCTTCTTGGGCTCACCCTCAGCGTCGAAGCCCAGCGCATCCAACTCTCTAATGAGTTCGTTGATTTTGATGACCTTTGCGATTTGCTCGGGAAGTAGAGCCTCACCACCTTCCTTCTTGTTCTTGAGGTCCTTAGCCTGCTTCAACTTCTTCTTAAGATTTCGGGCCTTTTTCTCGCGCTCAACTTCGGGATCGACTTCCTCGGGCTTTGTCTCTTCCGCAAGGGCTGGAGCATCACCCTCTGCAGCCTTTGCCTTTTTCCGAGCCTCACGACGCTTGGCGTTCTTGTTGCTTGCAGCCGAGTTTTGTTCGGAGCTCTCTTCCTTCAAGCCCGTGGCACCTGGGATGCCGATCTTCTTACCGCGCTCGCGAAAGGCCTCGGCAGTGCGGTTCTTGTAGACTTCGACATCCTCGGGAGGCCGGTATCCCGGACGAATTTTGATAGCTTTACGGGTACTGCCATCTGCGCGGACAGACTGCGGGATCTCTCGGTCACCACTGTTCTCGTCGGTGACAATACCCGCGTTTGAAGGCTGCGAAGGCATCGCGAAAAAGAGATGGAGCAAAGGGAGAGTCAATTCAATTCGCGAGAGCGCCTGAGTCCGACGCTGGACGTGGTCGGACAGGGTTTGGAATCTGCTCGGCAGCTACCGAAGCAGGTTGAAAGCTGGAAATCGGCTTGGAGGGGTCAAGTTAGAGGAGGGGCTGCGAGTGGCTGAAAGCAAGCAGCGCCACATGCATGTGGCTACTTTTGGGGGGTAAATTCTAACCTACATGATTTCCGACCTATACATAGATGCAGCCTTGATTGAGCACCATTGCATGACTTGTCCATTCCATGTGATTGTGTTTAATCACGCTCACTCGATGGTGTACATACCAAACCATGATCACAGTTGTCCAAGCACGCCTGTATCCTCTTGGGGAGATTTCCGCTAGGGCCGTGGGAGCCAAGCTGTGAAGTACCTCTTCCTAGTACAGACTGGACACATAGGACAAGGGAGTATCCCTGCTACCTTAATTGAGCTTATTTGAGCTGGAGCCCTCTCATTGGTAGATGTTTCGAGTTTGATGACCTGCAGGGTGCCTTGTTTCAACCTTTCGTCATGTAAAACGGCAAAAGGATGTATGCCCACGTTGTAGATGTGCCCTGGTGTAAGCGACATAAATCTTCTGACCCGTCGTATCTGAAGAGTGCCTAAGTGACGAAGTCTCACTTCCTCACTTTCTTATTCCTCAGCTTCGTTCTCGAACGTGTTTCTCTACATCATGAAAAGCCTTGCTGAACTATGAGGGTATGGCGATAGTTCTGGATGATCTGGGTGATAACGATGTAAGGCCGCAAGGATAATGGAAGGTTTTCCACGTCCTACGTAGCCCATCCGGACTGGAAAAAAGCCACTTGGTACATGGCTGGCCCCTCTGTGAAAGGAAACGGTGTGCTGTCACAGCTCAAGCTTAACGCACTGTTATTTGTTGAGCGTTGACCAAGGCTTCTTGCATAACGAGAATGGCTTTCACATATTTGGTCCAGTTGAATTGCTGCAGTTAGTCACTGGCTGCCTCATGCATAGGTCGTGGCAGGTCGAGAACCTACGGAATCACGCCTAATGGCAGGCTCTCGCAAGACTTTGCTTGTGACAGTACGGATACAGGGCAAGGCTCGCCTCGGCTAGAAGTGTAACCAGTGCTATTTGGTGAGTGCGTTGGCCACATCAAGAATTGGGTTGTTTGAACCGTATTGTGTGTTTGTCAGGCATTTTTCATACTACTCGTGTTTGGAGTTCAATGTTTGAGACCTTCTCCCAAGTGTCCCCATCTTTGTTTGCGTATCTCTACCGAATACTTGACTTATAATCAACTACCTACCTAAGGTAGCTTTATCTTTATTTACTTATGAAGTGAACTCATGATATTACTTACACTACACACTTCAACGTCAAGGAAGGACCTACTTAAAAACTTAACATATTGTTCCTACCCAGTAAGGTATATCAGCAGTGCGCCATTGCGTACGGAAATACTTTACTCTTGGGCCAGCGCACCAAGAATAGGTACCTAGGCAAGGCAAAGAAAGGCTAGCAACCATCATCTAATAGATACCCTGCCACAATAAGGATGAATCAAGGGTTATTTTGCTTCAGCAAGTACTAATTATGTATCTAACCGCTGCTGCATCCCTACCGACCTACCTACTTTATATGAACTTAGCAATGTCCCATCTGTCTCATTGCCTCCATAGGTAGGTACAATCTGCCTTACACAATGTACCAATCACTGGCAAGTGCTACTGTCTGTGTCTGTGTATAAGTCGCCCGGTAACTTGCTTTTCCTGCCCGTCCCCTCTTCAGAGACTTTAGAAACAAACTTCACTCACGATGCAAAGGGAGGCCTCTTAATCGTGGCATTCTTGTTCTGCTTTTATACTCCCCTATTTAAAGGCTGTCAAGGCTTTCTCAGGAGTTAGTCGATTATCAATCTCGACCCTGAAGCTCCAGCGCTCACCACCATCGCCAAAATGGCAGCTCCTCATATATCGCAGGAAGCCAAATCCCCTGAAAACGACCATGCTGCCACCAAAACCTGTCTCCTAGACACTTCAGATGCATTGACTCCCGACCCAGGCACCGAGGACATGTTCAGAACTGAGGAAAGCAAATTTGCTTTCAGCCCAGGCCACTTTTCTAAGTTGCTCAATCCCAAAAGCCTCAACGCCTTTTATGCTCTTGGGGGAATTGATGGCATAGAGAAGGGACTACATACAGATCGTAATGCTGGCCTCAGTACCGATGAGTCCACCGTGGATGGAGAGGTCGCATTCCACGAAGTTGCGCCAAAAGGAACACCAAGACACGGGACGGCTGGTGATGCAATACCGGAGAGTAATGCTGAAGCAGCAGTTCATATTCCTCCTCCTGAGGATCCTAACCCTACAGGGATTTTCTGCGACCGAAAAAAGATCTTCAGAGACAATCGCCTTCCTAATAAGAAGACAAAATCCGTCTTGGAGATCGCCTGGACAACCTATAACGACAAAGTTCTCATTCTCTTGACCATTGCGGCGATCATATCACTAGCTCTAGGCCTTTACCAAACCTTTGGGGGTGAGCATAAAAAGGGGGAACCCAAAGTTGAATGGGTTGAAGGGGTCGCAATTATCGTTGCTATCGTGTAAGTAAATGCTCCAGTCACGCCAAGACTTGAAACACTAACAGGAGTGGACAGTATTGTTGTGCTGGTCGGTACAATCAACGATTGGCATATGCAGCGACAGTACACCCGGCTCACCAAGAAAACCAATGATCGTATGGTCAGTGTTATTCGTTCAGGGAAATCCCAAGAGATATCCATCAACGACGTCATGGTCGGGGATGTCATGCATCTTGCCACGGGAGACATCGTTCCAGTAGATGGCATCTTTATTCAAGGCAGCGCCGTCAAGTGTGACGAGTCCTCAGCTACTGGAGAGTCAGATCTGCTCCGAAAGACACCAGCAGCAGATGTGTTCGATGCAATCCAGAAACTCGATACCAAGGACGCAGAGAAGCTCGATCCTTTCATCATCTCGGGAAGCAAGGTCAACGAGGGCAATGGGACGTTTCTTGTGACTGCTGTGGGTGTGAATTCCGGCTATGGCCGAATCTCAATGGCCCTCCGCACCGAACAGGAAGACACACCCCTGCAGAAGAAGCTCAACATCTTGGCAGATTGGATCGCCAAAGTGGGTGCTGGCGCCGCGCTATTGTTATTCGTCGTGCTCTTCATCAAGTTCTGTGCTCAGCTTCCAAAAAACCGCGGGTCTCCCTCTGAGAAGGGCCAAGAATTCATGAAGATTTTCATCGTCTCAGTCACTGTTGTTGTAGTGGCTGTCCCCGAAGGATTGCCCTTGGCAGTCACACTGGCACTGAGCTTTGCGACGGTCAAGATGCTCCGCGACAACAATCTCGTTCGAATCCTCAAGGCCTGCGAGACGATGGGTAATGCCACGACTGTTTGCTCTGATAAAACTGGGACACTTACTCAGAATAAAATGACGGTCGTTGCCGCCACACTTGGTAAAACAACCAGTTTCGGCGGTACTGATCCGTCAATGGACAAATCCTTGTACATCGAACGGAAGGCTCTCACTGTACCAAATATCCCAGACGCCGACTTCGTGAAAGGACTAAGTCAACAAGTCAAGACTCTACTCATCCAGTCCAATGTGCTCAACTCAACGGTCTTCGAAGGTGACCAGGATGGCCAGAACACATTCATCGGTTCTAAGACTGAGGTTGCTTTACTTGCCTATTGCCGAGACCATCTAGGAGCCGGGCCAATCCAAGAGATACGATCTTCTGCCAATATCGTGCAGACAGTGCCTTTCGATAGCAAGAACAAGTACAGTGCTGTAATTGTTAAGCTGTCCAGTGGAAAGTATCGCGCATACGCAAAGGGCGCTTCTGAGATACTGCTGGAAAAGTGTACCAAGTGTCTCGAAAATGTGTCACATGGGGAAACAATGTCCGTCCCCCTGACTGAAGCGGATCGAGACATGATCGGTATGGTCATTAGCTCCTATGCAGGACAGACTCTCCGAACCATCGGGTCATCATACCGCGACTTCGAATCCTGGCCACCTGAGGGAGCTGTCTCCCCGGATAACCCGCAATACGCAGATTTCAATGCTGTGCACCAAGGTATGACGCTGATTGGAATCTACGGTATCAAAGACCCGCTGCGACCGACTGTAATCAGTGCTCTCGAGGACTGTCGCCGGGCTGGCGTCTTTGTGAGAATGGTAACTGGTGACAATATCCAAACGGCCTCTGCTATTGCCTCCGAATGTGGTATTTTCCGTCCTGATGAAGGTGGCATTGCGATGGAAGGCCCCGAATTTCGAAGGCTTCCACCCGAAGAGCTCAAACAAAAGGTGAGACATCTTCAAGTGCTGGCCCGCTCAAGCCCCGAGGACAAACGTATCCTGGTCCGTACCCTTAAAGATCTCGGGGAAACAGTGGCAGTAACAGGCGATGGAACGAATGACGCGCCAGCTTTGAAGATGGCAGACATTGGATTCTCCATGGGCATTGCTGGAACAGAAGTGGCTAAGGAGGCATCGTCAATTATCCTTCTTGATGACAAGTAAGTCAGCGGTTCGTATACCACAGTATGACATCACTGATGACTTGCAGCTTTGCTTCCATTGTCAAGGGCTTGATGTGGGGTCGTGCCGTCAATGATTCTGTCAAAAAGTTCCTTCAGGTGAGCTTGAATATACGGTGACCGTGAAATTTGGCTGATCGGATGATGGTAGTTCCAACTGACCGTCAACATTACAGCCGTGGTATTGACGTTTGTCTCAGCGGTTGCAAGCAGCAAGCAGGAATCTGTTCTTAACGCTGTCCAACTCCTTTGGGTCAATTTGATCATGGACACCTTTGCAGCCCTTGCATTGGCCACAGACCCTCCTGCGAGGAGTGTCCTTGACCGGAAGCCAGATCGAAAGTCGGCACCGCTCATTACATTGAGAATGGCCAAGATGATCATAGGACAGGCTATTTGTCAACTTGTAATCACATTCGTGTTAAACTTTGGTGGCAAGACCCTTTTAGGCTGGTACGGAGACTCCGAACATGATACCAAGCAGCTCAAGACACTCGTCTTCAACACATTTGTCTGGTTGCAAATTTTCAACGAAGTCAAGTATGTGCCGAAGCTTCGATAAGTGATAGGTCACTAACCAAGATTTTAGCAACCGTCGGCTGGATAACAAGCTCAACATCTTTGAAGGTCTCCATCGCAATGTTTTCTTCATCATAATCAACCTCATCATGATTGGAGGCCAAGTTCTCATCATTTTCGTAGGTAGTGATGCCTTTGAGATTGTTCGCTTGAACGGTAAAGAATGGGGACTATCGATCGGCCTAGGCGCCATATCTGTTCCTTGGGGTGCACTAATCAGACTCTGTCCCGATGAGTGGATTGCTGTGTGTCTCCCAAGCTTCCTTCGCAGAAGATGGATTTCGCCTCCTGCTGAAGATTTGACGATTGACAAGTCGCTGGATTCTGACGATGAATTTGTACGGCCACCACTTCGCGTCATGAGCTCCATCAGGGGTCCGCGAGTCCAGCAACATGTTGGGTTCAGGGAGAGGGTGCGTAGGTACAAAGAGGCGAAGGATAGGGTAAAAGAGGAGCTGCAGGAGAAGCCCGACACATCAAGAGGAGGGATGGATCAAGTTCAGGAAGAGCGGTGATTTTGACTGCGTTCCAGTATCTCTGGCGACGGTTCCTAGCACATAGGAGTTGATATCATAAACCCAGCCCTGTCTGAGTATTGGGCCAAATTGACTGAAGATAGAGCCTGTGCGGCGGTGTTTATGGTGTGTTAGTATAAGAAAGAATAGAGCGTTAGCAACAAATGATCCCCCTCCTGGATAATTATTCCCATCGATAAAGTGAGAGATGGTTGTTGAAAGTGAGTTCCGACCCGATTAAACCGGGGCTCGGGATATCTGGTTCAGCCGACCAATCACAGGCGAGGTAAAGCTGTCCCCAGAACTTCGCGAATTTCCTGGTCTGACAATCTTCAGAACCTCTCCATCCTTCAACTGAAGCCTCACAATCGACCGTCGCCGACGTCCACCACCGACTCTTAGCCGTTTTACAGACGCTCAATTGCGCTCATCTATCAAAATGGTAAGACAGAGGCTACTACAAGACTCCCCTCGCCGACTCCAATGGCTAATCGCGCATCTTCACAGGCCCTCGCCAACACACTCTACAGGCAAGTAACGACGAAGCCGACGACACGATAATCGATCACCCAGACTAATGCGGGGTTTTATTTTCTGCAGGAGCCTCTTCTCCACCAACTACCTGATGCTTGCTACTGTTTTCACTGCTGGCTTCGCCTGGGAAATGTAAGGACTGCCCGCACACGACTTCGGACCAAGGGGGACAGGACGCTGATTACGATACAGTGGCTTCAACAACGTTATGGACAAAGTCTGGGACAACAACAACCGAGGCGTACGTGCGATGAAGAACGGAGATTGGCGAGAGACAGATGCTAACCGGCTTGCAGCGCCAATGGAAGGATATCCGACATAAGTTCCTCGAGGGCGGCGATGAGGATGAGGAATAAAGAGGTTGACAAGGACGTGGACCTGATCATGGAGCAACGGGCCGAGCGAGGTGAGGCATTGATTCTGTGCCACTTGCCGTGTACAAATTAGAAGAGGATTAGAGGCTTGATTACACACACGACATCTCTTTACCTACCTCTGTTGATGCATTATTTCTACTTGTTGATCGCTAGAACCGGTAATAACCATAACTGCCGCCAACTGTTCGCATGGATGTTATGACATGAAGTTATGGACATAAAACACAACACACATGTATGATCGGAGTTTTACTGCTAATAAGAGTGAGGCGATGACGACAATTCGTGGTTGCTTGTGAATGTGACTGTAGGCACCTCAAGAGCTCCAGCTGGAACTGCTTCGGCATTTCATTCATACGTGCGTGGTGCAGTGGACCGGGCTGTATTGGCATGGAGGTACTGCCCCTCGGTGACTGAGGTGCGCCAAAACCTCACTGTGATTCAGCCCCAGGTCGCAAGGCAGCAGGTCGGACTTAAGATAGCAAAACGCAACCTACCTGATATTTAAATTGTCATCATCAACTTGACAGCTTGAACGTTAAGCAATCTGACATTGGCAGCAACCATACCCGCGGCCACTTTTGGATTTTGTGTCTTTTGTACTGGGCTGCCATAAGTAAACCAGCTACTTTTCTACTTCGACACTGTTCAAATCGCTGACGTCTTTATCCGCAGAGCAACTGTTCCACCAAACCTTTCTCCAATATTTGCGGACCCCCCACTTCGGTATTGCCTATCAATAATCGACCTGACGACATCGCCGAC
The DNA here is from genome assembly GCF_900044065.1 of Fusarium mangiferae. NCBI lineage: Eukaryota > Fungi > Ascomycota > Sordariomycetes > Hypocreales > Nectriaceae > Fusarium > Fusarium mangiferae. The sequence continues at coordinate 643,936 of NW_024573921.1, forward strand.
ACCACAATCGACGTCGTTTCTACTTTTTTCTCTTTCCCATCTTCACTTTCCATCTCACACCGTAAATGCTACGATGAGGTTGGTTTGACCATGGCCCAATCTATGTCGACCCAGGAGCAACAGCTCTGCCAGTTCTTGGCCGACCTGCCCTCCCGCTTCAACTACCGCTTCAACGAAGATGCTTCACGCGAGCTGCTTACCAGCCTCTTCTGGTCTCTCGCTGGAGGGAAAAGTGAATACATGCGATTGCTCTTCCCGGACGGTAAAATCGGAGAGACCCTGAAGCTGAGCGACTCTCAAGGCGCAGTTGAGGGAGCAGAGTATACTGAGGCAGCGCGGGGGAAGCGATGTGGGCACATCTTCAAACCTGGTGAGGCATCGTACATGTGCCGCACCTGTGGTACCGACGAAACTTGCTGTCTATGCGCCCGATGCTTCGACTCGACCGACCATACCGGGCACATGGTTCGAATCCACATATCAGTAGGAAATAGTGGCTGCTGTGATTGTGGAGATGACGAGGCATGGCGAACACCTCTGTTCTGCACCATCCACTCTCACGTGCAGGGAGGTACGGACAAGGGAAAGGGGAGAGAGGCGGCTGGTCTGCCCGAGGATCTTGTCACGAATCTACAGATGACCATCGGCCGTGTTTTCGACTACATCTGCGACGTCATCTCATGCTCCCCAGAACAGCTGCGACAGGCCAAGACACAAGAATCGATTCTTGAAGACGAGCAGTCCTCACGCCTCTCCTCGAAATACTACGGTCCCGATGCCGAGCCATGTACAGAATTCGCACTGATTCTTTGGAATGACGAGAAACACACTGTTCAAGAAGTTCAAGACCAGGTTGCCCGCGCTTGTCGAAAAAGCCGTAAGCTGGCTGCAGAGAATGCCTGGGAGACTGATGCTATTGGACGAAGTATCCTGACGTATATGCCCGATGTGAAGCGACTCTTGGACATGGCAGCTATAATGGAGGCAATCAGAGTTACAGTTACGATTCGGTCTGCAAGAGACACTTTCCGCGAACAAATGTGCGGCACCCTCGTTGAGTGGTTGAGTGATATATCTGGTTGTTCTGTCGGCCACGACAACAGTATTCTCCGACGCACAGTCTGTGAACAGGTAATGAACCCCTGGCGTCAAGGGAGCCAAGCGACTCATACGATGGGTCTGATTGACGACGAGGAGGAGGATGACCAGATTGTCGACAACAGACGCCGCTTTGATGGCATGAATGCTAGGTTCATTCTGGCCTTGCAGGCTGCAGCCAACACCGGTACCGGCGTTCAGATAGAAATTGACGACGACTCCGACGATGATGGAGAGGACGAAGATGCCGATGCAGACATGGACGGTCAAGGTCAACATTCTCCTTCCAGCTCAGTGGCTGGAGGAGACGAAGACGAGGATGACGACGTCATGATGGTCGATGCCCGCGGAGAGGTCGGAGACCTTGGAATGAATTGGAGAGACAACGACCAGGCTTTGGAAGAAGACGAAGCAACAATGGCAGGCTATCCACCGCCTCCACCGCCTCCTCCTGCTCAAGCTACGTCTCAGGGTCAGGGCCAGGGCCAAGCCCAGACACAATCTGAGGCTCCAGCTAGAGCAAGGGACAGAGAAGCAACGCCATCCGACTCGGATACAGCGGAGCCCCTAATCGCTCCTTCGATTTACGCAAAGGCGAACGCGGAAATTCCCAAAACTCCTGGTAAGACCGAGAAGTTAGTTCCTAGACCTGGGCGTTATTGGATTGAGACACCTGCCGTTTATACACAGCGTGAAAACGTGCCTCCAGCCGAGGATGTCTTCCGCCGTGTTCGCCTCGACTGGCTGTTGCTGTTCGATTTGCGGATGTGGAAGAAGGTGAGAAATGACCTTCGAGCTCTGTACATCTCCACGGTTGTGACTATTCCCGAATTCAAGAGAGTGCTGGCCCTCAGATTCGCCAGTCTTTACACAATCCTGGCTCAGCTGTACCTGGTTGGAGACCGAGAGCCAGATCATTCCATCATCAACCTTTCTCTTCAGATGCTCACCACCCCATCAATCACTGCAGAAGTTGTCGAGCGCGGAAACTTTATGACCAGCTTGTTGGCAATCCTATACACCTTCTTGACAACCCGTCAAGTTGGACATCCTTGGGATGTGTCCCCTGATGCAGTCTTAGGCTTCGAAAGTGGGTCGGTAACTAACAGGCGCATGTATCACTTTTATCAAGACCTGAAGTATCTCTTCGGCGCCCCTCATGTACAGGAACGCGTTAGATGTGAGCCCCGCTACCTCATGCAGTTCCTTGACCTTGTCAAGCTTCATCAATGTATTGGGCCGAATGTCAGGGCTGTGGTCGAACATGTGGAATACGAGGCCGACTCCTGGATTACAGCGTCCCTTGTAACCAGGCAGATCAACCTGCAAGCGCGAAATCTTGCTGAGGCGTTCCGCAACTGCCCCCCAGACGAGTTCCACTACCTACAACAAGCAATTCGCTTCACGGCCAAGACGGTCATCTTGAACTCTATCGGCGCTGAACGTCATCGATTTAAGCAAGGTGAAATCAAAGACGAGGTGCAGTTTAAGACGTTAAGTGATTTTGAATTCGATAGCGAATCGTCATCGTATGATGTCGTCAAGTTCGTTGTCGAGAAGGACGCGATCAGTTTTCACCATGCACTGCACTACACACTGTCCTGGCTCATTGAGTGTGGCCGGTCTCTTCCTGTGTCAACAATGCGGAACCTGCTGAGCTTTACTCAACAGGAGCTCAAATCCAAACCACGACTGATGGGGAGACCTCAAGTGCCGCGAAAGAATTACACCGCAGAGGATTATCTCATCGCGTCTTTCGACTTCCCTCTCCGTGTTTGCGCCTGGCTTGCCCAGATCAAAGCCAACATGTGGGTTCGTAACGGAATCAGCCTGCGACACCAAGCCAGCACGTATCGGGGCGTCGGTCAACGAGATGTATCTCATCATCGGGATATATTTTTACTTCAGACTGCTTTGGTGATTTGTGACCCCAGCCGAGTACTGGTCTCGATCATAGACCGCTTTGGAATGGAGAGCTGGGTCAAGGGCTTATTCGAGCTCAAATCTGAAGCTCAGGATGATGCTCAGCACCTTGATGTTGTTGAAGATATGATTCATCTTCTCATCGTCTTGCTCAGCGACCGGACCTCTTTGATATCTTCAGAGGATGAGACTAAATCCAGACTCTTGGCCATGCGCCGCGACATTACTCATGTATTGTGTTTCAAGCCGCTATCGTTCAACGAGATCTGTAACAAACTGCCTGAGAAGTATCAAGAGCAAGAAGACTTCCACCGAGTGCTTGATGAGATGGCCACTTTCAAACCACCAGAGGGTGTCTCCGATGTTGGTACTTTCGAACTTCGACCCGAGGACATTGAGGAGATTGACCCTTATATCGCTCACTACAACAAGAACCAGCGTGAGGAGTCGGAGCTGGCTTACCGAAAGAAGATGGCGAAGCGAACAGGAAAGACTGCTGAAGAAATCGTATACGAGCCCAAGGCTCGGCCAGTCCCTTCGGGCATGTTTGAGGACTTGGGCGCTTTCACGAGTACCGGCATGTTTGCTCAAGTCATCTACTACTCACTCCTTTACCCCCTGGTGGCCGGCAAGTTTACTCCCTCCGTTCCCTTTACTCGACTGGAAACATTTCTCCAGGTTGTCTTGCATCTTATGCTCATCGCCATTCTCGAGGATAAGTCGAGTGATGATGACATGAGCGAAGAATCACCAAAGTCCTTTGTCCACATCACCCTCACAAAGTTCGGCCGCAGTAACTTTATGCCTGAAGCCCACAGTTCAAGGACAATCGTGTCTCTGCTCAATATGATGTCAACCAAGGACGAGTTCAAGGCAGTTCATCCCAAAATCGCGCTCGTTCTAAAGCGTCTGCGGCAGAAACGTCCTCGCACCTTTGAGACAGCGTATGTGAACTTGGGTGCTTCCGTAGACCGTATAAGCACCGCCTCACCAGCAAACACATCTGCTGAGGAAGAGCGCGAGAGAAGAAAGAAGGCAGCTCTGAGTCGCCAAGCGAAGGTCATGGCGCAGTTTCAACAGCAGCAGAAGAGCTTCATGGAAAACCAGGCTTCTTTTGACTGGGGCAGTGATATTGACGAAGATGAGGACGAAGAAGGTGATGGTGAGCAAACGGAGGACCGAAAACACAACTGGAAGTACCCAGTGGGAACTTGCATCCTGTGTCAGGAGGAGCCGGATGATCGTCATCTCTATGGAACTTTTGCTCACTTCAACGAAAGCCGCATTCTCCGGCAGACAGATTTCCAAGACCCTGATTTCGTTCGCGAGGCATCACAAACACCATGCAGTCTTGATCGTTCGGCCGAGGATGTTCGACCATTCGGTATTGCTCATGAGAACCGCAAGATGGTGGAAAAAATCAATGCTCAAGGCGAAACGTTTCTCGCAGAAAGACAGACAATCGGCAAGGGTTTTCCTTCCAACGTCTGTCGGTCAGGTCCAGTGGCAAGTGGTTGCGGGCATATGATGCATTATCGCTGCTTTGAAGTTTACTATGAAGCGACTGTTCGCCGCCATACACATCAGATTGCCAGGCATCACCCAGAAGATACGAAGCGCAATGAGTTTGTCTGTCCTCTATGTAAGGCCCTGGGCAATGCATTTGTACCCATCATCTGGAAGGGCATAGACGAGTCATACCCGGGCTACCTACAGTCTCAAGATACATTCGAGGAATTTGTCGAGAAGCAAATGGGATCCGCTTACTGGATTGGTGGAAGCAAGGCACGGGAGGACGAGCCTACTGTGCCTGACATGTTTACTCCAAGTCTCCCGGGAAGCCTCGTTGAGTCCTTGCTCCCAGCCCAAACTTCGAGCGACACCTTATGGGGAAGAGATGATGCAGAGTCCCACTCGTCAACTGTCGGCACACCTGCAAGCTACGCATTTTCTGACTCGGTTACCCCTGAGCCGGCGCAACCTCAACCAGCTACCACTACTACTACTACTACCACCAACAACAACAACGCAGATGGCAGCCAGTTGATGAACGAGCTATTGGCAGCCTACCGCCGACTGAGGAATACACTCCGTGTCAACGGCCTTCGTACTAGCCACCTTATTGACGCGAAGGGCGACAACGTTGGTGAACTATGCGCCAGCGACACACTGGTGAAGTCTGTGGGCTTCACCGTCTCTTCAATCGAAGTCCAGCAGCGAGGCATTGAAGCCCAGCCAGGCATGACACTCCTAGAGAAGATTCCTGAACACATTTTGTCTCACCTCAGAGTCCTATCAGAGACTGTATCTTCGTACATCGCTGTTGGGGCACAGTCTGGTGGTGGCGAGAACAAGATTGAAACCGAATTCAGGAAGGACAGCGAGCGGCAACACTGTCAGCTGTTTATGTCGAGATACTTTGGTACTGGAACTCCCTATGCTCGCCGACCTCTGGATGTATACCCTCCACTGCTGAGCATGGACTCGTTCCTATTTTTAGTGGAATGCTCCTACGGCTTAGTCCCGCTCCAGAAAGCTGAAATTTCTCACGTTCTTCGGCTTTGTTATTTGGCAGAACTTGTTAAGCTGGTGTATCACATGGGTCGCAATATTCCTGTTGCTAGCTGGGTTGGCAATCTCACCAACCGCCATACGCAGGACCCGGCCATCAACAATTTTGCAGACTTTGCCCTCGGCGTTACGAAGACTGGGGTCGATTTCCATGCGGCCCAATTTCCTGAAGGTGTTGAATTTGGCGAGAACCGTGGCTTCCAGCAACCAGGTGTGGACACTCTAGAGAGCTGGTATACCTTTTCCAAGAAGTATGCTCTCGCCTTCCTACGGAAATGTGTCATTTTCCTGTATGTCAAGTATGGCGTAGACTTCAACAGTCACGTCTCGCCTTCGCCAGATGCTGATGAGCTGGAACGCCTCACTGAAGCTCTTCGGGTCCCAACATTTGACGAGATGTGTGCTGCCATCACAGACAACGCGTCAGCTTGTGGCTGGCCTCAGACAACTTCTGCACTGGTGTCTGGTTGGGTGAAGCATCAAGTTATGTGGCCCGGAGACTATAGCGAGATTCCTCTCTCGGCAATGATGAGCCACCCAGGAATCTTTGAACTTATTGGATTACCAAAGAATTACGATGCGCTCATAGAGGAAGCTACCAGACGAAAATGCCCTACCACTGGAAAGGAGCTCACAGACCCTGTCATATGCCTTTTCTGCGGAGAACTATCTTGCAGCCAAGGCACATGTTGCCAGAAGACGGACAATTCTGCTGAACGAACAGAACACACCAAGATTGGTGGTGCACAGCAGCATATGCGCAAGTAAGCGATGGTCAGTTATTATTATACTGTGGTCAGAATACTAATAAGATTTAGGTGTCAACGGAATATTGGAGTGTTCCTCAATGTGCGCAAGTGCTCAGTGGTATACCTTTTCCGACTTTCGGGATCCTTCACGCCAGCTCCTTATATCGACAAGTACGGAGAGACGGATCCTCAGCTGCGTCATGGGCGACAGCTCTTCCTGAACCAGAAACGATATGACTCCATGATACGAAATACGGTGCTCAACCATGGGGTACCGAGCTTGATTAGCCGCAAGTTGGAGGCGGAGATCAATAATGGCGGATGGGATACTTTGTAGGAAACGAACGGAGCTATTAGTATGAGGCAAGTCTATCCCTTACATTAGGGCCGGGGCTAGCGAATATGTAAAGGGCTGCAGGGCATGATGTGATAAATGGTGTAAGACAATTGGCTTTGGGCTTCTATATGTTGTGTCAGTAGTGATAGCATGCAACGATAATAGATGCCTAATAGTAATTTGAAACCATCATGTGAGTTCCAGTAAATCATAATATCTCACTACAATAGGCCATTTTTCATATCTCGTTTCGATATATATATGTAAGATCACCATCACACCTGGTAAGTACAGACTGTAGGTAGGTAAGGTCCCTAGGTATTTATATACGAAGGTAGACATACAGTATATCAATGACAGTATAAAATACAGTGTATGGTGGATATCAGACTGTTCAGACCTTGAGTTTTGGCCAATCATATCGCGCGCTTGCTCGTGCAGTCGCGTGTTAACCGTGGCCCAACTGTACTCAAGCCTCTTTTGGCACGAAATAAACGTGAGGGTATTAAACCAACTGACAAGGAAAGCGACAGTAGCTACGCAGCAACCATCTTTCCTTCCTTCTTTCCATCTCTAAAACGAACCCCCTCCTTCCTCTTGATCCTCGTTCCCCCCTTCCACCCCCTTTTTTTGTTCAAGTTCCTTTGTTTTTGTGATACTCGATAAATTGAAACTACCTCTCGCTCGTAATTTCCCTTGGGTGGACGTCCGCCTCCACTTGCTTGCTCTGGCAAGAGAAACAGAGCACCCCGAACCTTCGAAAAAATGGCAGGCAGACGTTCAGGTCGCGCTGCCGCCAAGCGGGCTGCAGCTGCTCTAGGTGAGTGCGATTGCTCTCTTGTAACATCCAGATCCATACAATCTTTCAACACCCCCCCAAACTACAAACACAATCAATTCCCGCGCCTAACTCTATTAATACTTTTCTTTGATCCCTTCCTCTCTTTTCCTGCTGGCGCTTCTTATGGTTTTCTTTTTCTTTTTTCCTACTACACAATTTCTCCTGTCGCGCTGCGTGATTGCGCAACAATGGCGCCCCGTGGAAAGATCCGCTTGAAGCTGACGCGAACCGCCAAATCAGAGAGCACGCCAAAGTCATTCGCAGACCTCGAAGATGAACCTATGCCCGATGCCGGAACCAGTCCCCTGGACTCCAAGCGACAGCAGGTGCCCGACCCGGATGATGAGAAGGACGAGGATCACCAGCCAAAGGAAGAGTCCGGAGATGAAGATGATGCCGCCGACGCGGCTGAAAAGGACGACGAATCCGTCAAGGAACCTACGCCCCCTCCTCAACTCATGGTCCGTCGCAAGAGGCTTGGTCGTCCTCCTAAGAACAGACCTCCAGATTGGGACAACATGATTTCTGTCCCCGCCGACGAAGCCAACACCCCGCGACGCCGAGGAAGAGGTGGATGGCGAGGCAGGGGTGGTCGTAAAGGAGGTCCTGCTGCACCCAAAGCCGAGCAAGTTATCGACCAGGAGGGAACTGTTGCCGAGATCGCAAACGATGAGTGCGTCTTGCCCGAAGATCCAGAGGGTGAGACCAAGGTGGACAAGTTGGGCAACCTCCAAGGCGGACGTGACTATCGATGCCGAACTTTCACGGTTACCGGTCGTGGGGACAGGCTTTACATGCTTTCTACAGAACCAGCTCGATGCGTTGGCTTCAGGGACAGTTACCTTTTTTTCACAAAGCACCGCAAACTCTACAAGATTATTGTGGATGACGATGAGAAGCGGGACATGATTGAGCGAGATATCATCCCTCACTCGTACAAGGGTCGTTCCATAGGAATCGTGACAGCGCGATCGGTCTTTCGCGAGTTTGGTGCTCGCATCATTGTAGGTGGAAAGCGCATCATCGACGACTACAACGTTGCCCAGGCTCGCACCGATGGCGTCGTCGAGGGCCAGCTTGCGGACCCAGATGATCATTTCGTCGAGGGAGAGCCGTACAACAAAAACCAGTACGTTGCGTGGCACGGAGCCAGTGCCGTGTACCACACGAATGTACCATCAGTGCCGGTTCCCAATGGCAAGATCGAGTCAAAGAAACGCAAGGTAAATGTCAACGACATGAATTGGATGCTGGAACATGCCCGTGAAGCCAGGTACGTAAAACTTCCAATAGGCATGCGACATCATGACATGTACCAATACTAACTGCCAAATACACAGCACATTCAATGCCGGCATCAATGCCATCAGAAAGCTCAACAATGCCGGTGTGTACGACATTCACACGAATGTGATGCAGTACCCAACAACTATGCAGCCGACACGGGCACGCATTGAGCAAGTCGCCCCAGAGGATGAGCAGGCCGCCGCAGACAGCGCCATCTTCCCCCCCGTCCCTACAAAGATGGCGCGCAACTTCTTCGTTGCAGACACATACTTTGAGACATCATCGGCGGGCGTCATTTCGGCGTCTGCAGTGGACGGTACCGCAGGTTCACCAGACTTCCTTGCCTCTTTCCAGGGGTTGAGTGCTGTATCAGATGAGATCAAAGACCTGTTGCCCCCGGAGTGCCGTGCGGCTTTCGATGGCGCCGTGGCCAAGGAGGCATCATATCGGTCAAAATGGGGCCCTGAGAGCGAAACAATGTCGCGCCGTCAGCCCATTATCGACAAGGCAATCGTGCCCTACAGCATGAGTTGACGACAGCCCAAGCTAGCAATGACATACGACTCCTTAGAAACGTGAACAACACCAACCGCGAAGATGCGGTTGTAATACTATGGGTATCAAGTGATGCATTCTTTTTGGCATTCAAGACGAGGCGGGATAGGGGTTGGCACACCTTGCTGGGATCTCGGCACCAGGAAGAGTGATATGAAAGCAATATGGGCGTTGGGTGTCATGGATAAACACTCGGAGTGGCTTTTGTTTCTACGGCTGCATCATCAGATGGTGTCAATTGGGCCTTCAGAGTCAATGTATCATATCAGGTAGAAGAACAAGTACTTGTTCACAGGCCTATGCCGACTGACAATTTGCAGACATCAATCGAACAAAAACTTGGTATGACTTTGATGCTCTGCGTGAATCATTGACACGGATGCCCTCGGTTTCTCTACAAGATTTCCTTTCTCAACACGGTTCTGCGATCGCTGACTGCAGCTTGGGGAGCTTACCTTGCCTCGATGACCACGTCTTTGTCCAGCCGCCGACTACGCTCCTTCGAACACACTTGGCTGCTGGCTGGACGGCTGGACTGCCGGACTCGGCCTCTTTCTGCCTGCAGGTCAATTCATTGGTACGCGAAGAGCGGGCCAGAAAATCAAGAGACTTTTTTTTTTTGGCTCTCTCTCGCTCTCTCTGACCTCCGTGGTGGCCCCGTATTACGGGATTCTAGCCTCTCGGATTTTCTTTCTATTTTTTTTTTTTTTTTTGCAGGGCTCGTGATAGGTACGATCTCATGCTTCACTAGGAGTTTTTTTAGCGACGATGTGGGTTTCGCCGTCGACCATGTCCTAGGCATGTCGTCGTCTGCCCCCGCCCTGACTTCGGTTGATCTTTTTTCTCTCTCTCTTGTCCTTGACCTCGTTTGGGTTTTTGCGTGGCTTGGGTGGATGCTGATTAAGGCCCCCACGCGCATCTGATGGATGCTTGATGAGGTGGGCTTGCAGGGCTCAACAGGGACAGACGAGACGGCGCCATGGAATGAGTGGCGAACAGCAACGACAGAGCAGAAGGCGAATTGAAACCTCTTGAAGAAGATTAAAGAAAATACCTACAGTACACACAATCAGGGTCTTGATCGACATCACTCTAGCTTGACTTGATGGACGCTTGTGACGCATGTTCTGCTCTGTTTAGCTGGTATTGATGGCAGGGGGACGACTTATTAAAGATATTCAAGAGTGTAGTACGTATTGGCTCACACTCTGAAATAATTCACTCTTATATGACGACATATGGGTGCCAGTGCAGCAGTATCAATATGGACGTATCTGTAGACCGTGTCTGTTGGCGTTGCTGAGTTTCTCTGAGTCCTGAAACTCGTCAAGCGGCAACATATTTTAAGTCTGACTTTTGGACCAGCCACCAACGAGTCTCGCTTTTCTCTTCCAGTCTGAAGTCGACGGTCAGAATAGGTGTAATAAGGAAGCAATGCACCACCGCATATTTTCTAGGCAACTGGTCGTGATCATCCACGGTTGCCTCCAAAGTTGTCGTAAGGTGATGATCATGACAGGCAGACAAGCTCCGGGGAACATAACCGGGCCATATCCGCTGGAACCGATGGTGTCCAGTTCCCCAGGACCGCAAGACTCATATTCATACTGGTCGAATGGAACCCGGGTAACCCTACAGTACAGATGCGTCAAAATACAATATAGGGTAGCATCTGTTGAGAAGGTGACAAGACATGCATGGATATACAGTACAACCAACCCTCCCGCGTTGTCGGTAACCATGGGAGGCGCTTGAACTCGAATTCCAGAGGCACCTGACCACTGATAGATGTCTCGGTGATATACAGTTCACACCGCTCCATCCAAGTGCCGCATATCGGTGACAATCGCGTTGCAGCTATGACAGCGCTCGTTGATGCGGCTCATGACTGCTAATGAGTCTGAAGCGACTGATATATCGACGTTCTGCTCCCTACACCCAGAACAGTCCACTAAACCCAGTGATAGCGGTTCTGGGGGTTGCCGGCCCTCCGGCCTTCAAGTAATCATGCATACCCACCAGGCACCAAGCATCCCGAATATCATCTTCGGGATGCACGGTTCCTTCTCAGAGACTTGTCACTTTGTGGGAACATTCATCACATTGACTCGTATGTAGACTCGCCCTGCACGATGCACAACACCGGCCAGTGCTTAAAGGCCCAAGCGCTTGATGAGGGGTCCGCTCCATCATGGCCCGTCCAAAGCCATATTGGATAGGTTGATTCCTGTATGCCTTGTAGAAACAGCGGCGGCTGTCACGCGAGTTAGGATGTAGAGAGGCGTTAGTTGCGGTCAAAACCCACAAGGGCTTCTAAGGTCATCCAACCCACTGGTCCATGCCCTAATAAGCGGCACGACCAGGCTAATGTCCAGCCACGTCGAAGCGAATCAAGAGAGTCGATGCTGGACATAGTCTCTCGATTCAGTAACGTTGTGTGCTGGGAGCTTTGAGATGCTGTGATACCTTGTCTAGGGACGTTCACAAGATAGGGAGGTAGTACGTGGCCATCTTGCAGAAAATACACTGTTGTAGCAGCACCTGCAACTGCCATTTCTCGACGTTAATGGATCTTCAAGGACCCTGAGAAATCTACATGTAGAATAGAATGCCCAAACCATTGAATGTGTCATACCACATTCGTACTAGGGCAGACAGACTCTTTCTCAACCAGCTCACAGGGACCGACTCCATCACGATTAGCTCTGGCTTCAGTGGATACCGACGTTAATCAACGCGGCTCCAATGGTCCCTGCTCACCATGTTCTTGACTTAGTCCCACACAACGCGCTCCAACCCTAGCAACTGATTGATGAATTCGATGTTACTGGTAGTAAAACTGAGCTTCACAACCACCAAGTGCTGGGACTTTGTAGAGCGAGAAGGACCATCAAATGATAATGATATCAAGAATATCATGCCAAACACCACTGCCACTGATTTCTGATAATGCTACAAGATATTCCCGGGCCTGCTTGACACAACTAGACACAGCACAGGGGATGAAGAGTTGTTAACTCGATGGCCGCAATCTGTGACCAGGACATGGTAACTAAACAAACTGACTCTAGGTTGTTGGGCAAGACCCTAGACCTGTTGCATCTCGTCCCGAGCTCGTTGATGTAGCATCACTAGGCCAGGACTTGCCCTTATTCCGACTGCTCCTTGGACATGATCAATAAGATCCATCATAATTGAGTGGGCAGCATTCGGGGGGGACACTGCCAGGAAGACGATGAAGGCTGCCGTAATGCAAGATGATGGTAATTCAAATTGACGGAGACAACCACACCCGAGTCCATCCCAGCCGTGCTTAACAAGATGCATAGCCTTAAACGAGACGGCTTGACCTACTATGTGGCCGTCTCCAGAGAATCGGTTGCTCCTGGCCACATGAAACCAGAAATGCAGAAAAATTGCATGTCAAAGAAAAAAATCCAGGACAAGCCGCCTATGTTGGCCATGTTTCGTCTCATCAATGGGAAATCAAACCCAAGCCAAGGCGCTCACATGGCAACCTGGCCAGGAGTCCCTCAGGGCTGTTCAAATGACTGACTGACCAGCTAATTTCCTGGGGGAACGGCGCTACGTATTGGCTCGTCTGCGATTGCACTGGCTAGTGGATCCAAATCTCCTAGAGCAGGGCTTGGGTTGCTCAGCTTCTGGCATTGGTCCAAGACAACAGCGGTGAGCACCTTGGACGAAGAGAGCCTTTTACGTACATACGTATCCAGCATCGCGTGCACCCACTCAAGTGCAGTTGTCGAACGAGTCGTTGGATGAGAAGGGGTTTCGGATGCAGATTGGCCTAGACGCCCGCACCTGTAGATTTTGCACAGCATCGATGGTGGACTTGAGGCATTTCTCTCCGCATTCCTGGGTCAGGGAAAGCACTCGACCCTAGATGGATCCTAGCTTTCTTGATGCAAGCAGCTGGCGATTGGATATATGTCATGATAAGAGGCGTGGTGCCATTGGCCGTGGAATCTATCACCAAAGTGTCGCTTCCTTTATGGGAATATGTGTCAAGCTACCTGTTGTGCTTGGTCGATATGCATATCCAAAATCAAAAAGAATTGGGCGTGCATCTTACAATCCCCAAAGATTCAAAAGTTGGTGGACCAGGCATATCAGGAAAAAATCAAATTAGACCAACGGTCTAATTCTCTTTAAGCATGAATGATGCAGCACATCCACCACAAGGACATGGCATGTCCTTCAAAAACGGCGGAAGGCTATTCTCAAAACTGAAGTGCGACAGATCGAAGAACCCTGGGTCCACATCCAAGGCGTGGCAGTCGTGGCTCTTGAGCATTTGACTGGTGGCAGCTAGTGTCTTGCATCTTTGGTCGTCTAGCTTGTCTTGAGAACGGTGAGTTCTTCTGATCGACGAGTATGTGAATCCCTGCAGGCCCGCGGTATTTTCGTACCTGGACTACTGTAATAAATCTCTCTGCGTAGTTGGTTTGAAGGGAAGCGTTTCTGGAAGCACACCTCAGGAGGAAGAGTGGGCCACCATCAATTTGCTGCACCACTTGAGCGGGAAGACATGAACCGACCAACCAGATATCGAATGAAGTCAACCAGCACGAACAGGACTGGCCGAGGCACCGAGACAGGTCGTTACATGCCTCAGAGTTTCGTTGTTGTTTTGTTATTTTGTTATTGTTGCTGACGTCGCTTGCAATCCATCATCTCATCTCATTTCTTTGCATTTGATTTGATTAATCAAACGCGGCCCCTAAGACGTCCTGGCGTCTCAAGCTGAGCTACGTGTATAATGCGGATATTGCTTCACACAACATATTCCATCCAGGGATAAGACTCCGAGCAGAGTGCAGTAAGAGAGTGCTTAATGTGGTTCAGATCGGCATTCGAGTGAATGGTGGTAGTAATAATTGTGATGACGATGGTCGTTGTTTTCGCCCTTAGCCGCTAATTCTTTCTTTAAAAAAAAAAATTAAAAAAAAGAACTTTTAATACCTAACGACGGAAGGTCAACAACCCATAAAATACGTGGTGTTAAGAAGGGGAAAAAACACTCACAGAAAAAAAAAAACTCTGGGGTTGGACGAATGAGGCAAAAGGATATGCTAGAACTCAGTCAGTGGCCACGCAGAAATTTCCATTTAGCGCTTTCTTCTGAGGCGCTCCTTTCTCCCCTACACCCCCTACGCTGACCGTCTGACGGTTTAAGCCACGAGCATGATCAGGAGCGACCTGAGTCTGAAAAAGGGCAAGGCTGGAAGCGACTTCCGTGCTAGTGACGTCTCCAGACTCCAACCACCCCAAGCGTGGCAACTGTGAGCTTTGCCTGCTCCAGTGCTCAATGAACAAAGTTTGCTGGCCAAAACACGGCAACGATGATTGGTTGGTTGGACATCAATGTTGCACGCATAACGGTCCTCAAGCTTCCGATGGTCCAAGGTACAGGGAGATAGGCAGCTAGGTAGGTGCCTGGGTAGGTAAGCCAGAATACCTAATGTACATATTCAGGATGTTCGATTTGGTCCCTGGAACCAGTCAAAGTGTGCAACTTCAATGTGCATTATAGAACATGGCAGACTCCAGCATCATACAAGAATATGCCTGAATTCGTCCCATTAGTCATTCATTGGACACTGCAGTATTTCGCTTTGGTTGATGAAAGCTTCTATGCGCGTTTGGTCGATACATGGTAAAACCGTCACAGCAATAGTGGAGGACCTCGCCTGTCTCCGAGGAATGGCCCCCGATGGTTCGGATCAGGTGAGGGCTTAATACTATGAGTCGCAAATGCCAGAAATAGCGTCCACTGCCGCCTCGGGGTCGACGCGAGACCAGCCTGTCAGGGATGGATGGGTGAACGGAAAGCTAATAAGGCAGTGCGTGAGTCCCCCATGACTTTGCGGGATATGTATGGACTGTACCTGGCCTGACCTGTGCTGTACCGAAGCGCATCACGATGGGAAGAAACTGCAGTACTCTCGTCATCACAGCGAGCATCCTGCCCTCATCAGGACAACCAGATCGTAAAGTCTGCCCTCTCCTTCTCTCCATCGAGCCGCTTCAATTGATGAATGATGATACCCTGGACCAGCCACTGAGCTAGGATTGGCTGGCAAGGCTCTGTGGATCTCCTGGCCGAAGCGACACTAGGGCGACCGAGTCCAAGGAAGCGTGGAACCACTGAGATGGATGACTGACTACCAGGTGGATACGGTACTGTCTGTACCTGGTAGACCATGAAGATGGATGTGAACCCTTTTTTGCGCACCGAAGACTCCGAGTTTCCTGGTTCATCTTCAATACGATCTAACTATGTACGAATACATAATCTGCCCGCCTGATGGAAGAGCTTGGATAGTATCGTTTTTGCCACGATACTTTGAGTACGCGTGGATTACATTTGTCGATGCGTGAATGCTGACGCATATGAGTCCTTAGAATTTTATTTACAATTTCCGAATGACTGATATCAAAAGTATCACTCGCTGCCGGGTAAGATGCTGCGAGGCATGAGGCGAAGTATACATAGTACGCAACAGGGAGAAACACCCAGTACTCCAGGTAGAGCAGCTTGACCCACGACCACGGTGATTGTGGTGGTGACGACCTCTGCCTACATACATAATTAGCATCAAGTGCTCTGCTTGGTCAGTTTGTTGAATGAAGTTCCCACTCACGGTTCTGCTGGGTTTCTCACGCATCCCGTCCTTGTCCTTGTCCCGTCTTCCAAGCCAGCCTAAGCAGAGCGCCACTGTCTGTCCCTAGGTAGGCTTGACTGGGCCCCTTGGGAATTCCAACCGTCATTTGCCAGAGTGATATGTATTCTTTGGCTGGAGTCCACAGCTTACAGGTACATACAAGTCAGAGACGCGATCCACTTTGAATTGAACTCCACCCTTGCTAGGGTCTACAGTATTCCACCAGGATTCGATTCGTCTCGACAAGTGCTCACTCGTCAACGACAACGCGACTCGCTGTTTGCTCTGCTGCTCCACGCCCTCCGCCGTCACTTGTGCTCCGTGCGTAGGTCGTGAGGTGCATTGCCTGGGGCTTGCAGGCTTAGGCTTGCTAGGGGGTGCAGGCACTAGAAAACGAGGAGTGAGGGCCCATCCATCCCCATCCTCCCATTTGCCCATTTCGAATCCACCCATTTCACTCCTGTTGGCCTGACTCCTTCGCTGGAGGAGGGAGGGAAAAAAAAACTGGCTGGGAGTGAAGTGACTGGGGACCTGGCAACTGTCGGGCACTACTATGCTACGCTGGCTGTACGTTGACGCTTGTCTTGGCTACGTACCGAAGCCGTTACTGCTACGACGATTCCTGTGTCTTGGCTGGAGAAAATCGGCGTACTCGTACTCTGATGCTGGTACTGATGCTTGTATTCGCCAGTACAAGTCACAAGTTACAAGTCACCACATACACATGTATGTACACTCACACTCAAAATTCACTCAGGCTCACTTCACTGCAACGCAACAGTGGAGGAACGAACACCCGACCTGACGTGAAGCCCACCTCACCTCACCCTAACCTGCCACGCCCACCTCCACATTACCTAGACTAACTGCACACTGCCTGCAACTTGTGTGTACTGCACTGCACTGCACCTCAAGCACCAAAACTGCCTGCACTTCAGTCGCTGGACAGGACTGGGCCCTGTCGTAGTGCATCATCCCCATCCCCCATCCCCCATCTCCCCATCTTGCCATCCAATCCGTCTGGGCTGTTCATCTACCTCCTGGCCCTGTCCGTACTCTTCTTTTCTTTCATCCTCTTCCACCTCCCTCATCATCCTTTTTCCTTTTTCCTTCCTCTACCCTCATCCGCTTCCTCTCTCCACGATAGAAACCGAATCCTCCCAATTCCTTGACAATCACCAGTCAGCAGGCCTTCATTTGGTTTGTCGACGTTAGGGTTCTGGTCCTTTTCTCGCGCGAGTCTCTCTCCTTGCCCTGTCCGTGTCTCTTCTGCAGCTCGCTGCTACTGTAGACTAAGCTGCATATTTCCGACCTGCCTGCTTCAAGTCTCGACCTCGAGTCTCATTCTCACCAGTAACTTTCGGATCTGCGGTCCCAGGGCTTCCTCCTCCTTCAGCTATACGTTTCCTTACTCACGTACGACCGTCCTTTTTTCATTCTGGTGAGTCTTGCAACATCTTCTGCTTTGTTCACAAACGACTGGTCCTTGTCTATTCGACGGAACAAACTTTGAGTTTATGCTGCCGACATGGAATATGATCATAAATAGCCTTTTTCTTTCTTTCCCGTTTGCTTTTTAATCGATCAGCGCGCTCCTAAATTTCATCGCCCAATCTCCTTCGATAACCTGCACTCTGCATCTGCATCTACGACTACGAAGACAACCCGACCAGTTTATTTCTGTTCCCGAGGCACTACCGATCACGCAAGAATGAAGAACTAACAGTCAGCTGTACAGATTGGTTGGATCTCAGAGACACGAGATTTATTATATACCATCGACGTTGATTTATTCTCGTTTACGCCAAAAGCAATTCTATTTCGGCCCCCCTCAGTTGACCCACCACAAGTCGACTCGACTCGTTTCTGTATACGTTTTATCCCTGCGTGTCGCGTTAACGCGAAGAGAAGCATATCAGTAAATGGCCCGAGTAGCCTACTGATTACCCGTCGATTACCCTCGACTAAGCCGTCACGCACGCTCCCATTCACGCTCAGCTCACACGACCGTCTTAACTGTGGTATAAACCCGCAGTTTCGCTTTACGGTCTCAAAAAGTTCCAACTCCCGACAAAGGTCGCGTCTCGATCTTCGTCGGACCTACCCCAATTCTTTCATCATGCCCGGAGGTGTGTGTGCCGTCCTCGATTACGAGGTCGACATGATGGCTGAGTACGTTGCTGAGATGGCCACTCGCGTTGTTACACCCGAGGCTGCAGTGACCTCGCCCTTTCGCAAGTTCGTGTCTCAGATCCTCACTTCAACAAGACTGCCCAGCACCACGATCCTCCTCGGAATGAACTATCTCGCCAAGAGAATCAACACCTTGAAGGGACAGGGTCCTTACAAAGCCTCAGAGGGACAAGTCTGGCGCTACCTGACCGTTTCTCTGCTTCTGGGAAGCAAGTTTCTCGATGACAACACCTTTCAGAATCGCTCTTGGTCTGAGGTGAGTGGCATTGCTGTGTCAGAGCTCAACTCGCTTGAGTTCGAATGGGTTGAATCTATGGGCTGGCGACTGTATGTCAATCTCGATATGAGCAAGGACTACCAGGCCTGGCTTGAGAACTGGCGTGAATGGCAAGAGATCAAGAAGCGACAGGTCGCCCAGGCCAGCCGCGAGAGGCTTGCATCTATTGTCCCCGCCATCGACACAGACATCGCTAGATATTCTGGTCAGCGCCAGTCACCTCACTCGCGTTACCTCCAGGAACAGGTTGCGGAATATGAGCGCTACCAGGCTATGAAGGCTCAACAGCAAAGCTATCGCCCACGCGAATCTGGCTGGGGCCAAAGTTCCTGGGGTGCTCCCCTCACGCCTCCCGATTCCGGGTATGGCACTCCAGACTATGCCATGTCAGCTACGTCGAGCAATGAGCGCTATAACGAATGGTTCTCACAGGCTGCTACTCAGTATGCTACTCGATACCCTCAGCCTCCTGCTCAGACCACCTTCTATCCCAACTCGCGCCACAACTCGTATGGTGGACACTACTCTTACTCTCAGAACATGTGGGAACATGGTCTTGCCGAGTGTAGCTGCGCTGCTTGTGTGGATCCTATGAAGCCGCAGGTTCCTTATTTCGTGCCTCACGGCTACAGTCAGCCCGTCATGGGTTAAACGTTTTTCAAAAGTTTCACATAATGGCTCTACTCGAGCGCGGTCCGGTCTTGGAAAGAAGAAAAAAGTTTTACAGGGTTTTCATTTTTTACGGCCACGATTTTCTTTTTATTACACGCATCCCGAGAACGATAAATTCGCATTCAGATACCCCAGGCACGACAAAATTGTTCATAACATGACCTTTCGGCGGATCATTCTCAGGATTTTACTCTACAGCCACGACTTGACGACAGGAACTCAAAAGCCTGATCCATTCTCCTCGCGAGTCAACTTGACGCACCAACGTCAACTCAAGTCCGAAAAATGTGGCATTTTCTTTTTTTTGTTTTATTGGTAACACGTTCTGTAATGGTCATAATCGGCGTTCGGCTTTTTCGTTTTACACTACACGGTTCCAGCTTGATAGACTTCCGGTTTCTTCGGTTTCCCAAGGCTTCTGCGCGCACGGCTTCCCTCTGTTCGCCATTTCCGCCCTCATCGTACTCCAACTCAAGCACATCGCCCTTCAATGGAGGTCCGGACAATGCATTACCGGACATGGGCGTAATGCCCAAGCGCAGCATCTGTTATAGATGGCGACTCAGCAGAACTTGATCGCTGCTACTCTCTCGACACTAGATTCTGTTGAAACGCAGGATTATGTGAATCTGGTCACAATATATCCTGACCATATTTTCTCCTCCATGATCTCGTCGTGACGCAGATCGACATGAAAGTCGATTCGACACGAGTACCATAGGTCGGATGGACTGAGCTATGCGACGGTAATCTTGACGATGGTACATATTTCGCTTTTTTCTTCTTCTTTTCTTTGTTATTGCAAGTGGTAGATATGAATTTTGACCACAGGAAACGGTTTCACACGACGGGGTTATGCATTGCGTTCAGCGGGAAAAACAACGGAATTGGATTTGATCGCTTTGATCATAGGGTTTGATATCATATTGTTTGTACTTCCCTGGAGTTGGTCATCGTCACGACTCCAGCCTGGAGTGGTGTCGGATTTGACGCCAAGGAAAACGAGTATTGTACTCTTGACTTTGGTCTTTCACAGGTCTCGGTGTTGGGCATTACAATGGGATGTTACCAACGGGGTGTTGGCATCTGCTTTTCGTCACGTCGGCTCAATGGATTCATTATATGGCCGACCTTGTTTTTTGTTGCTATTGCATCTTTTTTTCACGACTTGGTATGATTCTTACGGAATATTCGAGCATCATACAAGAGGCACGATCCAATGCAGCCTGCAAGAATCAACTGCTTGGAACCTTTATGTTGCCACTCAACAAACCGAATGTATTTTTTTCAGCCATTCAGAGCTGTCTATAGGTAGTAGTTTTTGTGTACAATGTGCGCAAATAAAAGGTGTTGAAAGCAAAATTGGTTGCTAGTGATTCGAATAGCTCAGCCTATCTGAATGCACCTGATGCGGCTGTCGGAAGATACACGAGATGCAGGTGGGAGGATGACATTCTCAGCACACTCGTTGTTTATGGAGCGAGAGATGATGCGAGTTGGTGACTCGTGATTGCTATTCAGATTTGACTTGTGTGCAAAGGAAGAAGGAAAAGTCACCTTGCATATCGAGATTTGCTAAAATGAAAACAAAAATATCATCATATTACTGCTTGCTACTATTTACCGTTTCCGACCTGAGTTGTGCACAAACTGTCTGTGACGGCCTTCGAAGTGGACTTGCTGGTTGCGTCGTTGATCGGTAGATTATCGGATGGCTGGAGTACTCATTAAAGCATTGTCAATCCAAGTCTCAGCTTCTACAAACCTATATAACATGATAATAGTCTTATAGCTGCTTTTCTTGTTCTCCCCAGACGTGGCCATTCCAGACGCGATCTCCAATCTCAGGTCAGATAATGTCTAGCCGCTTCGTATCGGCTGGCAAGATCGGCTCATCTGGAGAGATCTCGAAAGACGCGAGTGGTGCAGAATCGACACCTCAACAGCCGCTTCACAATTCCGCCAAATCCAAAGAATGGGAAGCGGTTGAGCAACAGTTGGAAGCCGAAAGAAAGAAGCGCGAGGAACAGCGCATTAAGGCTGCTACAGGAGAAGGCGAGAAGACCTTGTATGACGTCCTCCAGGCAAACAAAGGTAAGGAAAGGCCTCGTTGAAATCATTTCACATTTCTAACTGAACACCACAGCGGCAAAACAGGCCGAATTCGAAGAGCAGACCAAACTACGTAACCAGTTTCGTGCATTGGATGATGATGAGATAGAGTTCTTGGATGAGATACGCGCCAACAAGCGTGCAGAAGAGGAACGCGTGAGACGAGAGACGGAAGAAGGTCTAAAGGCATTCCGAGAGCGACAAAAGGGTGATGCTGCACAGGGCGAAAACGTTGGTGCTAAAGAAGAAGGCGAGTCATGGGAGATTGGTCGTAAGAGGAAACGCACGAAAGAGAAAGATGTCAAGGGCTTGAGGCGAAAAGTCAGCGCAGCGGAGGAGAAAGAAACCGGGAAGCAAGATACAAAGCCAGTCGAAGGCACGAGCTATGATACGTTAGATGACAAGTCCAGGACGACAAGTCAGTCAGCTGCTAAGCCACCAGAGAAGAAGGGGCTAGTATTGGTGGGCTATGGGAGCAATTCAGATGATGACGATTGAAGGTATGAGTGAACTACAGTAGGGTTGAGATCACACGATGGAGGGGAATCAAATGCCATTGAATTGTATAGCATAATAGACCATGACCACGCTCAATGCCGTACCTCATTCCATCATTAATGTTACATTGGCACCAGCCCCTCGCCTGGTGTAGTATACAGAATTTAAATCCTAACCACGAGATGCACTCCATAACAGAGTTGTAGTAATACATGAACATACACAGCGGTGCTCCCCGTCACACCGCCCCCCCTTTTATCTCAAAGAACAACACTCCGTTCTACTCATCGCTGTCCACATTACCAACGTTCGGTCTCATGGGCTTGGCCGTCACTGATTCGACAGTATAGTTCCACAAGCTGCGGAAGCTTCCTTTTATCCATCCCTCAATCTCGGCCTCAGAGACTTTGATCTGTGCAGCGCGGGCTTCATCCTCAGGGGCAATCTCAAAGCGCCGCATGCGCTGCGCCAATCGAGGGTCAACGACCATAGGCGCAGGCCAAATTTTCTCCTTAGGGGGCTCAGTAGGCGCAGTGGCGGTGTTGTCATCATCTTGCTTGGGCGGTTCCTCGGGCTTCCAAACCGACTTGACCCAGTCGTTCTCCTCATGCTTAAGGACGAGCTCCTGCTCATACTGACCATCGGCCTCTCGCCACTCACGAGAAGAGTTGGCGAAGCATACAGCAGCAACTTCGCGGCCGATCTCGTCGGCTAGTTTGCGGCGGTTGAAGAAGCGGTTCAGGCGGACTAGAGTGTGACGGAAGCCCAGGCGGTGGGGAAGAGGGATGGGGTTTGCAGGAGAAAACTCGGCGGGAATTTGAGGAGGGATATTGGCGATGGAATAATCGGCGGTGGTGTTGTATGGCAGTGGCTGAGGTGGTCGCTCAGGCTTCTTCTCTGCCTCCTCCTCCTTGTCCTCCTTCTTCTCTTCAGGTTGCTCACCTTCGGCCTTGGGAGTCTCAGAAGCTGCCTCGACAGGTTTGGTAATAGACTCAGGCTTTACGGGAGGGTTAAGAGGACCAAGCCAACCCTCGTGTAGTCCCCTAATATATTCCTTCCATGTATGTCGGCCAAAGATAATATCGCCTTTGACACCCTCATACTCAGGAACCTGGTTCTTCTTCCTCAATGACTCAGTTATAGCCTCATCTGTTTGCAGATCCTCTTCATCTGGCCTTTCATGCTTCCTTCTCTCCCTACGAATCTTCTCTGCTACGGCAGCTCTCACATCACCTTGTTGTCTTCCCTGGACGAACTCCCAATCAAGACCAGAGGCAGCCAGGACGGGCTTGGCATACTCTATAAAATGGTCCTGTGCAATCCGTAGACCATCGCCAGGAGGCGCCTCGAGGTAAATGGTTAGTTTGCGAGGCAGTTGGCTGGCTGAGGGGATTATGTCCTTTGCGAGAGGGGCGACAGCGTGCTTCCACTTCGCAGTAGCTCTCTTCTTCTCGCGCTTGTCGTAGATGATAGCAGCTGAGATAGAACCAGTGATAGCCCAAAATATAAGCCAATTGCGTGAGGGAAGTTTTCGAGGGAGATTTGGCAGACCCATCATCCGAAGAGCTGGGTTCTGTTTCGGCTTCGGTGTGGGCGCCTTGTACGTTGCGCCGGTGCCGGCTGCCGGCTGCTGCGCTGAAGGGTTGGGTTCGGCCATTGTGCGAGTCGAATGGTTATACTAGTCTTTATTATGCGATCCGTAGGCCTGAAGAATTAATCGCCGTTGTATTCTAGCCGTTTAAGCCATAGGATAGCAAGGTTGTTAACATCGACCTCTTCTTGATCTGTTGGTCCGCCGAAGGAAAAAAATCACGATAAGCGATAGGCGGCTCCGATAAGGCCCGGGCGGTCGGGAAGGAAATACTTTAGCTCCGGTCATTATTGAATTGAATAGAGAGGTGTCTCTGGTTTTGTATTAACGGACTACAATATCAGGATTTAAAACGTGACTAATTCTGGCTTCCTTCCACCTAGTTAGGTGTATGAATTATTTACTGAAACATTTATTTGCCCGTAATGCGTTGAAATTCAAAGTCCTCATGAGTCTCGCTAAACTTCCATAAAGCTTCTAGAAACGGTAGGGAATACGGTAATGTCTGTGATCCTCTGATGGAGTTTTCGTTGTCTATGTTCTGATTTCAAGAGAGCTGCGTAGTATGTAGTAGATGGGGGGAAAATGTTGCCTTGGTCAAATGCGTTGACTAACTCAGGCTACTCAGGTATCACTGCGATGCCATTCAAATTCTTGTGTGATGTTCGCCGTTGGATTGCCATGTGGTACATACAAGCGAATATTGTATGATAAAAGCCGACGGGAGTCAACGTGGGCATGTTACATCTGGCAATGCTACTCAAGGTCCATGTTAATATAACATGAAAACTACGCGAAATAGATGGTGGATAACAGAGTCAGCCCCGATCTCTGATGATGACCATCCATAGAAAAAAAAATGAGAATACGGATACTCAAGAGGCTGAGAGGTCCCTGCCACACATGGGTGACAGGTTCACCTGAAGCTCAGGAATAGTACCAAACAGCAACATCTCGGGGAACACAATAACAGGGGTCCAGGCCCTGAGGGGTCTATTGGCAAGGATAGCCTGGGATGAAGATTGTACATGTGTTAGGTAGTTTAGTGGCTAGGACGAAAAAAAGTGCCATGCTATGGAGTATGATGGTCAGAACGCGATCATAAGTCACCACCAACACCGTTTGTTGGTGTTGAAAGTTAGTTCGGAGGGAGATGCTGGAGATGCTAATCTCTTATTAGCGGAATGCGATGAGCGTAGAACTCATGATGAGGAAAAACATTGGTCTGCTAAAGTGAGGGTGAAGACTTTGCTATTTGAGGCATTGACTGGTGTGCCATTCTCTTCTAACAACTTCTTGTTGGCAAAATGAATTCTTGCTGATACCTGAAGATTCAACTTATGTACCTTGGTAAAGTACTACCTTAGCAGTTACTTAGATATCCATGGATAGGTAGGTATGCATCATTGATTTCTACTCTCCCGTCGTCCCGAGCACCGAAGTTAGGTATAGTAGTAGAGTAGTTACCTTAGGTAAGGTACCTAGGCACTGAAATTATAGCAGCCACAGCACCCACCATCGAAATGATTGCCACGAAAGACCGCTAATTTTAAAGCTAAAATATACTGGCTCAGGTCGCCCGCCACGCTTCATTCTATTCCAATTCTGTCGGCGGGAGTTGCTGGACCCCTCAGACTTGTTGACCCCTTGGATCTCTTCCCCCAAAACGCATGGAACCGCCCTGTGCCACTTCACGGCCCGTCGTGTGCCAACCGCTAACCGCTAACTTTGGCCATTCCTTAGGCTGTGACTGAACCTACCTACCTAGGTAAGCCAAAACATCCAGGGAAGGGCGATACATCCCTAGGAGCACGTTTCGGCTCGGGGAGCACAATGGAAGTGAAGGCCGCGCAGTGCAGGTGGTGACAGTGACAGTGACGCAGTGGCAGCGCCTGTCATATTTGTTCTTAGTGGAGGGACACTGCTTTTTTAGCCAAACAAAAATCCTCAAGTACTTCCTGGGCTTTAGGCTTAGGTACAGGTGCGGAATCCGCTACCCTCCTTCTGCTTTACCTCTCTCTCTCAAAATCATCCATTTTGATTTCTTTTCGTCTCTCCTTCAACCTGAGACCTTTGTCGACCGTGCACCAGTCTCTTGGTGCTCCCGCCAGAGGTGGCTCTGGTGCTACTTAACCCATATTGTACTCCCCTACCCAGGCACTTTCCGGGCAGTTGGCAGTCCCTACCTACCTAAGGTACATACATACTAAGCAGCTAAGGTACTAACTGTAACTGACCTTCCTGCGGAAAGGTAGCTCTAGTCCCGCGCCGCCCCTCGCTCTCCCCTCCACAGCCCCTGGACATGACCCTCCCCTGAAACTTGTCCGCCATCTCGACTCCCACCTCAGTCTTTATTCTTTTCATCTCTCCAAGAGTTGTTCACCAACTTGTCGATACGATACAGGGCGAAACGAGGCGATCGAGACGCCGCGATCAGACAAGATGGATCCCAATAACAACAACAATCGCCTCTATCTTAACTTTGGCAACGGCAACGACCGTTTGACCGCCTCGGACAGGGCAGCATATCCCACTACGCCCTCGACCTTCCCGCAGCCCGTTTTCCCTTCAGCTTCAGGTCAACAGCCGGGTGGATTGCAACCCCAAGGTCAGCAGCAGCAGCAGCAACAATATGCTGGTGGCTATGCGCCCCAGGGCTACTTTAACCAGAACCAATATGCCCAGTATAGCGGCCAGCAACAGCAGCAGTCCAATGACTATGCTCAGGGTGCTGGGTATCAACCACGATCCAATACACCGGGCACCAACGACCCAAACACAGGCCTCGCTCACCAGTTCTCTCATCAGAACCTCGGAGGTGCTGCTCGAGGGCAAGGTTATGCTCGAGGTCCCTCTCCAGGTCAGCGTCCCAGGACCGCTGGTAGTACAGGACAGCAGCCTGGCTACAACAGCTACATGAACGCCCCTCCTATGCCAACACAGGCCTCTGCCCCCGCAGAAGAATTCCAACGTGCACCCGAGCGAAACCCTGATCGATATGGTACAAATGTCAATAGCAACCAAAAGAAGTGTTCCCAGCTCGCCGCCGACTTTTTTAAGGATAGTGTCAAGCGTGCCCGCGAGCGCAACCAAAGGTATGTGCCCACGTGCCTCGGTCTTGCTGCTGTCCATGAGAGTTGTGCAACTAACTCATAATCACTATACAGACAAAGTGAATTGGAGCAGAAGCTTCAGGACCCCTCACAGGGCGCCGCTAGACGTGAGCAGCTCTGGTCCACTGCTGGCAGAAAAGAAGGCCAGTATCTGCGTTTCCTTCGTACCAAGGACAAGCCCGAAAACTATAATACTGTAAAGATTATCGGAAAGGGTGCCTTTGGAGAGGTCAAGCTCGTGCAGAAGAAGGGTGATGGCAAGGTCTATGCTATGAAGTCTCTGATAAAGACAGAAATGTTTAAGAAGGACCAGCTTGCACATGTTCGATCAGAGCGAGACATTCTCGCAGAGTCTGATAGTCCATGGGTCGTCAAGCTCTACACTACCTTCCAGGACTCATACTTCCTCTACATGCTAATGGAGTTCTTGCCCGGTGGAGATCTAATGACAATGCTTATCAAGTATGAAATTTTCTCGGAGGATATCACTCGCTTTTATATTGCGGAGATTGTTCTCGCTATTGAGGCCGTCCACAAGTTGGGCTTCATCCACCGGTACGTATCACGCTCTCTTACCCCTGTTTTCCCGCGAGCAGCATCTGACCCTCGATAGTGATATCAAGCCTGACAACATTCTCCTCGATCGCGGAGGACATGTCAAACTCACAGATTTTGGCCTGTCGACTGGCTTCCACAGGCTTCATGATAATAACTATTATCAGCAGCTGTTGCAAGGTAGATCAAACAGGCCTCGCGACCGTAACTCGGTTGCGCTTGATCAAATCAACCTGACAGTCAGCAATCGATCCCAGATCAACGACTGGAGACGATCTCGAAGACTTATGGCGTACTCGACCGTCGGAACTCCTGACTACATTGCTCCTGAGATTTTCACTGGCCACGGCTACACCTTCGACTGTGATTGGTGGTCACTCGGCACGATCATGTTCGAGTGTCTGGTCGGCTGGCCTCCTTTCTGCGCCGAAGACAGCCATGACACGTACCGCAAGATTGTCAACTGGAGACAAACTCTGTACTTTCCAGATGATATCACACTGGGTACCGATGCGGAGCATCTTATCCGAAGGTAAGCAATCATCTTGAGAGTCAAGGGGAACGCTGGTTGCTAACATAAAGTAGCATGGTCTGTAACACAGAGAACCGTCTCGGCCGTGGTGGTGCCCACGAAATCAAGGGCCATGCGTTCTTCCGCGGTGTTGAGTTTGATAGCCTTCGCCGTATTCGCGCACCCTTTGAGCCCCGCTTGACCTCCAACATCGACACGACTTATTTCCCTACTGATGAAATTGATCAGACCGATAACGCCACTGTCCTTAAGGCGCAGGCTATCCAGCAAGGCCACAAGGTCGAGGAGTCTCCAGAGATGAGTTTGCCATTCATCGGCTATACATTCAAGCGATTTGATAACAACTTCCGATAAATGGGTTGAGGTGGCATGGTGGTCTCTCCACGAAGCGAACCTAGTTCTGTGAACGGGCGCTGTCGATGGAAAGGGGACGTCAACTCGGACGAGTATAACGGGTTCTTCAAGCAGTTATTCATGACATGATAGACGAAGCAAACACTGTGCGGGGCTTGCCCGTTTGCTGAGCCATTTGGCTGTTTCGATGCATGTTTTTGATGATACTATGGTAGCAGGTCTGGTTCAGATGGAGGGGCATACAAAGTCGGTCAGGTTGCATCGCATTATACAGGACATGTAACAAAACACGAGTTTCCAGAACTGCTGTACAAGTCAATAATAAGATACTGAAGCAAAAAAATGAAAAATATGAAGGTGTATCGTTCGTGACAGTGCATGTATCTGAACTGGGTCCTTTGAGACATGCCATTTGAAATACAGCCTACCTATGATTAACTATCTCGAAGTCTAAAACTGCTGCGCCGTGAGCACATGGGATCGAGTGATAAGTTATACATGAGATTGGGCAGCCCGTGTACAGTAGCAAGGCTCTACTGGTGTTCAATTCGAGCCTTGGATGCTTCAGACAGAACTATTGCACATAAAAAAAACCCCTGTGACGCCGTCCCATGACCTGGATATCCTTTTCTTTACTCCCAAGATGCAAATAACCATGACCACCAGAGGGTCAGTAAATGGGCCATTACCTCCTTGCCGTCAAACCAGGAGCCGCGTTGAAGCGTTCCTCGCGCTCAGTCATAAACATGACCTGAATCCAATACTCCTTGGCATCCGGATCCCAAAAGGCAAACTGCTTGTCCTCGCGCTTGTCAAGCTCACGGGCAGGAATTTTGAAGCCAACCGTCTCGTAAGGTTCGGCGGCGACGAGTAGATATTGGAAGTTCTTGTCGGGCTCCTCGACGTGCTGAGTGAAGGCGTTCATGACCTGCCACTTGGGAGATGTTTCGGGGGTCGCATCGGGATATTGGAGCTGGAAGAGCAGACCCTGCTGACGGGAGACAGGGTCGCGGATCTTGGTGATCTTGTATCCGGGGCGTCCGATCTTTACGACGTTGCGACGCTGCGCGAAGCCTGCACCTGTGACTCCAATGGGGAGGCCGGTAGCTGGGTCAACGGCACCTTGACGACCTTCTTTTTGCTCGCGAGCAGCGCGACGGGCGAGGTTGGTCTGATGTTTCTTGCCCTGGGTATGAGCGAGGTAGGAGCCATCATTCTGGTGGACCGTGAGACAAAGACGGCACTCGAATGAGCCGACGTGATTCTTGAAGAAGTAGGGGTCCTTGTCGAGGTCGATGGTCTCGAGAGCGAGCTTGCGAAGACGTTCGCGACGGTCGGCGTTGGTGGCGGATTGAGAAGCGACGCCTCCGCCGCCGAATTTCGAGCCGGCGCGATTTTGGAAATCCATTGTCGAAGGTTTTGCGATGGGATGGAGATTGAACGGTTGATAGGCGCGAGGGTGAGAAGGTAGGAAAAGCGCGATTGAAGGTGTAAGTATGGAGTTGTACTGAGAACAAAGGACCTTTACCTTCCATAGGTGGTAGTGAAGATAAAGAATTAAGTGGAGACCAATGCAAGACAACCTACCTAGTATGTAATGGTAAGGTGACTGGCCAATCAGACGCTGAACATGCACTTGAACAACTTATAGACCATGTGCATCATCAGACAAGTAAGACGGAGATACCTATCAACCTGTATAATTATTCAAATAAAGGTCTAGCAAATGTCTCATAACACGACTTTCAGTTAGATTCTAACCATTTGAGCACGCTTAGAAACCCATGCTTCAACACAACTGACAAATCTATCAAACTCGTCCATGGGAGTGTCGAGCACCAAAGCCATGAATCCTCTGCGCACGAGCCAAAAACCCTCCTCCATCATATCAAGCCAAAAGAGATCCCTCAAGGAATCGAGTTCTTCGACTTCGCCAGATCTTTCGATTGCACGAGAACCGTCCCTTGGAAAATGGACTCCCATGATGGTGCCGATACCAGTAAAGAGCACTCTTGTGCCCTTTGTTACTGCGTTGAGTCGGTCCCTGAGCTCATCTCCAGATCTCGTGAATCGGGCTGCAATATCAGGCGTGTAGATCTTTGTTAGGCCAGCGTAGCCAGCGTGTGTCACCAGGGTGTTGTTGTTAAAAGTGCCAGAATGCGAGAGAGCAGTGGGAAGCCGTGGATCAAAAGCAGCCATGATATCTGCTCTACCGCCGAAAGCACCGAAAGCCAGGCCTCCGCCGAGATACTTTCCAAATGTCTTGAGGTCTGGTCTGAGCCCCCTCATCTCGGAGATACCTCCTCCTGAGAGACGGGAGGTCATGACTTCGTCCATGATGAACAAGACGCCGGCCTGAACCTGTGAGTATACAAGATGGAGCTGATAGAGCACGGAGACTTACCTTTCCAGCAATCTCCTGTAAGCCCTGCAGAAATTCAGGGTGTCCGGGAATGCCGCCTCCAGAGCCCTGCATCCCTTCCACCAACACTGCAGCAACACCCTCGCTCTCGATAGCAGCACGAGCGCTGTCAAGATCGTTGTATCTGGCCACAACCCAATCGTCCAAGTCGACATTGTTGGCCTCTGGTTCCCCCCCCTTGAATCCTATCACAGCACCATGATAGCCCCCACTGAAAGTGACGACTTTTCTTTTCTTGGTGAAAGCCCTGGCAGCTGCTAGAGCGTGGATATTCGCTTCAGTACCAGAGTTGCAGAAGCGTACATGTTCCAGATTGAAGCGGCTGCAGACTTCACGAGCGAATATCTGCTCTTGAGCTGTATTGCCCCCAACATTCATACCTACATTGTCAAGTACGTCTCGAATAGTCGAGATAATGACGGGATTGGAATGCCCATAGAGAGCAGCTGTGAACTCGCCGGTGAAATCCGTGTAACTATGTGATCTGTAAGCAGAACTGCTGGTTGCAATAGCCCATAAGACTTACGTGTGTCCATCCTCCGAAGTAATTTGATGGCCTTTGCCAGACTTGATCACAACAGGGAATGGACTAGCGTGCAGAACAGTCCTCGTGTTTCCGCCAGGCATTGATTTGAGAGCCTCATCATGAAGAGCCTTGGATCGAGGATTACGATCAATGTATCTAGTCGTGGCAGCCTCGAGTTCCGCCTGGATCTGCTGGATGAGTTCTGAAGACATGGCTACCTTGCCTGCTCGGGTGCTTATGGTGTTGACTTGGCTTTTAGTGTTAGTGCGCGCTGGAATCCAGGAGGAAAGGCGATGAATTATATATGTTGTTTCAGAGTCGGTTTCAGTTGATCGACTTTACAACGATACAGGCTCTCTCGCATTTCGGGAACAAGTGATAGTCATGGCATGTTGTAGTGGTCTTCGGGTCTACCTTGGTGTGTTATCGGGTTTCGGGTCTGGCGTAGGCATAGTTTCCACCAACTTGTTCACAACGATCCAAATTAGGGAACTGCCAGAGTGACCGTATGATCGACGAGTTGATTGAGTTTAGATAAGATTGATATTAAAGTCCTTGCATTAAATAAGCCCTGAGACCATGCTTTGCAATCACTACGATATTCCCAACGCAGACATATATCGGTACTAGAAATGGGAACTGGAAGAGTTTCAAAGTAAACAAAGCATCGAATAGCATAGAATTGAGACCGAATTAAGATCTGCGACTTGTGACTTTATCTGTAAATAGCATGTCAACTCGTCAATCTCACCTAGATATAGTAGGTAGGTTTCCCAGAGATAGGTACGTACCCTCCGAAGTGGGGGAAGAAAGGCGGTCTGAAAAATAAAGCGGCAGAATTTGATATCCCACTTAATTTTTCAAACTTTTGGCCGAGACTACACCAGTGAAGACGAGAACAAGACAGCACAAGACAAGCCGATCACAGTAAAATCAAGTCAAAGATTTCACAATGGCCGGCTCAATTACCAAACCCAAGAGTAGGTCGAATCAGCATAGACAAACCCCCACCCGAATATACTGTCTCCAATACTGATTTGGTTGTTCAGAGCCCAAGTCTAAGCGAACTCCCGTTCGTCTTCGCCACAAGATCGAAAAGGCTTCCGCCGCAAAGCAAAAGAAGGAGCGCAAGTTGGCAAAGAAGAACCCAGAATGGCGATCAAAGTTGAAGAAGGACCCCGGTATCCCCAACCTGTTCCCCTACAAGGAGAAGCTGCTCCAGGAGATTGAAGAGAACCGTCTAAAGAAGGCCGAGGAGGCGCAAAGAAGAAAGGAGCTGGCCAAGGCCGCAAAGACGGGCTCCAAGGACGAGGCGGCAACGGCCGATGTCCAGGTCGACGTTGGCGACGAGATGGACGAGGACGGCATGGACGAGGATATCGACGAGTCAAACCCCATGGCTGCGCTTATCGCGAGCGCACGCGCCGCTGCCGCCACCTATGATAGACAACTCGCTGACGACGATGATATGGACGAGGACGACGATAGCAACGACTCCGACGACGACCGTGGCCCCGAGATGTCCATTGGCCAGGCCTCATCGAGAAAGACCTACGACAGAGTCTTCAAGCAAGTCGTTGAGCAGGCCGATGTTGTTCTTTATGTCCTCGATGCTCGCGATCCCGAGGGCACCCGCTCTCGCGAGGTTGAGCGTCAGATTATGGCTGCCGCAGCTGGCGGCAAGCGACTGATCCTGGTCATCAACAAGGTCGATCTCATCCCTCCCAAGGTTCTACGAGATTGGCTTATCTACCTCCGACGATACTTCCCTACTCTGCCTCTCCGAGCCTCTGGCGCTGCCCCCAACGCCCACACCTTTAACCACCGTGATCTGACCGTCCAGAGCACCTCTGCCACGCTCTTCAAGGCCCTCAAGAGCTTTGCCGCCAGCCGACAACTCAAGCGCGCCGTCTCCGTTGGCGTCATAGGTTATCCTAATGTCGGCAAGAGTTCTGTTATCAACGCTCTTCTTTCAAGGATGAGCGGTAAGGGCGGCAGCTCTTCCAAGGCTTGCCCCGCTGGTGCCGAGGCTGGCGTTACCACAAGTATTCGCTCGGTCAAGATCGACAGCAAGCTCACTCTTCTCGACTCCCCCGGTGTTGTTTTCCCTTCATCATCTTCCACCCAATCTGCTGGTCTCGTTTCTCTCAAGAACGCCACTGAGGCACATGCCCACTTGGTTCTCCTCAACGCTGTGCCCCCCAAGCAGATCGACGATCCTATGCCCGCCGTGACTCTTCTCCTGAAGCGTCTGTCAGCTTCTCCCGATCTTATGCAGAAGCTCACCAGCGTCTACGATATCCCTGCCCTCCTCCCTGATCGTGCCGATGGTGACATCACCACTGACTTCCTCGTTCAAGTCGCCCGCAAGAGAGGCCGCCTTGGTCGTGGTGGTATCCCTAACCTCTCTGCTGCCGCTATGACAGTCGTCACTGACTGGCGAGACGGCCGCATCCAGGGCTGGGTTGAGCCTCCTGTTCTAGCTGTCGAGTCGACTACCACCGCCTCCAAGTCGACCATCAAGAACGCTGGCGAGGACGAGGTTGCTGCCGACCAGAAGCAGATCGTGACCGAATGGGCTGCCGAGTTCAAGCTCGAGGGCCTGTGGGGTGACGATGAGGGCAGTGCCGAAGCCGTCGATGCTATGGAGCAGTAAAGAAAAGTGTTTCAGCGGTTTTGTTCGGCAAAATGACGGAAAGGTTCAACATGAGTTCTTCACTGGAAAGTTTGGCGTTTCAAGGATCTGGTAGAACGGTTTATATCCGTGCATATACATTCGTAAAAAAATTAACAATTTGTCTTCCCAAAACTCCTGCATGGTTTACCAAGTGACTCGTAGACTATGCATTATGCCGTATGCCTCCCAACACAACCCAGCTTTTGTTCGTCTATATCTATGCCTCGATCAATTCCATCTTGACACCGCGTTTGCCCGTCATCTCATCTTTCTCGTCACGGACTCTAACCCTGACTTTTTGGAAGAGCTCTACCTTGATCTCGCGGCTTCCCTTGGTTGTAAGCGTGTATGTCTCTGCGTCGTACTCGGCCTCGGGCTCAGGCTGTGCAAGGTCTCGAAGGCGGATCAGGCCCTCTGTACCAAAGCGTGGAACAAGAACGACGAAGCCGTTGCTGAAAATCTTCATCACGAACGCGTCTTCCTCAGCAACCTTGCCCTTCAGGGCTTGGCCGACATAGTAGGCGATGCTGGCACGGCCGGCCATCTGAGCATTGCGGTGGCGCACGTTGATGTTCTTACAGACAGCCTCAAGGCGACCCCTGCTGCGGACGTTGGGGTGTATGGCCTCGTAGTCGATGGCAGCAGCGAGCTGTCTATGGGCAAGAAGATCGGCGTAACGGCGAATGGGAGAGGTGAAGTGAGTGTAGATCTCTGAAGCAAGACCGTAATGGCGGAATTCAGGATAGGCCTGTGTTCCAGAGCAGAAATACTCTGCACTCATCATGCAGCGAGTAGCCATGATGCGCACAAGGGTGTTGAAGAATGGCTCCTTGGGGTCCACGCACTGATCTAGAGAATCGGCAAGGGCCTTGCTGGAGTCGGTCCGCAACTCCATGCCACGCTTGGTGCGGAGTTGGTTTGATAGTTCGTCAAAGTTTGTCTTTGGGGGTGCCGCGTGACGGCGGAGAATGGCGGTTTGAGGAAATGCTTCATAGATCTTGGCTGCAACGCTGACGTTGGCAAACAACATGAACTCTTCGACGAGAGAGTTTGTATCGAGAAGCTGCTTTGTCTTGACATCAATGGGATCGGACGTCTCAGATTCAGTTTGCACCTTGACTTCTGGGGAAGAAAGGCTCAGGGCACCAGCATCCATTCGCTTCTTCTTTAATTTCTTGGATAACATGAGAAGCATGCGCATTCCCTTGGTAAGATCGTCTTGCTGAGACTCATCGTCGATTCGCAACTGGGCCTGTTCGTAGCTGAATGCTTCTCGAGATTTGATGACAGACTTGGTGAAGCGAACGTTGACGATGTCAGCATTCTCGTTCAGCTCCCAGAGCACCGAGAATGCAAATCGCTCGACGTAAGGCTTGAGTGAGCAAAGATCCGTACCGAGAAGAGGAGGCAGCATATCGATACGCTTGTCGACGAGATAGACTGTAGTACCCCGGATACTGGCTTCAGTATCCATGGCGTTGGCAGGCTTGACAAAGTTGGACACGTCGGCGATGTGAACACCAACTTCATAGTTCCCGTTGGGGAGCTGCTTGGCATGGAGAGCATCATCGATATCCTGGCACCCAACAGGGTCAATACTGCAGATGAGAAGACCTCGGAGATCCTCTCTCTGCCTCCAACCAGGATCTTCCAGGCTTGTCGGCACTCTCCAGTCGTGTCCCTCTCTGGGAAGGCAGTCCAATACGGTCTTGGGAAAAGGCCGATATTGAACATCCCACTCCAGCAACAGAGCTTCGGTCTCGGCCGATTTGGTCTCCAGCTCACCCAAAGATCGCACAAAATGTCCGATAGGATGTCTTGAGTCGCGCTCCCAGGCATCAATAGTTACCAACAGGCGCTTGCCAAGAAGGTCAGCAACCTGCCGCGTACGAAGGCGGATTTTGGGAATCTTCTTGTCCATTGGGATGAGGAAAACGCTATCCTGCTTGCGACCTTGGCTGGAACCCTTACTGGCTGACGATGGGTCAATATGACCAACATACTGACGCCAATTGCGCTTGATAACACCCACAACCTTGGCCGTAGGCTGAGGTTTGCTCTCCGATGCACTCTTCTGAGTCTTCTTGACCTGCTCTTGCAAGGCCTTCCGCTCCTTTTCAGACACGAGATCCTGGCTGTCTTCCACATCTGCATTCTCATTCTTGGTGATGGCGTCCTCCTCAATGATCTTTGTCGAAGGTTCTTTCCACTGATCTTGAGGAAGAACTTCAACGACCACAACATCACCATCAACGGCTCGGTTGATGTTTTCGCGACCCAATACGAGAAGAGGTTTGGGAAACGCCGGTACTTTGATTGAACCCTCGAGGTAGTTATATGGCGACACGTTGAAGATTCCTTGATGCATTAACCCAGCCTTGACTCCGGTCATCATCCTTGATAGAGTAAAGTATTCAGGGTACAGCATCTGGCCCTGCTTCTTAAAAGACTCTTGGTTTTGAGCTTCTGCGACCATATCTAGCAGCCTCTCGCCATCTTCGAGGCCACTAACATAGTCCCGGAGAGAAGATGCATGAAGCCCCTCTTCCTTGGCCTTGCGAAGGTTCTCTCGATCATCGCTAAGCATCACTACTGCTGGCAGCTTGTTCGCCTTTGTCCTGGCAAGATGCTCGCCGTACCACTTGACGGCTAACCGCACAGCTCTGTCATTCCTGTCATTCACAGTCTCATTTGCCTGACGGTGGACGAATGTCTCGAGTCTAAAGTCGTTGAAAAAGACGTAAAATCTCTTATCCTCGCTCTTTGTGAGCCCCACTAGACGGTTGTAGAGTGGTAGTGACCGATTTCGTAGCTCCTCTAGTACTGTTTGCAGGATGACTACATCGTAGAAAGCCGAGCTTTGCTCGAAAAGGTCCATTGCGTTGAGCAACGCGTTAGTATCAGGCACCAGGTAATGGCCCTGAGGGAAAGTCTTGGTGCCTGCTGGCTTGTCCGAGAGCACAAAAGGCTGAGCTGCAATACTCATTAATAAACTGGACGAGCCAGGCGGAAGAAATAGTCTCACCTTGCTGAGCGGCATTTCTAGGGGCATCCTGAAGACAAGCTTTGCAGAGCTTAGAAGAGCAGGGGATGTCAGTTCGTAAGTAGACTTCTCTCACGATTTTCTGCACTTTGCCACTCCGGGTTGATCGCACATAGACCTTGCTCGAGATGTTTGAGGCCAGAGAATCTGTCTCGGTAGATCTTTTTAAGCTTGCCATTTTTGACAGGCTCCTTTTCTTGCGGCGTGGTGAAGTTTAGAGTAGATAATAATGATGAAAAGACTGTTGATCGCAAAGCGTTCGAGTAGGCCATAGTGGGGCGCTTATCGATAAGTCAGCAATTGTTCATGTTCTTCGAGATCTTGCACGAGCAAGAATCTTAGTAGTAATCTTGAGGGCTATTACCTCCTGGAGGGCGAGAGAAAAAAAGGAAGAGTAAATCTCTCTCTGTACCTATGTGCTGGAAAAAGGTACCTTATCTAGATGATAATTCCCATTACTTCTTTCCCTTTTGGAAATCTATGTTTAAGCAGATCCTTATCACATGACGGTAGAGTCACGTGCTCTGAACTTCACTTCAAGTTTCTCTCAGGTCTTCTATCTGTAGATAGCATTTCATACAAAATTCGATGCCCTGAGCACCGGGACCTTGAAATTCAAACAAAACAGAATCTCTTTATGCTATTTGAGAGAACACCCGCTGTCCCGGAAGCGTGCTGCCAAGCTGTTGCCTCTTTCTCCATCTGCTAAATACACATGACTTACACATACCCGAGCCGATAGTCGCATGCTATTCTAATCCACAGAATCCATGGCATCTCTCCATATCTGATTGGTTCTCTTTCAAATCAATGGAGAAAGGAATAATTCACTGGAATTTGCCTTAGTTGCACTCAGAGCCGCCAGTCCAGAACCTGCGAGGTCTGATCAACAAGACCGCAAACTACATGACAGCTTTCAACATCTTATATGAGCCAATCATATAAGCCTTATTGAGGTAACGTGTCAAAGGGACAAATTCACAGTCTCAAATGCATACACAAGGTTGTGTTATCCCACCGCCCTCTAGGTTGAGCTCAGTGTACCCTTTCCGACACGGGCTCAGAGACTTGTCTTCCCCCAAACCCGTTACGTGATAAGGCAGGATAGACAGGATTAAATACTTAGCGGGGTCTCTGTAGGGGAAATACTGCTAGCAGCTACGAGCACTGCATCTGGCAAAGTCCTACTATCAGCATGGATATGAGCCAGGAAGCGTTATACTCTGACAAGGAGAAAGTTTGGCCATGAAGTGCTACAACCCCTTAGGGGGTCTGTTTGTCGCTGTGTGAGGTGTCAAGGCTCGCACTCTTTACCCTCCCACGAACTTCGGATCCCGAGTCGTATTAGCAAGAGCTTACCAGGAAGATGGCCAAACACCAAATGCTCACCCGGCTCGAAAATATACAGCCTCTATATCCTTAGGGTCTCACCAACACATGAGCAGTCTGGCAAATATCCTCGAATAAGTCTTGCAGTCCAACACACGTTGTATCGTGGAGGTCACAATGCATGCGCCTCAGGGGTTGAGCATACTGCAAAACAGAAGAAACCACTAACCTTATTCTCAGAACTGGTACGTTAAGGAAAGCAGCCCTTTCGGCGCTTCCGTCTCTTGTGCATTTATTGAGTTAAATTTCATGGTTTAATACCGAAAGAATTCTCAGCTGATAATGCACCGGCTGTTTCCAGGGGTCAGAGCCGACAGATTTGTCTGACGTGACTTGAAATCAATGTGACAGTGATGGACAGAATTGATAGCCAGCCTCAATATGCAGGTAGCGTCCTGAACCAATGGCAATCTCGCTATGCGCTGTCATGAGAAGCATTGATACGGAAAAGGATCGACTTGGCAAAGCCTCTTCAGGCTCCGAGGGTTCACAAGGATACTGCAGGGCAGCCGAGCCCATCAGTAGAACTTCTCGACAGATGTGCTTGCCCTGTCATCATTATGCTCTTCCCGCAGGCTTCGGACATTGAGTCACACATGATCATGTTGAGTTGGCTTCTGCCAGACCATTGGCCCTAGCCACCTGCAATATCATTCAAACATCCTATCTATAACACTGAGTAAAACTTGACGAGCACAAAACTATTGCTTGGTTCGTTCCAATCTCTACTCCACTGTTTGGCCCGATGGAGGCAAGTAAAGTGTACTATGGCTGACGATATGAAAGTCTGTGCGAAGGATGAGATGGATATCACAACGATAGTGGCAAGTTCTAATATTAGCAAAGTTGTCGAGGCCGCCGAGGACTTACTGCAGTCGCGACATTGCTGTCATAAACATCCCTGTAGCATATTGCTATGACTGAGGCTGCCATTACTGATATCGCTTCAAGACTTCAAACAGATATTGGCAAACCAAGCAAGCCACATCGGTAGGGCTTCTACAGCTTCCAAGACTGGGATGGGAATTCAGGACAATATATCGATATGGCCGTTCTTCACCTTCAGTCTGCCTGGCTGGGACAGATGCAACCAGCCGAAGTATTCCTGCCAACTGTAGAGCTTTGGTTGTTGCACATTGAAGGGCTTTGACAGGTCCGACGGCTAGGCTATTCGGGTCTATTGCCAGTCCTTTCATTTGTGAATTACTCGATTCTTCAACCAGTTTAGATGAGCGTTGTGTTGAGCATTTCCAGGCGTGGCTGCGGCTGGTGAGCAGAAACCTAGGACAGCTCGTCGATCCATGTGATGGACGAAGGGGTAGCAGCAGGCTGCTGTATTAGGAAATGCATGACGCCGGGTACTGTTAGGCCCGGGGGTTTGTTCAAGTGTGAAATGCGGCGCGCGTCGGAGAAGAGCTCACGGGGTCGCGTTTAGCGTACAATAAGAGCTCGTAAGAAACAAGATGATGTATCTCCCCAAAGACTTTGGATTCGAGCATGAGATGAATATGATCTCCTCCTGGCTACGAAGAGCTCAACGTCAACATATGGCGGACAACTTACTAATACAAAGCATGTCACTTTGCTTTCATGCCACAATGTACGGAGTACCTCAAGAGCATGGCGCGCGTCGTCGAAAAGGAAGCCTCACAGCAAAAACTTGAACATGTCGATGGTAAAGACTTGCTTGGTGAGCAGGAACTATCATTCTGCCACTGGATGGAATCAGGCATCAACGGCAACGAATAGGAAAAGATTGAAATCGGATTGCAGGACTTTGGACCACCTGAAGGACAAGCATATCATAAAAAGAACAGGGGCCTGGGTGTGAGGCTATTGGAATGAGGGCCGAGACAAACGCCTCTTGTTGGTAGGTAGCCAGGAATCGGCCGCACGGACTGATGTGATTGGTTTCGTACTCGCAAGTCAGCCAGAGGACGAAGTTTCCAGCCGGTCAGGCGTCACAAGACAGAGAGCCGAGGACAGATTAGCAAGGATGATACATCAGCATGATGCAATGCGGACCCGGATTTATGGAGAAGGCCTTTGACTCAGGTATTGTCAGCGGGCTAAGAGAGACAATGGCGACTCAGTTATTCAAAGAATCGAGAAACCGCGCAAGGTGAAGGTAATGGCAACCAGCCCGCCAGCCAGCCAGCCAGCCAAAACGGGAGGTTAAATTATACCTTGGGGACGCGAGACCAGGATCTGGCGAGGGGAAAGTCAGCCACTTGACGGTGATTGTCCACAAGAGATTAGGCCGAGGCGAAGAGACTGGGGGTCCGGCGCCGGCAAGGTTTCACGTGCGGGCCGGCCGGGAAAGCAACCTCATACGACGTTTGCCAGTGATCTACAAGCGAGATTTTTACGTTACGGTTTAAG
This sequence comes from Fusarium mangiferae, assembly GCF_900044065.1. Taxonomy (NCBI): domain Eukaryota; kingdom Fungi; phylum Ascomycota; class Sordariomycetes; order Hypocreales; family Nectriaceae; genus Fusarium; species Fusarium mangiferae. The sequence continues at coordinate 684,319 of NW_024573921.1, forward strand.
GCAGGTACTGAAGTTGAAGGTCCATGTTTAGAGCGCCTTTGGCTTAATGTGTTAGGACACGTCTAGACGACGGCTGAGTGATGGGCGAACCATGACGACGCAATAAAGACCAATGAAATGTCGCTAGAGATTCGTGCCACAGTATGTATAAGGGGGGGAGGGAAACCTTGAGGATGAGGCTTAAAGATACCAACGGGCTGAACGGTTTCATAGATGACAGGTTGTTGGAGCATGGAATAAAAGCCGCGGCGGGCCAAGTCAAACATAGGCGAGGTGGATCAGTTTGGTGATCGATATCGGTAGCCCCCGCTCGTCAACGATGAATGGGAACTGTGGCTTGTTAGTTCGTAGGCGTGCAAACCGTCTGTGGATATGAGCTGAGCATCACGAGGGAGCGCGGGGCACAGATGTCTCTCCCATTCCCAGAAGGTGAAGGGCCATGCTTCTCGCGTATCTCGTCTACGACCTTAGGTCAATCCATGGGCCATGGCGGAGACAGCAACCTCTGGGGTCCAAGTTGGGGTCACGGTGGATGGCTAACGGGTCTGTGTATGTATGTTCATGGGGGACATGAAGATCCTGGATCTGGAGAATCTTTGGGAGCACTCGCATGGCTAACATAGGTAGCGGGCTAGGCGGGTCCCCTACCTGCCTGCCTGCCTGCCTGCCTGCCTGCCTACCTACCTATGCAGAGATGCAGCCTCTCGCTGGCCATGGCATTTCTCCATGATCATACTAGCACATACATTGTCCATGAAGGGAGGAGAGCCACATAGCGGGAACTGTGTGCGTGCGGGGACGGATGGACAGTGAACGAGGATCGTGGGTTGGGCTGGGCTGGTTAGGCTGGGCTGGCCGGGGACATGAATTGGTGTGGTCTGGGGTCTTGGGGCGATCGTTCCCGCACCTCCCTCCCTCTGCCATAGCTTCCCGGGGCTCCATCTGACTGCTAACTATCCGGACCTAGGAGTGCATTTCTTAGCAGTCTGCAAGGCGGTGAGTTCTTATGGTATCTTGAACGCATTTACGAGGTCTTGGGACGCTCTGCAGAGCGACTTATCAAGCAGAAACGATACATCAGAAGCATGACAGGGACAAGGTAGTTTGAATGGACAACGGTGGAACGGATCATGCTTCTGGGGTCGCGATTGATCGACTCGGTTGGCGTTCCAGACATCTGGAGCCTTTTGCAACGGTACGTTGGAGACCTGCAACGTTATTGCATAGAGGTGGGTTCAATCTAAATGGCTGGCTGAAATTAGGATCTTGATCACTTCACGTTGTTTTTTCAATCCCGGCTGGAGCGTTTCGAGGTGTATAAGGAACCCCGACTCGTTTGATTCAATATGAAATACCGTCGAGAGAGATCGTGTTTCCGGATCTTGAGTACACCATTGCATCATCAGGTATTGCTTGACGTGCTATCACTGATAAACCGGACCAGGTTCCTCCAATACTGTGCAGCTTTTGCGAATATGTCCTTGAGTTACTGTCAAGCTGGGCCGTATTCTTGGCCAGCTGTCGAGAAATAGAGTGCAAGGCTAGAGTGCTCCAACGATGAGCAAACAAGGGAATGCAACATGAGTGTGACTTTATGACGTCCCTCCGTTTCTCACGAAGGCTGGAAGAAACAAGATTCACGTCTTGGATGACGAGAATGAAGGCAGCAGTTAGCCTAATGGACTTTTCTTACATGATGCTAAGGTAAGACCTTCTCGCGGAAGAGATGCGATGTGGGTCAAACAAAGGTGATAAATGCACACGATATGAGACAAGATATCACGGGCCAAAAAAAGGTGAGACACAGGAAGCAAGACGACATCAAAGTGTTTCCCATCCTGTCTCGACTGGCACCTCGGTGAGCATGTTGATACCGTGTCAAGCCCAGACTGACCGAACTATGGTTCACGACGCAACTGGCCGCTGGGTGCTGCAATGCTTCGATATCATGAATAAGGCTCGCCATGTTGTTTGTATGGCAGCGCAAGAGTCTCTGTGCGGATACAACAACTGGAAGCTCGCCCAAACAGATCACATATACGACGGATATGAGAAGAGACTCATTATTAAGTGTACGATGAGAAATCAAAATGCAAATCAAGGTCTGCGGCGCAGCAACGCAACAACGTTTCGTGTCGTTGAAGGCCGAACTGCTAGCCATGTAATGGCATCTGCATGCAGTTAGCATCGTGACGGCGCCCACAGCACAAGCGACAGGCAGACATTGGAGGCTAGGGCGACAAAGGGCGCTTGCGTGCATGGAGCATGGAGCATGGAGCATGGAGTGAGCGGCATACCCACACACCCGTCACAGGGAATGGGACCACACTGAGCACGGTGCGACAATCAGACCCAGTATAGCGGATCAGAGGCTGGCGAGGATCTCCATCTCCATATCCAACCGTCTATCTTGAGACTCGAGTCTTGTTAGACCAACTAATTTAGTACTGAGCAAACTGATGGATCGCTGATGCTCGGTCGAATTCTTCGACTAAACTGCTATCTTGGCCAGGAGAACAGAGCTAATCAGTTTGACTTATCTCTGTGCAGAATTCATTTAATGTCAGGAAAACACACAGGCATGTGGATATTGGCCTTATCCCATTCGAGAGTATAGGTCCATCTCAAGGCTAGGAACCTGCCTAGTGCATGGATGGATCTGTGACAAAGGAATCTGCCAAAAGACCGCAACTCGGCTTTCATTGTGAGGTTCAGAATCAAGTCCTGGTCAGGGGACTTTGAGGAACCAATAATCTATAATGGAGGAAGCATGCACCTGCTGAAGCAGACCAAAGCATCAAAACCTCATCAATATCAAGCTGCATATGTAGGTATATCCAGCAGGCACATTGACGCGTTACGAGATGCTGACAACGATGACACCCAAGCTGTTGACTTGAGCCTACCAGAGCCAGCAGTAGACTCCAGCCGTTACGGTGTATTCTGAATTGGGTTTTGCTTTCTATCTGCAAGCTCAAGACATAGCTACCTTGCCCAGTGACATCTCACTACTTGGGAGACTGGTAGACTGGCCAGGGAGGCGCTGAGCTATAGCCGAAGCTGAGCTAAAGGCCCCAATGATGCTGATGATGATGACGCGGGGAAACTGATGTATGTACGTGACTGTGCTAGGAAGTTGAGCAGTCTCGGTCTGGTTATCCTGTCAAGCCTGCTCACCATCGACAGTTTCTTATCTAGGAAACACACCTCTTGATTATTGCGCTGCTTCTCCCGCCAGAACCGTCTACACCGCATTCTGTCGCGCCTTTCGATGATAGTATCATTCACCACAGTAATCATTATCTTCGCTTCTCAGAACTCGACTCCGCCTCCGCCTGGTCGTCGTCTCCTCATCATCTTCCTCACTGTGTCTTGTCTTACTTCTTATACATACACACCATTTCCTATGATAGCCAACCAGGGTTTTTGTTCCCCTGCTCGTTGACCCTTGTTCTTGTCCATGCCTTGGCTTAGCTCTCCACTCACATCCCCTCCTCCCCCAGGCTTGCGCCATCTCAACCAACCATTCTTCGTCATCCGTCTCCCTCGATCGCACCGTCTTTCCAACGGTAAACCCTTTTCCCCTCCACTCCATCTTCTTTGATATCCCAGCAGCCCTCTTGTCCCACTCCCTCTTCGTCGTCCTCCTCCCTCCATCTTCCTCCACTGCTGGTCTGTACCGAAGACGGATGCCATCCGCACCTACAATAAACCATCCATCTGTCTGTTCATCTGTCTATCAAACAATCAACTCGCCCAGACTGGCAATACGGTGATTAAACATCGTCGGCACCATCACCATCTTATCGACCTGTTGTCGCTACACGACCAACTGCCTCGTTTCACTCTGCCTTATACAGCATTCCCCTCATCATAACACCCATAACCACCTCGTACGGCATTTTGAAGCACCCGGGAGTGAAATCCCCTCCCCTCGAGTTGTTCATCATTATTAACTTGAATTTTGAATCTCAAGGAGCACAGCTCACGCGCAACTTGTACAGCGTCGACAGAGCGCAGCAAGTTGAACTTTGCCCTGTCCGCTATCAAAACGTTTCTATCACTCCAGTCGCGACATGTCATATCGTTGATTGCGAATCTTGTTCCTGCCTTTGTCGCATTATCAACGCTTCTTACCTAACACGCGCCACACGTTATTCGTTCACAAAACCATCCATTCTCTTTGAAAAGCGCACTCATTTCAAAGCGCAGCGATCACATTGCATCGCAGCGCATTAACATTGGAATTGAACCACACTCGACTCCAGGTCGATACTTGATACAACCCATGCGCTAGACGATCTCCGCTTTGAACGCTTCAGACTCGTTTCTTCTCCACATCCACACGCGCCTCTGTCGCATTATCTCATACTACCTTACGCTACAGTATCACTGGCGCGCCATCACCCGTGTTAGAGACCCTAACTAAGAGTCACTCACCGTTGCTTACACCCCCCGCTGCGCCGCCGCCTCCTCCTCCTCCACTTCCTTGAACCTCCAAGGATTCGGTTCTGGTTTTTGATTCTGATTCTGACTCTTGGGTCTTGGTCTTGATATCCCCGGTCCTTTTTTGTGGGTTCTTTCCACTGGAGCCATTTCAGGGGCTCTTGATTGGTCCCTTCCTGCTCGGGCATGCTCCTGCCTCCCAAGAGTGGTTTTTCTTACCTTACTTAGCTTCCTGGTCTCAAATCGCCACTGCCTTTACTGCAAGTGCGACTGATTCCCAGATTTTACTGTAGCTGCTACCTTAGCTGCTCGCACTACTACTGCACCTTCCCTCCCACCCCATTAAGATTCAGCGCGGTCCCGTCCCCCTCCTCCACCTGCCACCATCCCATCGTTCATCATTAACCCATTGCCATCCACCCATCCATCCACCATCGGCTTTCCGCCATCACACACGCACGCACACACGCATACACCCGCTCCATCGCATCGTCTAACCATCCTGTTGACAATCTATCAATCACTTTGTTTGACGCGCATCTTGGAATCTTCAGCGCTCTGTTGATATTCTTGTTACGCGACCGTTCGTTGGTTTTACTTGCGCGCCCATACGCTGGCTGATCTGATCATTGAGATTCATCCGTGAGCCTCTTTGACGTCGTTGTCGCATTTGTCGCACAACGCGATTCCGCGTCTATATTTCATATCATTCTATCACCAGACAAAGGTAAATCCTGCCAAAGTTTCGATTCTGCGTACATCTCCCCATTCTTGCTTTCTGCATCTTGTTTCGTCTTCTTCTGCTTGTTTGTCTTCTTTTCTTCTTCACACACCTGTCCCGCCGCTGCCGCGACCAGCGTCTGGATTACTACGATCTTGTCTCGGTTTGGCTCAACTTCCGACTGGAGTCTATGCCCCGGCCTGCGCTTGACTCTCCCTTCCGAGCCAAGGCCTGGCAGGCCAAATCGCACATCACAAGGCCAGGCAGGCTTCCCACTTTAAGCTCGCCATATATCTACAATTCGCCATTCACGCTCAACGACGCGCCTCCTTCTGGCTGCACAACCACGTGCGACTGGCGTTGCCTCCTTTCTGCATCTTCTCCAACCCGTCAACTCGTCAGTCCAAACATCTCTGGACACGTCGCCATCGCTTTCCCGTGGTCGCAACTTCACCCATCCCCAGCTGGCTCGGTAGCTCTGTGATGTACTCCGCTCAGCAACCCAGCGCTGATAATGCGACAATCAATCCAGCTGCGCTCAGCTCACCTGGTAAGTTTTATAACTCTATCTCTTTCTTTTCGTGGTCGCATATCCTTCGCAACCCTTCCTCCACTCTTATACCATGCCATACATACGTGCAAGTGATAATATCACTTGCGCTCAAAGTCCATGATGAATCCATTTGCCCCGCACTACAACTTTCGCGCCCTGCGACAGGGGGATTCAAGCGTGAAATAGGTTGCGCCACCCGTCACCACCGTCCGTTAATTCAATTCAAGGTTCAAAATGCTAATCAGCCTTCTCTAGTCATAGGTCTGACGCAACAACCCCAACGCACACTGAAGCGCAGTCATTCTCCTGGAGTTTACGGCGCGCCGCAGCTTGGCGATGACGGTATGTCGGCGATTAGTACTCCGCCGCTACTTTACTCATTTCGGCACCCGACTACCTTGCGCCAGATATGGCGATCAATTACGATTCCTTTTTAATTGCTATTTTTGCTCATATGCTTTTCGTCGTATTTCGTTGCAGTACTTGCCGGCTCAAAAATGCAATTGGTGAGAGAATGTGCTGACCTGTCTTGCAACCTGCAGGTGATACAAAACCACTTCGAAAGAAGGCAAGACCGATGAATAAACGATCAACGGGGAGCATTTCCGAGGCTCCCGGCCAGGCCGCCGGCTCGACCCTTCCTCAGACTATTCCTCCACCGCAGACTCCCCAGTCTCAAGGCTCAGCGCTGCCGCAAACGAGCCCTGCCTATACGCCGCAGACACAGATGCCCCCAAAGACAACTCCGACAAAGTCAACACTGAAGGCTCTGCCCACTGTGCGAGACCACACGACCGACCAGCTCAATCCGACTGGAGATGAGTATATACCCCGTGAAATTGATGAGTTCGGAGAGAAGAAAGTCCAACTCAACGGTACGCTCAACGGAGGACGTGAATACAAGTGCCGAACATTCTTGGTCCCTAACCGCGGGGATAAATTGTTCATGTTGGCTACCGAATGTGCTAGGGTTTTGGGTTACCGTGATTCGTACCTCTTATTCAACAAGAACAGGTCTCTGTACAAGATTATCGCAAGCCAGGCTGAAAAGGATGACTTGGTTGGGCAAGAAATCCTCCCTTTCTCGTATCGATCCAGGCAGATTGCCATCGTCACCGCCAGGTCCATGTTCCGACAGTTTGGAAGCCGTGTGATTGTCAATGGCCGCAGAGTTCGCGATGACTATTGGGAAACCAAGGCCCGGAAACAGGGATTCACTGAGGCTGACCTTGCCGGTGAGAAGCGCCCCGGTGCTACGAAGGCGAGAGAGGCGGCCGAGGCCCAGCAGAACAACGTCTTGTTAGCTGGTCCCCATCCAGAGATTGTGTATAGCAACAACCCAGGACCGTTCCCCGGCCCCCCGCAGCCGCACCTCGTTCAACCAGGTATGATCGGACCACCACCCGGAACCACGACAAGAATGCCCGGATTGACACTAGGATCAGACCTAAGCGACTCCCGGCCGCGCGATTATTCCGGAATTCTCAAAGGCGGACCTCGTCAGGAGATCACCGGCCCTGCTTACCAAGACCAGACCCGTCCCTCGCCCCTCGGGGAGCTCAACGCCCAGGCCCATCATGCCGCAGATTTCAACAGGTCAGTTAATCAACAGCGGGATATGCGCAACGACTATCTCCAAGGCGTTTGGCGACGCCCACATGAACAGCCCCCCTCCAATCTGACCCAGCAGCCTGTGGCCTCAGCCGACAGTTCCAACACGGCGACTAGTAGGCCTTCACACTCACCTCATACTACGGCTACTGCCATGTCGCAGCAGCCTGGATTGGTTTCCACTCAGAGCCCTCAAATGATGATGACCACTGCGCCCTACTCCCAGTCAATCAGCGCGCAGAGCAGTCTCAGCCAAGCACCCATGAGGGGTATGGCTCAATCACCCACGCAATCAATCAGACCAACACTTCCCGGTACAGGGGGCTCCATGTCTCAGGGAACGCCTGGTTACAACTACCAATCGGGTCAGATGTGGCCGCAGACTCCACAGGCGCCCCAGCATGGCTACGGCAGCTACACTGCTCAATCCCAAGCACCTCACCCGTCGCAGTCGCCTTCGCATCTCCGTCAAGGGAGCTCGGGCCAGATGCAAAGTATGCAGTTCCCTGGCATGGCTGGTATGCAGTATGGTGCGGGTCAGAGCATGTATCCTGCAGATCAAACGCCTCGCCAATACATGCCTCAAGGTGGCGCTGGTGGACCATCAGTCTCTCAAGGCTGGTCCGGCCAGCATTCACCAGCCCAGCAGTGGTGGACTCCAGGGCAGCAACCTCAATAAGTTTGTGAACACCAGCTAGTGATGCGAAACGATGGAATGATATAGCCCACGGTCTCACCTGCTTCCGTTGAGAAATCCGATCTGATAGTGTGGTTTGTTTGTGTTTTTTTCTTCTTCTATTTGCCCTTTTTATTTTTCTTATTTCTTTCTTGGCCTATCCTGGGTTTATATACGACTTGAGCCAGAAGACGGCTATCTTCTTGGTCTGATTTCCTCCCTCCTGGGTCTCCAGGTGTGCAGATGAGTGGAGGGGCTATGTGCATCTTGAGGGGCCTTCTGGCTTGAAGAATTGCTAATAGTATTTGGACTGGCTGGGATAGAGGAGTCGGACAGGACAGGGACACATGATTTTTATTTTTTTATTTTTTTTTATGTTTTCTTCTTCTACTTGTGGGTTTTGATACGAGGTAGTAAGTCGGGTTAGGTACATTCACGAGGGTAACATGCCCTGCTGTTGTTTCTTGCTGTTATATGTTTACCACGCCATTCTGTTGGATGCAGGCATATGGGCTTAGTGTGATGTTATTTGGGCAGATTATTGGTTTGGTTTGATTTAGTTGTTCTTGTGGTACTACGGATGAGTTTTCCACTGCGACTCGCCTGTGCGTCGTCGCTGGGTACTATTTGTGTTGGCGAGGCATACATCTATTAGGCTTTCATTTTGATACCACGTCACTCTTCGATTCGTCCTTTTAAACATTTCTTTCTTCCTGGAGTACAACGTACCAGTCGTGAAGCGTGTGTGCATGTGCGACATGTGAGTGTCGCTTGAGAGGGGTGTGATACCGACTGGGTGACATGGTGGGGATTGTATTGTTGATTCAGATTTGATAGTTCATGTCTATAGTCTTACCTTGGCTACTTTGCGGCTTTGCTTGCTGCGTAAATAATGGTGATGCTTGATGAGATGTTTTAGGGTCTTCAGTAATCTTGTTGCTTTGTGATGTTCTTTGCACTGCGAGCTGAGGCTCATGTCAGTCAGTATCGAAGCTGTGCAACGAACCCGGACTCGACGTGCTGTTCGTGTCTGTTTATGCAATACACAGTCACGACAGCATGCTTTGACCCGGCCCAGCGAATCGGGCAGCCTGGGATGTTGTCGTCCAATATTTAGGGCTTATGTACTACATTTGAAGTGACAGCACGGTAACACCCGCCGGGATGTTTCCGCCGGGGCAGTATTCGCAACGGGGCTCATCTTGTGAGAGGGCAAGGAATGTAGAGTGTCTGGAGAGTGTTGACAAGGTGCGTAGTACGACAGTTGAGATTTAGGTTTGAACTGTACAACAGACTATAGTATGAATTGTCATACCCGCTCAGCCCGTGTACGTACAAGCAAGGCAACTGAAGGAAAAAGAACCAGAATATCGTGTCGGTAAATTGTGAGACAGTGGCACCATGAACATACGAGTCGTTCATCCAACCCCCAGGCCAAATGGCTAACTACATTTTTCTAATCACTCTCATCACCATCCAATGCCTCGTCTCTCTCCTCTTTCCCTTCCTTGAGCTCAAGGGCATCCTGGGTATCATCGCCACTAGCTTCCCCCCCCTCCTCCTCGTCTTCTTCTTCGACTTCATCGTCCTCTGAATCTTCGGGGATCTCAACCTCATCCTCTGTCACGGCATCCTCCTCCGCCTCTGCATTTCCAGGCTCTACACGAGGGCGCTTAGCTATAGGGCCAGTTGAGACAGCTGTTGTGTCTGCGTCGGTTTCTATGTTAGACGTGTCTGGCATGTCAGTGTCTGGCCCGTCTGACTTTTTCGCGCGGACTTTTTGACGGTAAGATGTGCGCTTTTCAGTCTGGATAGCGTTGAACTCTGGGTAGGGTATTAGCAGTCTTGTAACATACAATCCGGCCCGCGACGAAAGACATGGCAGGGACTATAAAAAGACATACTGGCAAATTCAGCTTCAAGAGGTTCCTTGAGGAACGCGAACTCGGTCTCCTCGAGTGCCTTGAAGACATCTGCAGGGGAGATTGTCTTTTTGCCTGCATTGATGGTGTTTTCATTGGCGCTAACTCGCAATTAGTGATTTTCTCTTAGGGGGGAACGAAGAGACTTTACGCACTGAGACGCTAGGTAGTTGATAAACACTGTGGTGCTCTGGCTTAGAGCCATGATGGCATTGGCCTGGATCTGTGTGTTGGGGGGTAGAACACCCTTGGACAGACGCGTTATTATAGACTTTGGAAGGGTCAAGTCCTATGGTTCGAATTAGTCAGTCAGTCTTTGGTTCTGTTCGTCCCTTGTGGATAGATTTGGGCACTCGAAGATTGAGAGGTGGTTGGGCTGCTGTTCTTGAACCTACCTCGATGGTGATGTGCTCCTTGTGCTCTTTGTCCTTGTCCTTGTCCTTCTTGTCTCCATCCTGGGTCATAGAAGTATCCGCTTCAGCTTCCGTACCAGGAGTCTCACTGGCAGCTTGCGGTGCTGGTGCTGGTGCAGCAGGTCCTTGTGTGGCCATGGAATCGTTGTCATGTGTCGGAGCGGGTGCTCGACTTTGCTCCAAGGGCAACACATCATCCATCGGGACGAATCGTGCAGTTGAAGTGTCGCTTTTTCGCGAGCTAGACTTACGAGGTGGCATTGTGAATGGTGATGAGAATAGTATGTTGGTTGATGCTGGGAAGAGATGATTTAGATGTGGCTGTGCAGATCTTGCTTCCCAGGTATACAGCTGAGATGAAGCAAAAGAATGCTTTGATCGAACAGCAATGTTATCTCTTTATTGTATTTGATGAGTATCAGAGGGAGCACCTCTGATATGGCGACCACTTGGTCACTCTCTTCTCAACCCCTTTCTGGTGATGATCTCGACTCGGAACGGATATTGGAGAACAAGGAATGTCGAGATTAGTGTTGGTCCCTGTTCTGTTGGTCGAGATTCATTTACGCAGCAAGAACTCAATGTCGATGCTTGCGGACGCTGTAGATCCTGACCAAGATAATTCGTTGTTGGCTTGAAATTTAGTGAGAACGCAAGTGAACTTGGACTGAGGTTGAGTGCAAGTTTAGTGAACGCGCTTGAGACAGGATGTGGCTGGACGCGGCCTATGCCCCGCTGTGAGTGGCTAGGGACGCGTTAAGTGGTTTCTTGGTGGAACAAGGCTACCTCAGGAACAGAGTGCGATTACTTAGTAGGTGTCTACACAAAGGAAAGCCAACGGGATATCAATTAAGCTTCATATAAAGACGTTTCTAGAACGTGACGGGTACGAGGCTAATTATGTTGATCTAAAGTTTAATCTTGTTCATCTTGATTGCGTCAGTGATACTACTCCATCTATCAGTTCGATGCGCCCAACATTCAAGCAAGGGTTTAAGATAAACTTGGAGGGAGGGCTTGTTGTCAATCTGTTTGAATTGGAGTGCATATCTATATATATAGCTTTCGTATAGGTGTCGGGCACATGAGTGATACTGCCAAGGACTCATTTGTCTGTCAAGCTCCGTATCTTAATAGGAGAACTCTCGTGGCCAGGCTCGAGTCAGCCGTGGATATCATCTACATCGTATGAAACGGACCGTCTCGTATCCGTTCATATCACTTACTCGCTTGGTCATGATAACATAAAATGAAAATGAAAATGAAGGAAAGTCTGGGGTATATCCGTCATCAAAATGCACACAAAATCCTCCGTTCCAGCACCGGGCATAGACGCCAGCGCATAAAATCATGGTCCCCATGGGATCCAGACGCCAAGGGTAAAATGAGGCGGGTTCAACCGGTCTCATGGTTACCGCTTCTTCTAGGAGAGGAGTGAGTGGCAGCTATAGCCTTGAGGTGACGAACGTTCTTCTTGTGTCGACAAGCTTGCGCTTGTGCTTGGCAGTCTTGTAGTGAGCCAGCAGTGTCGATTTCTTAGAGAGCGCAAGTTCGCAGTCATTGCAATAATACTTCTTCTCGGCAAGCGCAATAGCCCGGCTCTTGGCTTGATTTGCAGTGTGTCTGCCCGGGTTCTTGGCTCTGTATCTGGAGACTCGCTCGGAGACAGCAGTCGTATAAGCATCGTAGTTTGTAGCCATCTGTCTATAGTGCCGATTACTGTCGTTCATGGACCTGTTTTTGCGTTGCGTCTTCTTCCTCTCAGCAGCGTGAGCTTCGAGTTCCTCAGCGGTAAGGTTGAAGTCATCATGGACCCATTCAGTCAATGAGGAATGTGAGCAAAGGCCTTCGTATTCTATGGTTGCACGGTCCCAGAGACAGACCTTGTCCATTCCAGGGTATTCCTTCTGTGGCCCCATTGCCCAGAACAAGAACCCAAACGTGGCTTCGAGAGCACGTATTAGAAGACGGTTGAGAGGGGCGCAGGCTGGCGTTGGCATTGGGATTCGACAAAGTACGCCTTGGTGGGTGATGGAAAATCCGTCATCAAAGGCAGCCTTAACTCCGACGGGGAGCATATTGACACGACATTGAGAGTACTGGTTCAGCCGGTCATGTACGCCCCTCGAGGATGTTCCAGAGCCGATGTACAACTTAGGAGAACAACCAGGCTTCTTAAGCACGATTGCATAGACACCCCACTGGGAGAGCTCAGCGGTAGGGAGACTCTTAAAGAACTCAATAGTAGGAGGGACAACAGATTGGACAACGTCCAAAAGACCAGGGGCAAATTCAAGGGAGGCTTCACCAGCTATCTCCGCCATTACTTGCAGGGAGGTGAAGAACGTAGCAAAAAGAAGGTTCTTGGAGTAGTATGGAGTTTCGCTAAGGCAAGCCCAGGTGAGTATCATCATGAACTCCATGATAGTTGAGACCGGTTCAGGCGTGGTGACCGTCTTGGCCGAGGGAGAGAGGAAGTCTGCTATCAAGGGCATTGTGGGCAATCCACAGATGATTGTTGAAGCCAAGGAACAAGTAGCGCAGTGATGCTGGGGATGGATGACGGACGTCGTTGATCAGGAGGGAGAGAGGCATGATTATTGTCGACGAGAGGTGAGGCAGGACCTCACCCAGAAAAGGAGGCTGTCCATAAGGAAGGCGCTTCCATGGGTTACCCACGACACAACCGCCTGCCTTCCGAGGCAGGTGCGTCTGGATGGGGAAGGCAGGCGGTTGTGGAGAAGAAATGATGTTGATGAAAGAAAGGAAGGAAGGATGGGTTGAAGGAAGAAGCTGCTGAATTTATAGGTAGCCAGGAAATATTATGACTCAGAGACCTCCCAGGAATGCTTCGTCGTCGAATGAGAGTCGGTTCATGTTTGACATGGAATGCATTCGCTGGTGCTGCCGTCGAATATCTAATGACCGATTTGCTCTGGGTAGGTATTCGCTGGAACTGCGAGTGCCGAAGAAGGCATCGGGATAGTGACCGTGCCAGGGATCACGGGGTGATACTGCACTCATGGTGCTGCTGCGGCTGCTGCGAGTTCGACTGTGGCGAGCAGAGGGGGGAAGCTTGGCTAATCGTGAAGGCTGACGCTTCACAGGTGGGATGAAGGCATCTTCACCCTGGACGGCCTCATCAGTCAGACCGGGGCGAGAATTGGGAGCACGGGCAACGACTGGGGTTGAAGGGGTGTCGATGCTGTGCTTGTGGTGAAGTGAGCGTGGTGAGAGTTCCTCAGAGACTCGGGGGTGAGGACGATTGTAGACAATAACGCTTGGAGGTTTGCGTATGGAACTAAACGATGTGCTCTTTTGTCTCTGATGCTGGAGTTGTCGTTCCAGATCATTGGCTTCGTTGTTAGCAGCCTCGATGATGCGTGCCTTTTCTTGGTTCCTGTCCTTCTTCCATGACTCAATTTCCTCGTCGCCGATGGGGGTGATGCCTCTGTTCATGAAGAGAAATCGACGTTGGCGGTCGCGGCGGTAGAGGAAACACCCGACAGCGGTGATGGCGGTGACGGGAACCACGGTCGCGAGGACAATGATGAGAGCTTGGAGGTGTGAGTCCTTCATGGCTATATCTCCATTCTGTGTCTGTATGTGAAGATGTCAGAGGGAGGTGAAGTGACGTCGTCAAATATTATTAGTAAAGTCACACCAATGTCGTCCAAAGGTGTGGTGGAAGAAGACAAGGTGAGCGAACGTTGAGCTTGGAAGATATACGCTTCCGAGTTGAGGCCAACTGGGAGACGGTTAGTTCTTGTACTAGATCATTTGTATGTAAGCTGGATGAGATATGAGATGACGGCGGGTGGTGTCCATGCATATCAATACACCGACCAATATCTATATCATCCATGTAACAGACATAGCACACGCATGTATTAAAAGGGCAATTTTCACTAACAATCAAGCGACTACTCGGGATCGAGCTTCGGTGATAATCGGATCAAGTGAAATTGAATTCACTCGGTTCGATTGAAACTCGATTCGGTAGTCGGTATAAGGTCAATCTCCAAGATATCGACGTTGGGTGGAACGTCGGTAGAGATGGGCGAGATGAGATGGGGTGAGATGGGAGGAGTATAGGTGAAGGTATATCGACCAGGAACTCAAAGGCCCTGTATATGGCACAGGCAGGACGAAGGTCAAGAGATCAGAATGTGAGTTGGGGGGCGGTTGAAGCTATATACAGACTGGGGGTTTCAAAGAGTGGGAAAGGGTGTGCAGACTACATCTGATGGGGGAGAGTGAGGATGCAGGCCTAGGATCGTCATGGCCAGCGAGCATGTAACGCCAGATGTTAGTCTTTACTAAGAAAAACGTACATATGTACTGTACTGTACAGCATGTACCTAGCTAGTCAAGAATAAGAACAAGATATGAGAGACATGCGAGATGGTGAGAGACAGGAGGTGTGAAGCCTCACTCAAGTGGGTGTGGGCTATGGTGGATAGTGAGTGGATAGGGGGTGAGACTAGGCTCTGAGCTGCTGATACATGAAACCCTGGTCTACAAACCACCAAAGAGGTCTGGTCTACAGTATTATCGATCAAGAGGTCGACTTCTAATTACAGCAGAGTTGCATCTCTTTTTCCGTCAACGTGCAGGGTTGAGAAATGCCCTGCATTGCATTGCATTGTCAAAGAGTCGCGAAGAGACACAGACAGCACATTAAAGTGTCAATGTAGGGAGAAACAGGAAACAAGGGCACAGCCAATCTGAATCGTCCTCCAAGTTTGTGCCTGAACGAGTTTGAAACTGGAATAATTCCCGCACAACCAATCCAGCTCGACTCGTGCCTTGCGTCGCACAGTCTTTTTTGTCCCTCATCATGTGTCAGTTTATTCACTGAAGTCAAAGTGGATATCCTTCCCCCCCCCCCCCTGGTGAGACGGCGCTGGGCACGGCTCAGGACGTTTTAGGGCCAAGCAGTTTTTTAGACCAGGCCCCAGAGGGAACTGACTATTCTAGTTGGAGTCGGTCGTCCGGCCCTGAGGGGCAGGAGACAGGGGGTATTGATGGACTCTAGCGCCATGGCGTCGATGGATTGGAGGAGCATCATGAACGTGGCACACTCAGGGACGAACAGTCCCTATTCTCTTGCATGCGATCTACTGGAGCAGACAGGGGTGATAGGTGGTGAGTGTGGTGAGTGAGCTCAATTCAGTGATTACCGATTACCGCGTATGTACGGAGTATGGAAGACAATGATGGGCATCTCTCAGAACTACAGGACAGTAATTGTTTTAACAGCCTGAGATATCTTCATGTGCTATCAATGCACCTCAATTCTATATGCCTTAGTGCTACCTAACCACTTAGGTACCTACCTAGGTAGTACCTAGTGGATTAAGGTACTACATTATATTAAGCACCCTCTTGCAGGAGAACCTCACATAGAACCCTCATAAATCATAAACTACTAACTTTGCGGAGATAAAATGGCAGGAACTGCTGTGCCATGTACTACGTACTGTATTTTCACGTCTCTACGTCAAATCCATGCCTAGCAGTTGCTGTAAATAGTTCCTTCCTTGAAATATCTTGATCTACCTACGGGGTAGTAGCAAACCGACTCCCAACAACCCTCACATAATACCGACTTCATGTCTCATCCCTTTTTCCATCATGCTTCACATATCACCAACCTCATACTTGCATTCAAAACTCACCGTCATCGACATATGCCAGGATCCCCCAGATTTGGAGCCTCAGCTCCTCGTCGTTCAACCCCTCACATAATTATCAACCCGCGTCTATCTTCGTCTAACACCACGGGCACAGACTAGTCCGGTCTTGCCAAGGGTCTAAGACAAGCATGCTGCTGAGCTGAGCAGAACATGCATCTGCGCTTTTCAGCAAGGGAGATTTGACAAAAACCGGTTACTTGCAGACCTCACCACTCGCCAGTCAAAGCCAGTCCATAATAGACACACTACCTAGACACATCCCACCAAAGCACACAAAAAGCAAAGACAATAAACGGCTCGGGCCCCTCGGCTAATTCCTCACCCACGATTCCAGAAATGGGATGCTACACTACATCAACGATGTATGGGATGTCACCACTTGCTCTAATCACACAAAGTAGTGGTGCGGTCACGCTGGTGGGATGGCATGGGCTGCAAGGGAGCAGATGGCTCCTTGCAAGGTTGCCGTTGTCCTCGAAAACGCGGCCTCGCCTGACCCGGCTGGAATGTGCTGAGATTAAACCAGGCTCGTTGTCTTTCATCTGCCATCATGAAGCCCATGTCTCACTTCGTCTCGTCTCGTCTTGTCTGTCAACGATGCGGTCTAGAATGGGGACGTGCGATAATCAGGTTATTCGCACTCAATAGCTCCCCATGATCTCCTTCTACCGATCGCACTAATATGAGGGATAGACTCGGCAAAATAGCTTCACGAATACGTGCGGCCTTGTTTCATGTGAAGTCGGCAGCAGCTGATGAATTGTTATGTCCTAGGGAATTATGCCGTTCCTTCTACGAACCATTTTTTATTGTGCGTTGTCAATCATTGCCAACATACAACGAATGTGCTTATCATGGCTTATTCGGCATGATAAGTCACTTCAGGTGAACCGAGACAAATCGGCCGGGCCGGCAAACTGGCGCCTTGCCTATCAAAAATCAGACTTATACGGAGCATGCAGTACCAGTGTAAGCCGTGTAAGATCATTGGGATTTATCATACCTTGCCAATGGTGCTAAAACGCCTGCAGCAGACAATTACCCTTCCTTCGCTCGCGGAGATATCAAGCCATGTACCAAGATCGTTTTCAAGGGACGGCATTATCTGTTGGCCAGGCACAGAGTCGCCCACTCGTCAAGTTTACGGATAGCATTGCTTATCATGCAGCCTGTCTATTCTTATTCTGCTGTCCGATAATCTTTGCTTTGCTATCGATCTGCAAATTATCACTCGATCATCCTCATCAATAACATGTGCTACCTATGGTGACCAGCGTCAAGTCTTGATAGAAAGACGAGGCCGCTGTTGCATTGTCGTTGCTTCAGTAATCATCCCTTCGATCGAGCTGCCACCGTGCAAGATGCCAAATCGGGATGCACCACTAGCCTAGAACTTTAGCTATGTTACCATCTTAGACGGATGTCGACCTGTCCGGCACAGGCTTTCCTCTTTAGGCAGGCTGGCTGGTGAGCCATCGAACAATAAACGGGCCTATCATCTTCACCGTTTGGCTGTTAACGTGGAAAGCTTCCAGGCCCCTGTCGAAACCTCTGCCGCCAGCAATGGCCAAACCTCTTAAAGCCATCCGTGATGACTTGGGCTGAACGCACGCGATAGATCTCATTATCCAACTAGTCTAATTAGCATTTAACGGTCAGATCAAACGATTGAAACACGAACTTAATAAGATGGCCTGGGACTTTGAGGCTCAGACTCTTAACCTTTCGACGTTCCAGCCGTCACCGCCCCAAAAGCCAAGTTCTGTCATGTCTGGTTGTGGATCACCGCAAGGTATTGAAACAAAACCAAGACGGCACTCAACCTGAGCCGTAATAGCAAGTCAGTATCTCGGTACGCTCGTCAGAAAGCAATACAAGCCAATATGAAGGGAAAGGACCTCCGAGCACATAATGACAGCTGTATGTTCGTTTTGAGGCTCTTCCGGAATTTGCGGCTTTCCAAGTGCATTCCTGTCTGTGCCTGACTTTGCTTGTTCCTGGTTCCTGACCGGATCACGCCACTATTGCAGCTGAACAAACAACTTCCAACCTAGATAACTCCACCTTGGACCTGGTCCACCTCCGCTTCTTGTGTCGGCACCATATACGCTAGCTGGATAGTGAGCATTTTCTTGATACAGACCGCTATATCATCTCGTACAGCAGGCTCAGTCTATCGACAATGGCGTTTGGGGTTCACCACTATACTCACTCGGCTACATGGATACTCCATGACATATGGTTCAGGGCCCCTTTACTTGGCGCAATCTACCTCATTCGTAACAATACAGTTATCTAGGTGTCTTGCATGCAGAGCATAGACTGAGTATCACGATCGCGATGGTGATGCATATGGCATATCTAACAAAAGCCAGATAAAAGAAAAGGAAACCGAAACAGGCCGCCAGAAGTCCAAGCGTTCGCTTAACCCGAGTGAGCCATGGCCTCCGAGAAGCCAAGCGAAACTATACCGTGATTCACGGGCGGGAAGAGCCTATCAGCGGGACGGCACAGTCAGATCTTGTGGTTAGTCTTTTTCTCCCTTTCTCTCTGGTCATGATACTCTGCGGCTAACCCTCTTCTGTCCGGTGCCGGTCTCAGAGGGTGATTCTTCCTTCTAGCGCAACACCTTTTTCGACGAGTCTGACTTGTTACCAGGCAATTAATTAATTGATCGGCTTCGCTTTCTCCCGCAACTCAATTCTTTAAGCTCTAGCCAACTGCTATCCACTCCTCAGGGCGCATCAATTACACATTTAGTCAGTCAGTCGATATGTACGCATGTCGCTTTTACAGAGTTTGTTGCCTCATGACCTGAGAAGGCTGAGCAATGCCACTTGCTGGCCAGTATTGAGATCGGATGCTCATTAGGGGGGTTTATGATGAACCATTATACCTTTAGATCCATGTCCATGTCCATTTCAAGTGTGGAGAGGACAAACAGGGGTACGCCTAGTTCAGGTCTGAGGATGCTGGTGAGCTTCTTTCCATTAAAAGCTCCTACGGCATACACCGCTTCTTCAGAGATAGATCTAGAGGCAGGACGAGCCCCAGCAGCTTCAGGGTGTTCGTCAGCTTGACAACAACGTGCGGCCACTACTAATGTAAAAGCGAACGGGCAAGCATACCGTACTGAGGTCTCGATGAGACTACTACCACCGTGATACGGCTTTGATGGATGATGGAGCTCCTGCCAAGCCTCTCATTCCACATCCCACGAACCGCTAGCACCATGAGTTGGCTCTCTGCTGCCGTTCAGCTGTGCATTGGTTTGTATTGTACGGAGTACAGTAAACCCGTCCAGGAAAAAAAAAGGTGGTGGGCGACTGAGACCAAGGCCCTCGGTTGGCCAGAAGAGCACACCTCAACTGAAGTGGGCTGAAGAGCCAGCCACGCCCAGGCCTTTCTGACCTACCTGATCGCAGTTCTACTGCAAGGCACGAGCCCTCCTGATCATGGCAAAATCTGTGAGGGGTAGAGATGGGCATACATACCTTCAAGATTGAGGTACAGGGTCGGCCGCTGGTTGGTCGAATTCGACACCTATCAGTGTTCTCCTCTGTCGCGACTTGGGCGGGACTGGAAGAATCTCTCAAGACCAAAGTCCGCATCCTCCTTGTCGTGCCATTCGTCGTGGCCCTTCTCCTCTAACATCATGACGACCGACACCATCAGGAAATGACTTGCAGTAGTAGCTCAAGGGCCTCGGGACAGCAATCCCCCGATCTTCTCTTTCTGCTGGTCCACGTGCGGCACGAGGCTGAGCCCGTGACAGGATCGAGCGGGTGAGTTTGATTACCATGTAGTACTCCGTATACATACAAAGTCGAACACCAAGCAGGAATCATTGTGAGTGGACAGATGGAGTTGATATCAAAATGGAGGGTTGCAATTCCCATCAGAATATATTGGATGGAACGGTGGACGGGCCATCTCGGTGGCTCCTCTTCCCGTCCGTCTTCATTCTGCTGGCACCTGGACGACGACATTGACAAACTTATTATCTGTGCTATGCTTAGAGGCTGCCGTGGTTTAGATTGAACTTGTGAGTTCCGTGTCTGTCATTTCTCACGGCATGGAAATAACGCAACGGCCTACAACAAAGCGACGGCTGCACTCTCAATTTCGTACCATGTAGGTATGAAGGCACGTTTGTACATACATGGGACATGACTGCATCTTCCAGGGCCCTGCAGCTGATGCTACCACACATATGTATGTATGTACATGTTCATTGATACCAGACAAGGGATATAACCAACTAGTTCACAGCCGAGAGCACATCAGCGTCATTGCAAACCCACTCAGTGTATGTAAGTGTGTTTCTCCTCCCCCGCCGTTTCAAACGCCGGGTTGCTCCACTTTGAACATTGCATCGCGAACGGGTCCAGACGAGACGTGAGATGGTCCTTGGTCAGGTCGGCTTTTACTAATGCATGTACGGAGTACAGTGATCCTTCGCTTCCTCAACCTTCAGGTAATCACTGATTTCTAATCTGCCCTCGATACAGCAAGCAAGCTTTGCATAACGTTCTTCAATGGCGATCATTCGCTTGTCCATCCCGACGCAATCATCTGCATGCAATGAGACCCTGCGGCTTCTTGACAAAGGGCCTAGAGCATTGGAATTGAACGGAAACTTGCTAATTATAACCTTGATGAGGGAAACCGATGTCCCCTCTTGCTTGATACTCACGGAAGTCTCGGGTTCAATGAGCAACGGACCCAGTGGCAGATGATACTTGGCAAGCCAACAACGTATTTCAAGTATGGTCTTGCACGCAACGAACAAGTCTGTCTTGATAGACACAACCTAGCCATAGCATGAGTCGTGTGTCCAAGGAAGAAAGACTACCGACACTGTCTCTGTAAAAGATGAAGAGGCCATTCCAAATGTCTATTCCATGGCTGTGGCTGGTCTTGGCTTTTGCACGGTTGTGAGGCTGCGGCATGCTAAATTAGGTTGGCAGGGTTCGGCGCAGGCATCACCCCTGCTCAAGGTGATGGATGAGTTCGTCCTGGAGGACTGTGGTTTGTATTTTTCGAGGCTTCTGATAATTTCGAAGCTTCATTAGGTCCGTTAAACAATGGATCATGACGGCTTTCTTTTTCTTTCTCTTTCTCTTTCTCTTTTTGATCGTTCAGCTCTTCTCAAGATGCAAACTCTGCAAGCACTGGAGTGGACTGCATTGGCTTGCGTTTGTTGGCCAGTTCTCCACCAATATTTCGTTCACGGTGGCTAATTCGAGACTTGCAACTCGACTGCAGTCAAGAGGTCACGTAGGTACACCAAGAACAGACCGTTCAGGTGTCAACTCCTCCACAATCTTCACAGAGCCTTGGGTGTCTGATTCTTCTGTGAAAGGGGCCCCGTTTCTCCTTGCCACGAGAAGGAAGGGTTGGTTGACTTTGGTCTCCATCTATAGTGATGCCTATGTCCCTAGCTAATGCACTCAAGGCTGACTCGCTTTCACGTATCATCCCTCGGTCCAATCCAGCAGAGACACACAAAACAAAGATACCCACCGTGAAGTTGAGAGTTGTTACATGGACGACTGCTTTCTTGATCGCTACGGCCCAACTTAACCGAGTCTCTGCTACACAGACTCCTTATTCTTCTTTTTCCACACAAGGCGATGCGGCTCTTCAACCGCCCGGCCGGGCACGAGGCACAAAAGACAGTTCACCGGTTTGTGTGATCAGGCAGGGATCTTTGGACAAATGACAGCTGCAGAAACCATGAACAAGCCGTGTGCGGTGCCAGCAGATCGTAGGGTGGCACAAACCTTGATTGTCCTGTTATTTCGCATCCCAAGGCCGTGGTCAGGGCTCTTGCTTCCGTACGGCAAACATCTTCTAGGGCTGAGGCAGAGTAGAAGGCCTCAAAAGTTGGTCACGGCTGGTTAAAGGAAATCTGTTGGTCCATTGCCGTTCCTGGGCCGGTTCCTGGAACACAACCTACCTAAGCCCATGGTAAGTTAGGGTCGCAGAGGTTGGCCGCATGAAACGTGGCATGCGAGTTACTGTGTTGTTGCCACCAAATCATCATGCTCTTTCGCGATCGTTTTCTTTCAGTAAATGCCGCTAATTATTTGATTTATTTTTTCCACCCGACTATCGACAGCCGAGTTTTGCCAGGTCATGCCGCTGCTGACAGCCTGTCACCAGTATAAGCCTAATATCTAATACCTAATACCACCATGGCCTCACGCGTGGCTGATTAGTTCTCACCCATCATGAGCCTTTGTGTTTCACATGGTTGTTCTCATTATTATCAGTTCCCGGTCAGATCCGTGCCCGATTCTCGATTCCGTTACCGTCGAGACCTTCCAGTGGTTAACTTTACCCGAGTTTGATATTGGACTTGGGTTGACTTGATACACCCATCACGATCTTGGCTGTTTGACATTACAATGCTATCGCCGTGTAGGGTTGTATTCTGCTTCATTCTGCATAAAACAGACCATGCTATTTTCGGGTCACTATACTATATGTTTACGTGCCTCATCAGCCACCAACAATACACACTACGCACCCTCTTATTCATGCTTCGGCTATGG
Organism: Fusarium mangiferae; assembly: GCF_900044065.1. NCBI lineage: Eukaryota > Fungi > Ascomycota > Sordariomycetes > Hypocreales > Nectriaceae > Fusarium > Fusarium mangiferae. The sequence continues at coordinate 706,920 of NW_024573921.1, forward strand.
AGCTCGGTCCGCGTATAGAATAATCAGCGCTTGAAATCATGTCCACAGTCTTTCTTCTCTACAACCTAGGATCAGAGTGAAAATGTGTCATGTCACATTGTGTTGCAGTATGTTAGACGCCACTGTATCTGGGATTATTCGAAGCCCGTCTTTCTTCGGAGGCGTTATTCTGATTGTACAACTGATCATTGCTTGTTTTGGTGATGAATGACTCGTCAAGCCACGCACAAACGGTCTTGCTCCCCTTGTCCAGGTTATTCCCGAGAATAGTTCAAGCCACAAACCTGCAACGCCATGAATAAATGTCGTCAAGCTTTATGCTTGTGTTTCAGGAGTCTTGCAGGGCTAGAAAAATAGTAGGAGGCGGTGAGTCCACTTCTTTACAGGACATTGATTCAAATTCTTCGTGTAGGGTAGGTATCTCCAAGGTTTGACAGAGCAATTGTTTCGTGGTCCGCCGAACCACAATGGAACTCTATGTGCATTCTGTACATATTAGAAGTATCACTTCTTTCTTCGACATTACCACGGAAAGTGCTTGCTTGATCTAGTATAGTTTGGCTGTCCTAAATGGAAAATAAAGATATAAACTCATGGGGTAGGTACCTCGCCAAACAAATCAACTATTATATTCAACAAAAGGGGGGAACAAGATACGTAAACAAGGTGCTTGGTTCATCATGCCTCATTCAACCGCAGAGTCAGTTAACTACTGTTGAACGACATTTGTCGTCCAATTCCTCACCAATGGCTCAATAAATCTGGATTCAAGGGAACTTGCCACTCATCTCCCCCGTCTTCGTCAGAAGCGCCCCGAGTCTCTGGATAAGGTGATGCGTCCAAGTAAGAGGAGCCACGGACTTACAGCATCGTGCACTCGAACCATGCCTCCTCAGCTCTGAGCAGACGTTCTTGACAGTGCTTGAGCTCGGTATACATACCGAGCTCCCTAAGGAAGTCCAAGACGTCGTATGTGGACTCGCGAGATACATCGTCCTGGGAGAGTTTGCCAATGACACGCATCAGCTGTGAAGGGTCCGCGTCCCGTGCCCACTCGAGCATACGACACTGTATCTTGATCCAAGTGACGATCCATTCGGCATCGAGGCTGCCGGGTGCGAGCCGAGACTCGACAGTGCCGTGAGTCTCCTTTCCGACCATGGGCGCTATCTCATCCCTCAACTGGCCTTTCCAGTTGTAACTGTAATATTTCTCAAAAGTAGTATTGTCACACATGAGATGTGCGACCTGATGCACGCCCACGTCGCAGGCCAGAAGCTCGGTGACTCCTCTCCAAGCAATCTTTGATGCTTTCAGTGAGTCATCATCGTCATCACCTTTGTCGTGGTCCATTTCATAAACCGGTGATGGGATGTCCGCTTGCCTAGATACAGCCTTCATTCTCTTCCGTTGCTCGTCTAGCAAAGGCACGCCTTCAGATGACCCACAAGAAGCGATGCACTGGGAGGCTGGAAAATCGAGCTGTGGAGGTAGATCACGGCGGGCACAGTTGGACTCATCATCTAAACGTCTAGCCTTGTCCTCGTTGATAAACTCTCTGACGTAGGGCATATAACGAGCTTCTCGCCCAACCCCTTTGGCCTTCCTTGGTCGATCGAAAGGTCTGCCGTCTTCGCACTCGTAGTCGGAACCATCACTTTCGCACTCAGGATCCAGGATTGTTCCACCGTCTTCCTTCTCGCGGGCTTCGCGAAGACGTTCGATCAGTACCACGTTAGAAGCAACAGGATCTTCTCCGAGCTTCCTCGCCCGTGAAATGTATCGAGGTATGAAATTCAGCCCCTTGGCCTCTCGCCGTGCCACGTCGGCAGTCACGTTGCCACTCAAGTCAACACCAGTAAAGCGCCGGATAGACTTTGAGTAACGAGCAAAACTTCGCGCCGGGGAATGGAGAGTAGATAGCACCGGGTCGGATGCCCACTGGAGGGCCGCGTAGTTTCTCGATGCATGCATGTCCATCTGATGGGGCCCATTGCCGACATGAACGTGGAAGCCACACGAGGTATTGACCCGAAGACGTAAGTTGTTAGTCAAAAGTCTAACAACAACTGACACGAGCCGGTATGCCTCATCACAAGCATACATCGGTGGGCTTGCTATCTCCACCGCATCCCATGCATAAGCCTCCTTCTTCCACTCTGTTCCAGACTCTGACACTGAACCGTCTGTCGTGACGATCCATGGATATTCCTTCGTTTCACTTTTATTTGCGACGGAATCCTCTTGTACCGTCCTTGCACAGAATTCATGATCTCGTAGCAGTTCTAGAACTGCTGTTACGCCATCATGATGGCCCGTGGCTGGCGCAAGGCCAGGAATGCTGTCATCTGCTTCAACTTCCCTTGGGTTTACAGCCACCAGGAATTCTAGCTCAAAACCGAAGCTGACGCGTGGAGGCCGAGTATAACTGTCGTCGTGCTTATGGTCCGTCTCTTTGGTACCGCGAGGCTCCATCTTGCCTTGCTGCTCGGAAGCAGGTTGATTCCCAGTATTGGTGGTACTGTTTTGCTTCCCCAAGATGAGATATGGTCCTTATGATTCTGTGGTCAACAGAGGGCTTGCTCTATTGTTCCAGAGTTGTCAAAATGTATGATGCTTCAACCTTCGACTTTCTATACCAGATCCCTTTGGCTGCTTGAGCCCAATCGCCCAGGACATGACATCGACTCTTTATATATACATGCCTTGAGACAGTTCGGCCCCTGCCCGTTAGTCATTAGCATGCTACCAAGCCGACATGTTCGGAGACCTACAGTTGTCATCTTCGGCAGCTCAGAAGAACAGCACACACTGAGTCGAGGAGAACATCCCAGTAATGCATTGTACAATCACAAAGAATTGGCACAACACCCATAGTCCAAAGGGTTTTCAAAGAGCTCATGGTCAAGCCATTGTTTCTTTGTCTTGTTCAAAGTAATCGAGTTTTCCTACTCCTTTCGCCTCTTGCTATGAACGTATTGAATTGTAAAGCATAAACAAATAACCGCCACCCTCCCCAGTGCACCTCTCGGCCGTCCCCATGAAAGGCACACAGCACCCCCGGTCCTTCAACCCGCCAGTCGGTACGCCGAAGCGTGTCATTACCTCATCCAAGCTTTAACAAAGCTACATCGTTGGGTCTTATACTCATCAAAAGGTATCGCATTGCACGTCGAATAGGTGTATTGTAAAATAAAATGGGCAAGAGAAGTGGAGAACGGTGCACAGGATACGCTCTGGCCTGCTACTCATCGGCCAAGGATGGCACATGATGGGGCGCCAGGATATTGCCGTAGCACTGCTGATGCAGCACCCCATGCTTAAACCTCCCAACACTTAGATGAGGTAGGCCAGCATGCCGAGAGCCACAGCGGCGGCCGCACCTCTGCCCGCTGGCGCCATGGTAGGGGCAGCGAAAGCATCGGACGACGTCGATGTCACGGACGCAGCAGTGCCAGTAGCTGCTTCCGAGGAGGCACGAGTGGCGGATGTAGTAGCAGTGTCGGTAGCAGTGCTGGAAGTACCGTCATCGTCGCTAACCACGTCCTTAGGGGGGTTCTGCTTGGCGCATTTGTCCTCGATCTTGGAAGTGCATTCCCTCTGGCCAGACTGGCTGCCAGTGTTCTGCGAAATGCACTGGCTGAAAAGCTCCTCGCAAATGAAGGTAGGCATCGTTTGGGTGTAGTACTGGAGACCGGGGGTCGAGCTGTTAGAGGAGCAGGTGCATTCCCACTTGAGATCGTTCTTGACGTAGTGTTAGCATCCTTCAAGTTGACGAAAACAAAAAATTGAACAGTACTACATACCTCGGTACATTTGTTTTCGTTGGTATCGTCCTTGCAAAGAGCATCACAGGTGTTCTGCTGGGCACCACACCAGGAAGCTGTGAAATGTTAGCACGCCGGTGAACATTTGTCAGTTTTCTATTCTCAGTACGTACATCGGGTAGCGAGATCCACAGTATTGGGGTCAATTGTCATGTCAAGGGAGCTCTTATAGTTCTGGACAGACTGGGCCGAGACGGCCGAGACGGCCATGGCGAGGAGGGCAAAAGATGAACGCATCGTGAATAATGTTTGGGTAGAGTGTTTATGGATCTATTGTGAGGTGATTATCGTGGTGAAGGCGATACAATAAGTGGAACGATGATGAATCGATGTTTTGTGACAAGTTGATTTTGCAAGTGGAAGAATTGAGGTTGAAATCCTTCTTATGCTCTGGGTCAAGAGGTCTTCTGATGCAAACGGAACGCGGAAGGAAGAGAAGAGAAAGACGAGGCGGAGAGTAGGTTTTAAACGACGGGAAAGAAACAGCAACAGAGTTTGGGCAGGTGTGGATAGTAGCTAACCAGGCTAACTTTCTGTGTCCCTTGGCTTTGGCTTTGTCTGGGCAGGTGCCGTCACTTGCGACTGGCCTCGGTTTGATTACCTTGCTCGCCTTAGACAAGACCGTGCTTCCAGACTCAGTTGGGTAGCTAGGGTAGGTACCTTGGGCCTCTGTAAACACTGGGAAACAGCACTGAGATCGATGGAACTCGAACTGGAACTCGGCCGCGGCATGAAGTGCCCACAACCCGTAACCCATGGGAATCTCCATCTCGGGCAAGTCGAGGGGCTATCTGGCCAATAGAATATCCTCCTGGTGACATCCGCCATTGACTTCGCTGCAAAACTCTCCCCGTCTCTCAACAAGGGAAAAACGCACAGGCACAGCTCGGCTAGAGGTCACATCGTACCCACACCTTCCCTGTCTTAGCCACTCACCACTCACACCATCTTGACCCTAGTCGAGCTTGGCCAGCGCCATTTCCGTTTTAGTCGCGATGGCTGCTACTCAACCACCATGATTTTCCATGTACTCAAGGTAGGTTCCAGAGCTTGAGAACTCATGAAGCCAAGCAATGCTGCGCCTTGGTCGCCTCCCATATTGACGATCGAGATGTCGTTCATCCTTTTCGGGTAAAATCCCGTCTCGCATGGAGTGACAAGGCCCAGGCAAGCGGCTGGGACCGAACAAGTGGGACACAATCAGCAATCAATTGTCACTCACTCATGGGTGACCAGGATCTTCTCATGCACGTTGACGGGCACTAGGTTGAGCTCTCGATATCGCGCTAGATTCCAGCGGTGTCCGGTTCCAGTTACAATCCAATCTCAGTCTCGTCATCACCCATCACTCACCCTCAGTCCAACACGTATGTACTGAAAGTCTCCAAGCACAAGGGTTCCCCAGCAACTGCATTTATGGTATACTGGGAAAATATGGCGGCCTTTATTAGGGTCAACCACCTAGGAAAATATTTTTCTTCTTTTACAACAAACAGCTTTATAATAATGTGCTTCGTGAATAGCCTAAAGGCTCGTCCTTTTTTTTGCGATTTGCGGTACTGAAGCCAAAATGTAGGCTTTGTGTTGCCAGCAATTCTCATAATTACCTAGATATTAGAGAGCTATGCCATGGTTTCGTCGGTTCTCACAGGCGAGCAAAAAGTCCGCCCAGCATCTAAAGATTGCAGGCCCATATATAAGACGAACCAATGATTTCCGAAGTTTTGCATCACCATTGTCTCTGATTTCTGGCACGGACCATCTTATTGGCCTACCATATCGCCGTATTTCTCCGTGCTCGCAACAGGAACAAGAGCAGAAGCAGAAGTATAATTGTTTCTGAATACACAGTTCGAGATTCTATCTCTGCAACAACTGCAATTGGGGGGGTTGGCTGGGCAATGTTTACTTGGCGAGAGGCTGGTTTTGCTGCGCGACTAAAAGAAATGGACACCGGTCTGCCCAGGCGCGCTATTCCGGAACAAACGGGAAAAGGCAAAGGCACTTTTCATTATCATGTCACTTGCTCATGGAGAAAGAAATTCGCCAAGATGCGACTCTTTCTCCAACGGGGTCACGGCATTTCAGCGCCGATGGTTGTATCAGGCACTCGGACCTTTTTTCATGTTGGCCCTCGGGGGGCAAGAAAACAGCAAACCTTACTGTATGGTGTCAAAATAAACTTAGCAAAAGTTATCCTAAGCTTAGGCTATATTACCTACCTCTTTTTGTCATTTAGGATCGAGGTCTCGTGTTTTCTTTCCTCCCCTAGGTTGGGTAGGCTATCTCCAACCACCATGTCTACCTTCATTTACAGCCCTTGCATGCCATTTCTTTAAATTATGATACTGGAGTTTCAAAGCGGTTTTGGGAGTCGAATCCCTTTGTCAGTAAAAAGACCTCATGATTCGTTGTATCGATCTTCAACAACTTCGAGACTCTTCACATCTGGCAGAGAAATAAAATGCCCCATCGTGGTATTGTTTTCCCCCTCTCGCTTTTCACCGAAGAAGCAGCTCAACAAGCATAGATAGGCAGTGACGAGTGGATGATAAAGGACTTGGCTAGCGCAATTCCTTATCCACCCTTGATCCATGTTCCCTTGTCCCTTGTCTCGTCCCATGTAAAGTGCGTCACTCCATTATCCCCGTACCGAACTAATCTGACCATCTTCTCTCCCCTGTTCAGATGTCAATATGCTGTTTTCTTCTTGAAGTCACTGGCAGTCTGTGTATGGAGTTGATCTGGAGTTGGTTTATCGTGACCAGGTTGAGGGGCCACGGCCTGGGAACTCCGCATCGTTCATTGATTCTCAATTTCCCACGATGAAACTGGGGCCGGCCTTCAAACGAGGTCTTGTTGACAAGCTTGTGTCAGTTTTCGCCAATGAGAAACTTCACTAGCACCCCAGATACGATCAACTCAGCGCCACCTACAGTATCTGTGGCTGTTGTTATAAGTTGCCCATCAGGGAGGACATGACTTATTATTGGCTTAGGAATCACCTTGGCGGCCTAGAGATATTCAGGCCTATGGCCCAGCGAAGCTACATGGCTGTGTAGGTAGGTATCATTCGCTGCGATTTGAATCTTCTGTTGTTGTTGGCTACCAACTACCATGTTAAGGGCGAGACGAGAGAATGCTCAGAGGCTAGATGATTTCAGGATCTTAGAACCCTATCTGTGACCATCAGTTTAGTGCTGCGGCTAGGAGGTGGCTTTCTTTTGCCTTTGCTGTTGGCAGCTCTGCGGTTGACCAGCCTCTCATACTCTTTATCACGAGGGCTTTTCCTGTTGCCATCCGATGAGCTAGGAGGTTGCCCGGGCTTGCAGAATTCTGGACTCTTTTAGCGCCCCTGCAGCCACATCGCGGATGGCTAACGTTACTAGCCGCCTTTTAACTTCACCTCTCCTCAACTGCTGCCAAGGGAGCCGTTCAGGCGTTGTCATCGACCTACGCGTACAGCGTATGGCAAGAGTACTGTGGATTTGAGTTGAACTGGCTCTTACGCGGCTAGAATCAACGGCTTTTTTGTTCCAGTTCATGTCTGCCGATATTCCGCAAAAGCGGTTCTCCTTTTCTGGGAGCATAGCATGGTGCCGTTTTTCCCGTCTCGATCAGAGAGTAATTACGGTCTTACATGAGTATCTCGTTGCATTCCCTGGCGGCTCGGCACGATTTTCCGAGTCCCATGTGGTTTTCTGTCATATCTAAGACAACACAATCTTCCGTCATCATGGAGTATTCATAATAAACAACACCAACTTTCGAGTCTTCAGTTTTCATATGGTTCAACCAGGCTCGTTGTCGCGCGCTTTTTGTGAAGAACTCGGGGCTTGCTTTGGGTTGGGGGATTGTTCGTTCCTATTGTTCAAACAATTTCGGTGAATTCTTGGATTTTGATGTCAACATTGGGCATTATCGCAACCCATTAGCTGTATCGTTGATAACACACATCCACCACCTGACCGCCCTTGGGTCACGAACGAGACTCTTCCATTATTCAACACATGATGTTTTAAGAATACAAAAATAAAAAATAAGATAAAAACCCCAAAGACCGGGAAAGGCAGGAACTGGCGTTTCTATCAACCGGAGAGGACATACCAATATCACACTTCCAGATGGAAGTAGGTAGTTGGGTACAGGGTAGCTGACTTCATTAGCACCCTACTAAAATGCGACGCTTGGAATCAGCGGGGGTGGAGAGCTCCCCAGGCGTCAAGTAACGCGGTTGGGTCCCTGCATGATGATCTCAGCTCCTGAACTCCATTGGTTGATAGCCCAACCTAACAACTCCAACTTCAACTTCAACTACCTACCTGGGTATTCACGGTCCTTAGAACGTGTGTCTGCCCGTCAACCAAACGTTCTCCGCCCTACGAGACAGGCTTGATGAGTTATGTTCCGACAAAAATTAAAGGCCTTGACTTCTCTTCCATGCAACTCTCGAATGAAATCTGAAGCCGCACAGCAGCGCTCGATGCACATCAACTGCTGCTGACCCATCCATTTCCTCTCATTCCCACAATCAGCCGAACCATACAAGACATTGCTTATCATGAATCGCCTACCACGAGAACTCATCGATGCGATACTTCAGCAATGCATCGAATATGGCCCCAAGAATGCGGTCCTCGATCTTCGGCTCGTTTGCCGCGTCTTTGACCAGATTCTTAAGCCGTTCGCATGCCGTACTCTGGACCTGGAATTCTCGCGCCTGAGCAAGACGAGCGGTATAGAACACCCACAAATAGACGCACTCCAGACGATAGGATATCATTGCAAGAGCCTGTACATTGACCTGATGGTTCTGAGAGATGACCGTGAGTGTCCGACCCCAGGCCTGCGCACATGTGGTGGCTAACTGATGATTGCCAGTGGAAGTCGAGTTCCTTGATACCGTATTTGCAAGAGTCCCGTCCATGGCTGACTTTTGTCAAACACTACACAAAAAGTACTGCATGAATGAAGCATCTTTCACGGAGACAGATTACTATCAGAAGGTCGAGGAGATGTTATTCTACTGCCGTGACGTTGACCGCCTACGACTCAACCTCCCCTTCCAGCTCGTCGGCCGCCATTGCAACGCCGCCACAATGATCCTGGCCAACACACTGAAAGCCTTTGCGCAGCGACCCGAGGAAGACTCAGCGAAGCTCAATACACTCGTCGTAGAGAATGTGACCGATGTAGCCATACGCCACCTCTGGATGAATCCGATCGATGTAATGAACATCATGAAAGTTTTGGAAGTGTTGGAACACCTCGTCTTGACGTTACGGCGACACGAGAACGAGCCCATGACCGTGGGACTATTCGGATCATGCCTTTGGAACCTCGTTGAGAACGCGGGAGAGCTCAAGAGTCTGTGCTTGGTAGGGATGGACCACGATGACCGCCCACCACGAGGGCTGAAACAGACGAAATTCTGGCAGATGCCTGTTGACGAGTGGCGTGCCAAGTCATTACCGGCGCCTAGCATCATACATTCCAATCTCACATGCTTGGAGCTCAAACGGATCGAGCTGTGCCCAGAGGTATTTGTCCGTACGGCGGAGAATTTTGGAAACACACTTCGAGAGCTTTATTTGAACGAAGTATATCTCAAGGTCGAGCAATCGCGCGACTGGAACGAGGATTCTAAGAAAATCCTTTGGGTTGGTATGCCCAACCAACGTCCAGGGGATGACTGCCATTGGATTGCTATGGCGCTGAGATGTGCAACACCACATCTGGGAATCTGCCGAGCATCTTTCCTGGCCTACGATCACTACATGCTCGAGGATATGCCCACACAGCCAGAGTTTGACCTCATTGACCCCTGTGGTCTTGGTCGAAGCATCTCTCAGCGCTTCGTTGAAGTGGTCATGGGAATCCGCCAACCTACGGCTCTTACTAAAGATGCAGTTGAATACCTTCCTGCGGACGCTCTGTTCGACGGTCTTCTGAACAATCTGCTCCCACGGAATCGTGCACTGGGGGTGGTTGAATACGATACTAATGCGTATCAGACGGCTGTCGCCAATTCCACGTCAGAGTGGCAACGCAGCATCGATGGCGTGTTCCCAAATTGCAACTCCAACACTCTTGATGAGTTACATTTTATCGCCGAGACGGCATGCGAAGGCATGAGCGAGATACATCGGCGTCGCAATGAGTGGTCTGCTGAGAATAGTATGGCAAACGAGTTTACGGAAAACTTGTTTAATATCCCACCTTCTGACGACGAACATATTTAATGACGATTCGGGGGCACCTATGTCACGACGAGATACCACGATCCATTGGCTATAGACAACTTCGAGAAATCGAAATAATATTCTTCAGGTAGCTTGTCAATCAAGCCTCAATAACAAAGCGATGCGATTTGCATCAGCTTTGACCATAGCCGCTATATAAATGCCAACCCAGGGGGCCTTTGAATGAAGCACACCCCTATCTTTTTATTTGCTTTTAGAGCATCCTCAAACAAAGGAAATAATTCTCATAACATGTCATCATAGATCATCTTCTTAATAAACGAAAAACCGACTGGGAAAAACTATTAGGACATGCGCCTAGGAGCCGTTGACGCCGTTGCCGTTGCCGTTACCGTTGAAACCGTTGGTCTTGGCCGCGGACGTAGCCTTCTCGAGGGCCTGGAGAACGTCATTGGTAAGGTCCTGGGCGTCCTCAACACCGCAGCTGATGCGAACAAGGTCGTCGAAAATACCGACAGCCTCACGCTGATCTCGAGGAATACCGGCATGAGTCATGCTGCTGGGAACTTCGACCAGACTTTCAACACCACCAAGACTCTCAGCGAGAGTGAAGATCTTCGTCACTTGGCAGAAACGCTCAGCGGCAGCGTGACCACCCTGGATGCGGAATGAGAGCATGCCGCCACCCAGACCATCGCGATGCTGCTTCTTGGCGATATGTCGGTGAGGGTGAGAGTCAAGACCCGGGTAGTTGACGGCAATGACTAGAGGAGAAGCCTCGAGAGCTCGGGCCACAGCGTCGGCGTTGCGGCTGGCCTCACGAGCTCGCAGATGCAGAGTCTTCAGACCACGGTGAGCAAGCCAGGAGTCAAATGCTGAGGGAACTGCGCCAATGGCGTTCTGAAGGAAGCTCAGACGGTTCTTGAGCTCGTCGCTGTTGAAAGCAGCAACACCCATGACCACATCACTATGACCGTTGATGTACTTGGTGACACTGTGGACAACGATGTCGGCACCGAAATCGAGGGGGTTCTGGACGTAAGGGGAAAGGAAAGTGTTGTCAACAACGACGAGGACACCGTGCTTGTGGGCCTCAGAAACAACAGCTCGGACATCGACAAGGCGCAGGGTAGGGTTGCTGGGACTCTCGATCCAGATCAGACGGGTATCGGGGGTTATGTGCTCGCTGATATCGACCTCGATCTCTGGTGTGAAGGTCACCTTGACGCCGTGGGCCTTTGCGACCTGAGTGAAGTATCGGTGGGTACCTCCGTAGACATCGGAGACGGAGATGACATGGCTGCCGGCAGCGAGACTCTGGAGGATAGTGGCGGTGGTGGCGGAACCGGAGGAGAAGGCGAGGGCGTACTTGGCGTGCTCGAGAGCAGCAACAGCGGTTTCAAAGTTGGTACGGTTGGGATTGGAGGATCGGGAGTACTCATACTCGCCAACGGGCTTGCCAACGGCGGACTGAGCAAATGTGGTCGACAGAGAGATGGACTCAATCACGGCGCCGGTAGCGGGGTCATGTGGAGCGCCGGCGTGGACGGCGAGAGTACCGAAGCTGTGGACGGGGGACGGAGGGCGAGGTGGGGTGGCCACAGGGTCCGAGTTGAGAGGAGCAGCCGACATTGTAGCGGAGGATTGACTGAGGGTCTGAAAGAGGGAGAGGGGTATAATTGAGCCTCGACAGGATCTAGAGACGAGGTCGAAGAGAAGCTGGAGAAAGTCGGCGAGTTGAGGTGAAGTAAGGAAGAGAGGTTGAGGTGGGATGGATGTGGTGACAGAGATGTTGATATAGATATAAACTCTGGGCTCTAGCGACAAGCAAGTGGAGGTCCAGGCGGGGCTGAAGGGTAAAAAAAGAGGGAAAAAAAGCCTTTTTTCCCTTTTCCTGTGTTGCCCTGGTCTGTTGTGTAATGTAATAGGTATGGGGAACGTGAGAGGGGACCCTTTTTATATCAGAGCTAGGTACCTGAGCTAGGTAAGGTACTGGATGCAATTCTGCTGCGCCAAGTGAGATACAGAGAAACAAAGGGAAGCCTCGGTTTGACGCGATCCAGGGTCGAGATGATGCGCAAAAGGCGGAGGGCGTAGAGTTTAGTCCTGAAGGAGCAATGTCGTGTCGTCGATAATAAGACAAGCAGAAAGTCTCAGAGGTCTAGAGCAGAGGTGGGTTTGAAACCTTGACGATCACGTCACAGCAGCCTCTTGAGCAAGGGATCGAGAGTTTCAAGAATCAAAAAGACGATGATCAGATGCCAACTCGTCGGGGAAATTGACTCAGTAGATTAATAATGATGTACGGTTCACAGAGTAAATAACCGTAAAAAGAATTGATTAGTGAGTGACTCGTGTGCCAAAAAAATATGCAACTTTGGCTGGGTTGTGTTTTTTTCGTGGTCGGGTATCGGCTCTCGGTGTACAAAGTACAGACAGATATCGTCGGCTTAAGGATCAAGACCAAGCGGAGGGCAAGGATCAGTTAGACAGATTGGGATGCTGGGATTGTGGAATCATGGAAGGGTCCAGCGAAGGAAAAAATGGGCTCTCATGATTTATATCAAATTTCCATTTCTTCTAGCGCCTGGATTACACACTTGGATTAGATGAATTGACTTCTTCTCTGGCTTGCTCCATTCCAAACATTTGTAAGTCGAATAGATACGTTAGGTACACCGGAAGGTAGAACAACGAGGAAATGGATTACACAAGACTCAATCGGTATACATCATATGTACTTGCCCCTCCACCAAAGTTCATCTCAGAGTTGGTGATATCTCATGTACATTGATCGTATTCTGGCCGATGGCCCGGATGGCGCCGCCTCTCATGCCTTTCGTCATCCGCTAGAGTGCCATAGGATAGAAAGAAAGAAAGGAAAACGGCCGAAGCACACTGCCCAAAAATGTATGGACTGTAACTGACGGTTTGACAGGTGAATGCCTGTTTGGGTAACCTTGCGGCGTGCCCGAGCTGATTTCCTTGGACTCAATGACAAATGTGACCTAGGAAAGCTGCTTACAGAAGCATACGCCTTTTTCATCATCTACTATCCATGGCAATTTGGCGCCACTGCAGCAACAAAGGTCCCCTCCCCTGGGTATGTCCTTGATGGCTTACATATATGGGTTTCGTATCATCCTATTTCCCTGGCGCAAGGCGCGCGAATACCATTCGATGTTTCCTATTGTCTGTCGGGTCTGCGACGGGCAGATGCGGTCCTTTCGGCGATAAGTGGAGGGGGGTGTTCTTGTATCCATCATTTCACCGTGAGAGACAACGGAGGAAAGTCTTCAAGCGTTTTAGTCAGCTCAGCTAACAGAGAACCTTTGATCGGTGAGGCTCTGGCGCATCATGTGCTCGATGTCGTGATAGAAGGGAGAACCTATCTTTGGTAAGATAGTACGGTTCTCGCTGGCTGTAAGCCGCCCCATGTCTGACATCCCATCCATAGGTAGGTCAGGTAGTTCCACCAGGATGCCTACCTAAAGTACCTACTCCTTTCGGTGATATACAGAGAGTATTGAGCCGATATGGCCGCAACGTTTTCGAGTAACCTAGGTGCCTACAAACTCGCGTCACATTGTGTTTATCTGATAACGAGAACTCCGCCGTTTGCTTTGGAATCAGTGCATCAGCTCAAGTCGTGATCGTCAAATAGAATCCATGACCGACATCCCGTGCAAGGGTTTGTTCTGTTGGTGTGTACAAACTCTTGTTTACCGAGCTCTTTGTGTGGCTGCAACACAATTCTTATTAGGTACAGAGGCTGAATGCATTTGTGATTGTCCCGTGTCCCCCGCAAAAGTCTCACACACCTGGAGAGAGCTGCCATAAAAGATAAGCGGTCCCTTGCAGGTCGACGATGTCGTGATTGTTCGTGTCGTCATGTCCGCCCGGAAATGGAGTCAGCAGATCTAATGCTGGCACCAACAGATTACGGACAAGACCAGATTTAGTACAGAGTTAAAAGATTTTATCGTTTGTTGAGATTTACCAAAGAGGATGTGTTGTACTGAATTGACATGAAGCCAGGAATATAACGACTATAATATCTAAGAAGAGTTGATGAGTACCTTTTGTGTACTATTACTCGGTGCTCTGTAGTACCTATACCTAAGACCTGAGGTAGGTAGATAGATAGATGTAAGTGGTGTTGGACTGAATGAACAATTCTTCTGCCTTAGCCTCATTTTGCTGCCTTAACCGATAGTCATGACGGACCCTTGTAAGAATAGTTATGGAAGGAGGGAACTGACTCTGACTGTTTCTTCGGAGATAGGTGCATAGATAGGTAGTATTATTGTAAAAGTCTATGGCATTCGGACAAAAAGCATGCTAGAGTATATGTCATATTCTGTTCCTGTGCATTTTGGACACAAGTAACATTGCCTGGACTGGCTGGCTCCTGTTTGCACTATCTGGGTACCTACCTATCTATCACCTTTTTACGCCCTCCCTTGGACAAGAGGGAACTAAGGTCGGAAGGTGGCTAGCCTGTAACAGACATTATGATACGAGTACGGAGGCCGCAGATCAATTTGAAAATGCATCATAATAGTGCATCCATCAATTAATTAATCTCGAAACGTCATCCAAATCGACAGGCACCGAATGTCCTTCATCCTTCATCCTGACCCTCGGAATAACCACATCCCCGACGGCTCAACGTTTTCTCAGTCTGACAGGATGTCGTGGTTTCATTGGACGCCATCGTCCCGTGTTCCCAAAAGACGGTAGATCTCATGATACGATCGGACCACCAAACCACCCCAATATCCGACAAAGGGAGAACCCCCATATTCTGTAGGTGCTCATGGACGGGAGATTAATATCTCCATGCACCCATTATCTATCTACCCGTCATAGTTGCCATTGGCGTCCAATTGACACAGCCTCAGTCGGAACAACTTATCTCACCCGATTGACATGAAGAAGATGAGTCTGAACTGGGGTGGCTTTGAGGCAGTCATGTTGGTTGGAATAAGCCATTGTACGCCTGGATAGGGTTCCATGCGTAATCTTTGAATCTGTGTGACCTTTTTGCAGGTGTCTGAGTACGGATGTCTCTCCTGTCACTGGGTCCTCTGCGACCTGTCTGTCTTTCGTTCAGCCCATTGTGCCATAGACTTGGTGATGATCAAAGAAACGATAGCCATCTGGCGGTATCCGGGCCGTCCTCATCCTTTTTTATGTTATCCTCAGTCCACCTGTCTACGTGGTCCCTTAGGCGAAGGACACAATCGACAAAGCGTCGATATTCGGGCTCCACAATGAGAAGCTGATACCAAAAGCATCCCCGACACGCACAGCAATACTCCGTACATACCTGGGTATCAGGAGGGCTCGGGGAGCAGAGCAGACGGGAAGCACACGACAGGACAGGCCCATATCCCTGTTGACTGGCTGTGGCAGTGCAGCCTTCCCAGCTCCCATTCGCTGTGGACGCCAACAGAAGGCCGTGACAGGTTAGAACTGTGCTGAACCGGGGGACCCAACCAGGCCAACTCGACGCTCCAAGCTCCACTAGGCTGTCCTGCCGACGGGACCGCCCCTCCACTTCATGGTGCGCGGTGGCTGCTGGCTGCATCTCTTCTGCCCTCATTTGCATCTCATCACATCACAATAGCACCAGATTCTCCTTCACCGCACTTGCTCGAAACGGGGAATCTCAGCAGTAACTAACTGCCAGCTTCTGCCCCCAAGTTCGAAAACTTTACCTTACCGTTTCGTGCTCAACCACGATTTCGCCTCTCTTCGTTCTTCAACACGCGTCATGGAATTCTCTTCCTTATAATAATCTCTCTTCCTTCTCTGCTCTCTACTGTTGCTTCTCCTTTCCCCAAAGCCAACCGTATAGAGGCCCCCTGCCTCTGCGGCCATGCTGCGATTCTACTCACATTTCAGGGTCCTCTCCATACATTCCCAGGGAAATTGTTGACAAACGACACGTGAAACAAACAAATTACATATCTCTTCCTCCTTTGGCCCCTTTCTCAATCCATCATGCCTCCTCGACGCTCTCACAAAAAGTCTCGGGCGGGTTGTCGGAGGTGTAAGAATAGGAAGATAAAAGTAGGTCTTATCGATCCTCTGCTTCTGCCTCAACGCATCGCACCATATTGCGCGCTTGTCGTCCAAACATAAACATTCCTCGCATCGGCTCGGATCGCCCCCAGACTCTTGATCTTTTTGGACGCCTGGACTGACTCGAAATTCCCATTGGTTGTAGTGCGACGAGGTTCACCCACGATGTGGTAACTGTGCCAAGCACGGCGTTCCTTGCGATTTCAGCAACCCCGATGTCCTCGAAGAACTTGCCATATCAACTAATACCAGTACTGAGAGTATCGGCGCACCTACTCCCTCGCCTGCGCCGACTGTCAACTTCAATTCTGCTCCAAGAACTCCGTTACCACGCCCACGTGCCCCTTCAAGTCCAGCAAGAGCGCCGCGACCAAATCCTTCTCCTCCGACTTCCGTCTACTCGCAACCTTCGATAAGCTCGTCCACCAACACCATAGACCATGGCGAACGAATGCTCGAGCTGCGTTTGATGCATCACTACACCAATGTCACTTCCAAGACGCTCCTGACCAACTCGCCTGCCGCCGAGGATATCTGGCAGCGTGCCGTCCCACAGATGGCCTTCTCTGGCAACGGCAAGACGTACCTCGCCGACGCCATCTTGTCTGTCGCAGCCCTCCATCTACGCTCAATGTCCCCGAATGACAAAGCGTTGGTGCGCGCTTCACATGCCTACTCGGCCTCCTCTCTTTCTGCATTTGGGGCATCGCTGGGCTCGGGCATTACGCCCGACAATGCGGAGGCTCTCTTCCTCACGGCGACGCTCATTGCTTTCCAAGCCAGTGCCTCGCGCATCTTTGTCAAGGACGACGGGGATTCTGCTCCTGGGGATTCAACGAGTCGATATGTGCCGCCCCTGTCCTGGTTCCATGCTTTTCAAGGCGTCAAGACCGTGGTCGCAAACTCGTGGCAATGGATCCACCACAGCGACATCGTAAAAGTTGTCATTGATTCGCAACCTGGTTTCCAACTGAACCTCAACCCGCGCTCGCCTGACTCATTCTTCGGTCATATGCTAGAAGGGCTAAACGATGAATTGATGAACGAAGATCCTCGGTTGCTTTCGTCAACCACTCAAGCTTACTCACATGCTGTCAGCGTGCTCAACTGGGCACATAAAAACTATCATGCAGCTGCCGCACTCACTTTCCCTGCTACTGTTTCGAAGCGCTACGTTGATCTTGTTGATGCAAGACGGCCCCGTGCTCTCGCCATCCTTGCTTGCTTCTTTGCATTGCTGAAGCGAATGGATAACGTATGGTGGTTGCAAGATGTGGCTCGTCGAGAGGTCATGGGCCTGGTCAGCTTATTCGAGCCCAGATCTAAGTGGTGGCGGCACCTTGAGTGGCCAATAAGGATCGCTTTATTGGATGGCAGCTCTATCCCGCAAGACATCTGGGGCACGGAGCTCGAAGAGCAGGCACCCGAGCAACAGACTGTTGGCTCTATGACACAGCACATCGAGATATTTGCTGAGATGCTGCACCAGCATGCGCAGCCTCCTATTCCCATTGCAGACGAGGATCTCATCGTTCCTGACTCACCTGACTGAAATGTCGTGGCGGCTATGCACAGCCATGATGGCCGAGCCTTAGGGCTTAGAGCTGGTCTCGCGGCCTTTGGAATATCTTGTTGGTAACCAGCTTCAGCATGTCGCTAGTCAACAAGAAATGCTTTCCGCCTACAGTCGACATAAGAGGACGGCTCCATCATCCCACTTGATGATTCACGACCTTTTCCTCGCAATCGAAACCGTTGATTATGTCAAGACGTATCGAGACGAGATGGTCCGAATGATCACTTGTGTAAGAGATCACACGGCGCCTTACAGCCCGATTACATTCTCGGCGCGATAATCTACCAAGGAGGGAAAAGCCTGGCCTAATGTTCGAGATTCTTTGCCAGGCACCCACAGGACTTTGGTCATTGTGTTGATTAGCACAATGGCAAGCCTATCATCGATCACGACTTACGAGTTGAAGGGTTCAGCCAGGCACGGGAAACAGTACAGTTAGATCAAACATGCCCAAGCGAAGCTTGGGCTTATGGTTTCGTTGCTCCATGTTGCATACCCAGCACAAGTCTCCAGGTCGTCGCTGGAAGCGGGGCCTTCCGCTTTGATCTCGGTTTAATTAGTATATAATGTCGTTACAAAAGAGAAATGCGGTTTGGGGCTTCGAATGTAGCCATGTATGGTCCAGCGAGCGATACTTGTAATAACTGGAACATAGAAGGAGCGGTAGCCTTGCCTCAAGCAGTTGTATCTAAACACTATGACTAACTGTCAGAGGAGAGATGACAGCATCGGGGTCACCATGCCCAGATAAATGACGGCAATATCAGAAACTTCAATTAGATATACGACAGGACCTGTCATATTTAGGGATCAAACCCAGTAAATCAATTATTGACGCAGCCTTTACAAGACCTTTTCCTAGACGCCCAACTCCAAGCATGCAATGCCGCACATCTTCTATTGCTTTATCCTCTTGGACTCCTCCTCTTCAACGACATCCACCGCATCTTCGGCATCCTTTCGACTTCGCTTCAAACCCTTCATCTTGCGGAGCTGCAGCTCGCTGAGATCCTGCTTGCCCAGATGCACGCGGCCAATCTTGTCGCCCATGGAATCAGTTGTGATGTTCTTCTTGGTGCGCTCCTCGGTGCCGCGAGGTTTCTTCAAGGCCTCCTTGAGCATCGACTCATCGGGCTCCCTGACTCGGCCGACACGGAAATCCATGCGAGGACCGATCTCCTCAACCTCGACGCGGGGGAGGCGCTGACCGGATCGCTTGGTGCTGATGGTATAGACACGCAAGTGAATGGCGGGCTTAACATCGCCTTCGCCAGTGCTATCCTCTGCGCTAATGGAGATGATGTACTGGAGACCTTCGACGTCAATCTTGTCGCTGGGCTCGCCCTTGAAGAAATCAAGGAGCATGCTCTTTGCAAGGGTGAACTCGTTGCTGACAGGGCTCTCAAAGGCAGTACCAGCGAACAGGATCATAGGCCGCAGGCCAATGGCGAATTTCTTCGTCTTAAACTGAGCAATGGCACGGAAACTCTCTGGGTCGAGGTAGAGCTCAAGCATGTCAAGAACCTTGTAACCAAAAGTGCGAACAAAAGTCAAGGTGTGAGGGCGCTTCTTCTGGCTGCTACCAAAAACGAGGAGACTGGCGTCGTTCTTTTCGGAGAAAAACTCGAGCGAGGCGGCATCGTCAAAGGGATGGATGGCGTTCTTCTTGGTGAACTTCTTAGCGAGAGGTTGGCGCATCTGATGAAGATCATTGAGAGCATCCTGGATTATCTGAGAGCATGTTGTTCCGCGGAGGAAGAGGCACGTCTTGGGATTCTCGTTTGCCTTTGGTTCGCGCTTCTCGAGGGCTCGCTTTGAGCGCGCATTGCGAGGTTTACTTCATGGTTGTTAGTTTATAAAATAATACTTGTGGTTGAGAGCCGGCTTGACATACACTTGTCTGAGCATCTTGTTAATTGGGAATGATAGATGTCCTTGAAAGGATTGGTAGTAAGGCTTCAAGGTCGGAGGTTGGCTTGTAGCCTTGGGTGGACAGGAACGAGGGAAAAAAATGTTCTTATCGATAAAGCATGCACTACTCACCGTTCACCGTTCACCGAAAGTAATAGTCCCTTTTGCGTTGTTAGCTCGGTGTGACCCCTGCGCGTTGAATCTGGGCCACCCCGCAGTCACGTGCGGCACAGTTATCTTCATATTCGGTAAGTCCTGCCGATAAAGGCAAAGAAGACGGCGGAGCCTCGGTATTTTCCCCGCCATAGCGCGGGCATCACTTCGGGTTTCGCTAGCTCACAGTAGGAGTTCGACCCTCTTCCATCCGAACTGTAAACTACAACCCGTATCTTCTCATAATCATTAAAGCGAGAACTCATCATCGACTCCAAACTCCCATAATTTATTTTTGCTTACCGACGTACCCGATCACTCAAGACTCATTCTACTGAACGCTAGCCGTCATGTCGTTTATGGGTGGCGCTGAATGTTCGACATCTGCGAACCCTCTCAGCCAGCTTCATAAGCATACTCAGAATGACAGAACACTCCAGCAAGACCGTCTAGTCGGTCGAGGACCTGGAGGACAGCTCAATGGATTTCGAAGCCAGAGCGCCAGTGCGCCCCAGGACGAGGTGCGCTGCCATACAGGGCCGTTGAAGCTATTACTAATACACCAATCTTGATGCTGTAGATGATGAACGGCTTCCTTAACCAAGGCCCGAGCCTCCAGCAAGAATTCCCCATGCAGCCGAGCCAGATGGCCCCTCTTAACCTAGCCCAATCCCATATGCGAGCCAACTCGGCGTCACCAACATGGGCGCACGACTTCAATGGCCAGCCAGCGATGGAGTCAACTTTCCAGGCGCCACCTGCTGCACAATCGCACTTTAACGCCGACGAATTTGCCCGTTTTCAGCAGCTTAACACACAAGGTTCTTCCGCGAGAGCGAGTCCGATGCAAAGCAACGTTCCTAGCCAGATGAACCAACAAAGACCCATGATGGGCGGCATGATGAACAGACCGATGGGCTACACTCCCATGTTTCAACCTATGTACCAGAACCAGCAGCCCATGCACCAACCACAACAGCAGGATCTCAAGGGCAAGGGCCGCCTCGTGGAGCTCGACGACCACAAGTGGGAGGAGCAGTTCGCCTCGATGGAGCTGCAAGATAGTGATAAGGCTAAGGAACAAGAAGAGGCAAATGCCGCAGAGCAGGAGCTCAACGAAATGGACAAGGGCCTGACGGCCGAAACTAATGAGTTGGGTGACTTCGAATCTATATGGAGAGGAATACAAGCTGAGACGGCTGCTTCTAGACAAGACTTTGACCAATTCGATACCGAATGGAGCAACAACATGATGCCCGATTTCGAGGGTATGGGCGACTGGGGCCGCCTTGGGGACCCGGCCGTCGAAACCTACCTATTCGAACAAGACAACTTCTTTCGCGACGAAAAGAACGCTTTCGAGGAGGGTGTGCGCATCATGAGAGAAGGCGGAAACCTGTCCTTGGCCGCGCTGGCTTTCGAATCCGCTGTCCAGCAGAATCCTAATCATACCGAGGCGTGGGTTTACCTAGGAACAGCCCAGGCGCAGAATGAGAAAGAAACAGCAGCCATCAGGGCTCTCGAGCAAGCGCTGAAACTTGACCCCAACAACTTGGCGGCCTTGATGGGCCTGGCAGTATCATACACCAATGAAGGATACGACAGCACAGCATATCGAACTCTTGAGAGGTGGTTGTCCGTTAAGTATCCTAACATTCTCGATCCCAAAGACCTACACCCACCCGCAGAGATGGGTTTCACAGACCGGCAGCAGCTTCATGACAAGGTGACAAATCTGTTTATCAAGGCGGCCCAGCTAAGCCCTGACGGTGAGCACATGGATCCGGATGTGCAAGTAGGCCTTGGAGTGCTCTTTTATGGCGCAGAGGATTATGACAAAGCAGTGGATTGCTTCCAGTCTGCCCTCCACTCATCGGAGGTTGGTACATCCAACCAACAGGAGCAGCTTCATCTCCTCTGGAACCGTCTCGGTGCAACTCTTGCCAATAGTGGACGCTCCGAGGAAGCTATTGCGGCATACCAAGAAGCCCTTGCCATGGCTCCCAACTTTGTGCGAGCCCGCTACAACCTAGGTGTCAGCTGCATCAACATTCACTGCCACCATGAGGCTGCCTGTCACTTCCTAGCCGCTCTGGAGATGCACAAGGCCATTGAAAAGTCCGGCCGGAGCAAGGCGTACGAGATTCTGGGCGATAATGCCTCCGGCGTCGATGAGACACTCGACCGCATGTCGGCGCAAAACCGGAGCAGCACCCTGTACGATACCCTCCGGCGTGTCTTTACACAAATGGGTCGCCGGGATTTGGCGGAGAAGACCGTTGCTGGCGTCGATCCGGATGTGTTCAGACCTGAATTTGAGTTTTAGGGCTTCACGTCTTTTGTTTTTGAATGAGTTGACTTGCATGAAGAAGCCGTCTGCCTCAAGGAAGTTCGGAGAGGACTCAGTAATAGTGCGTTTGCTGTGCAAAAAGGCTTTTGGCCCCAGCTTGGATATTACATATGAGAGACATGCATGGCTCCGGAAGAAATCGCATCGCACTGATGTCATCCCTGGAGCAACGATATCATATAGTGTATAACCACTTCTACGCTCATTATCGTGCATCAATGTCTATGAATAGTTTCACCAAGTTCACCATATACATTGCATCTATGCATAAATTGACGCTAATGACACACTCTTATCTCTGATGTAGGAGAGTGATCACTGCGGCAAGTGGTTGTGTCGACTAAGATGAAGGACTTCTTCCATTATCAACTATAATCTTGGGATATACCCTCGTAAGGCTTTGTCAATCATCCGAAGCGCTCTCGATGCCTGGACTGACATGCTTGAACATCTAACAAGCTATCTTTATGTGCAGGTTAGTCAAAATTGGAGCTTGTGACAGATTTTGCACAGTTCGAGGTGTAACCACGATATCGAGAAAGTAAAGACACAAGTAGAGTGATACCTTGAAGTCTAGACCAGTCTAAAAATATCTACTTTCAATGCAGTGATGAGGAGCAAATATCGGAAAGCTGAAAACTTATTTTACTCTTCCTACTGGCGATTCAACCAGGCTTCTTAGTGTTACGCCAGATGACTCGAACGATGGTAATGTTAGGACAGACATACCATTAACTTATGAATCAAAGGCTAATGGTGTCCAGAACTCATCGGCGCGATTTCGATGGCCCTGTCGTACACTAGTCCATGTCTAGCTGAACGGCCACACATCTCGAGTCATTCTGTTGAGTGCATTGCTGAAGTTAGGTATGGGCGGTGGTGATCTGAGCCATGCGCCTTGGTGGGCATTAGAGTGACATATCGTTATCATTTCCTGGGTATTTCCACCCAGCTCTCCCTCCTCTCCGTTGACTTAGTCTTGCCTTTGTTACCATTGGCCCTGTTGCCGAGGTAGTGTGGAGGTCGAGTATCTTTCCGGGAAGAGAAGAACGATCTTTCGGGTATCTTCAGATCAACAAGAAGCCAACTTTGTGCCGTCCTTTATCACAGGCCAAATGCACTTATGAAAGGCTCATGCATGTCTCGCCAGAACGAGACTTGACCCATGCAGCCGCTATAGAGCCCACGGCGGCAGCCCGATACCAGACATTGAGCTTCTTCTCCGAGGTGGAGAAATATTTGAGATGAAAGAGGCTAGAAAGGTCATCCAACAGAATCGAGGCTTGAATACGCAAGGGAAGAAGCAGGCTGGGGCAATGACAGGGCCATGTTGCTGGCAAAAGCAAAAAGTATGAGACAGGTCTCAGGCACTTGACCGACTTAATTGGGCTGAGCGAGACATCTATGTGATGAACGACAAGAGATGCAGCACACAAAGTCTTGCTCAAATCAGGTTGCGTGTCGATGGGATGCCAGATGGGTGCTTTGGGAGACAGACCTATCAAAATCGTGATCCCATGCGATGCATGCTATCTGACTGAGGGTGGCCAAGACACCGGCCAGATTCTGCAGAGAGCTTTGGTTCTCCCTACATTGTTCTTGACAACCCCTTGTCGCCAGGACCTCCAGAAACAACGCATCCTTCACGGGCTCATAGGCAGCCCTGGCAGCCATGAAGTGAGTTATCCAAGTTGTTGAATGCTGGCCCAGACAAGCAAGGCTGGCGCTCATACAGCTGTTTGGAGATTCCACTGCATAAAAAGTCTCCTGCTAGGTAGCCAACAAACCCATCTTTAGGCCGACCTTTCTCGAGATGGCACTTTTGGACTTGGAACTTATGACGGGTCATCCATGGGGCTCTCACCATAAGGTATCGAGAGGGACGGAGGGCGTTGAACTAGTCACCCAGTCTAGGGGCCCCAGATTCGATCCAAGCGCCAACATGCTTGATCGAGGTGCAGAAGTGATGATACTAAAGTTAGTCCATCGCGGACTGGCATGCCTCGGGACACGGTTATGTATCGTACAGTGCCTCACCCATCTTCTGGCAATCAAGGTAGTCGACAGCAAGAATCCGGGCTTACCAACCTGGATGGTTTACCAACTTCAGTGTGGAACAGAAATTTGAGAGACGGATGCAGCTGTGGTATTGTCATTGATGTGCGAAGTAGCAACTAATTTGCTTCAATGTTCCCTGAGCACTTCGCCAACACTTATGTGAGCACTCACTGTTACAGCTGACCGCTTATCTATGTCTCAGCGGCATGTTTCAATTAACTCGGATTGTCCGTCAGACAGGATATCGACTGAGACAGCTCAAGATCTGAAGTAAACTTCGTTCTGCGACATGGTCTTGGTGGATTCGTGTCAGTGGAGAAATGCTAGCTTGTCGATTCGTGGCCGTTGTTTCATGCCGCCATTCAATGAATTGAGGGTTATTTTCTAACACTGCCAAACAGCATCGTCATCAAGTACTTATTGATCGAGGGCAAATCTGGTTCTCACCAGCTATAACCCTATCAATGATGGTGAGCAAGATTAAACGATAGCCTCTAAGGAAACTGTAATGCAAAATATCCACTAACGATAGTTCCAAACTTTGTTCACTTCGCCTGTTCATGAAGTGCCTAGGTTTTACCAGACGGCTGGGTCCAGAGACAGCCTGTGAACCCACAAGTATCTGAGAAGAGCCAATGCGAGTGTTCTTTGACAAGGAGCAAGGGTATATCGCGTAGACAAAAAGAGGCTTTAGCACGAAGACCGACTCTCCGCTATGGGTGAATCCAGGCGATTTGGTACTACAGCCAAGAGATTGCAGGGACCCTTCGTCTGATGATAATTGTTCTAAATTCAGAGCTGAAGGGGCTCGAGATCTCGAGTCTTCCCTGACTAGCCCAGATGAAGCAAAGCGATGATTCGCCCGTTGCACTGCGCCATATCATTGCACAGGGCTGATATGAGGGGAATGGGACGCGGGATGAAAAATCGTGTGAAAGAGGGACTGGTTGCATGGTTTTCCACGGGTATCACTTGAATCTGGTTCATCAGTGACGCAGTGTGTAACTGAACAAGCGAGTCAGCGTGATAATGCAGGGCCGTACCACTTCTATCAAGGCAAACAATCGTGGTCTGGCAAATATATCAATTCCCGAGCCGGCACTTACCGTGGTATGTCAATCAAGGCTTCACACCATGGCGCCAAGAGTTGAGCGCCGTATCTCACAAGTCGGTTGGTGTTAATTATGTGCAGGCCACGTTGGATACGTATATATAGAGGATTTGAAGGCCGAGACTGAGCAGCTAGCAAAAGCTGAAGAGCACGGATAAGCAGACCCTCGTTGATGTTTTTGAGCAACCCATGCTACCGCAGCATCGACAGATGTCAGTTGCTGGGTAATGAAATTTCAGATCCCATGAAACGTTGTATACATAGATACCCTGACATGGGAGCCATACTCACCAATCATGGCTTACTATCCTTCCAATCAGGGGAATTGACTCGTAACAGGGGTTGCTGTGGGACGCATAGCAGAAACACTTTTTCAGCTACAATTTCGCAGCCATGAGTCGGCAGGAAACCCCAAAGTAGAGATCGACGGCTTTGGCTCACTCAACGAAGAGACGATGATAAGGATCCCCGGGAGAACATCCCCGAACGTAGTCAAGCTGCTGGGTGCTTGGGCCCTCAGAGTCGGATCTGGCGTTAAAACGACACCAAGAGATTTTGGGCATTTGCTTGATGACCATGGCTCGCGTTGGCCTCGAACTGCGGGGGTGAATTTGTCTTAGATAAACCAGGGGCGCCATAGTTCAACATTCTCAGCGGTAGGACTTGCGTTGCCGCGTTGCAGAGTATACCAGGTTCACCATTGACTTCGGGGGTTGCATCTGATAGATAGTCCGAGCAAAGTATCCGTGATCAACAGTCTGTAATAAGGGAAAGTTAGAGACCGATTCCGACTTGCGTGATATGAGTTATGTAAAAAGCAATTTCTCTGTGCGTTTCGTAGCAACTTAGGCGTGTTCCACGGAAGTCCATTATACAGCGGCAAGGTGCATGAGCTGAAGCGACAGCGTAAGCAACGCCAAAGCAATAGTTGAGTAAAAAAGTAATTAATATCATATCATTGTTCAAGTAGAGGACAGAGTTATTAATCAACCTCAACAAAGCTGGACAGGATTGGATTGTATAGTCAAGAAAACTCCAGATATCGCATACAATGCAAATGTCATACCTTACTTTGTTCAAAGGCAGGTAGGTTACCTAAGGTAGGTATGCATCGCTGTCGCACCTGAGTCAATGGAAAGGAATACCTAATAAGGTACCGATCTCACACCTGCCTGTAGTGTACGAAACAGTTGTATGCATCCTCGCAACTTCCGTAATAACATTAGTATCTAGGAAGGTTAGTACTAGGTAGAAACAAAAATTCTCTCATACGCTTCCTTGTTCGCATCAACTACCTCGGCGCGACTCTACAGAAATATTTGCACCAGACACGAGGATATTCATGAGCGCTCTTCTCTGTAGAACCGGCCCCATCACCAGTGTCGCTTCAGAGATACCCTTGTCGATTGGCCCGCCTAGCTTCCCAAGATCAGCGCCCCGAAATCGTACCGGCTAGTCACCACGGTGGCTAGATGACAGATCTCTTGGACGCGCCCCGACACGTGCGTGGAGTGCGTTAGGGAACAGCAGCGTTTTCTCTGCAAACGTTGCTAGACACAAGCAGCAATGATTGACGAAAGCTCACAGTGCACAATTATACCCGATTGTTTCATGGTGGTAACGCTTATAAAAATTTGGGCATGACAAGTTCCGTGCGTATGCTCTTTACTTTCCATTCTAGGAAAGATGAGCAAGGAGGATATCGGGGTGAACCAACTATCTCGGCCGGATCCATGGTCCAATACTATGTATGACATCCCAAGGTCCTCTGATCTGCCACATGGCACCTCGCAAACTTGGGGCGGTACGTAGCCCTAGTTGCTGCGCGGCACGACTGCCCTGCGCTTACGAAGGGATAAAGCAAAAATACATCATGCCCATGTGCACTATTTCTTGCAATACGTATTGGGTCAAGACTGACTGGTGGACCAGTCGATCTGCTTTTGAGAGATGACCCTCACGTGGCTGCGGAAGATCGCGCATGTGGTACTGGGGTGCTTAGTTGCTCCGCTCCATGCTCATCAAACACATAGGGGGGTTTAAACTTTGGGGGCGAGGCGAGCGATGGAGGGGCCTACAGATGGTGATGAGCCAGTCCTGTGCAAGTTCAAGGACATGGGCTGTGAACATATCCTTGCACCGCGGCATGGACCTCGAGAACCATGCCATCTGATGGGGTTATGGATACGCTAGTGAACGGCGCACGAGGTGCCCCGGCCTTGGTGCAAGCCACATTAACAGGGCTTGCGGTCCTGTCTATCCCTTGGTGAGCATCTCATATTCGTAGTTATCACACAGAACACCCCGGAAAATCATCCGCAGCAAGATCCAATTGCTGCACACAATAACACTATCCGTGCACAGTATTCACTCGGACAGGGCGTGATTTCTTGCGTCGTCCACAGGGCAAACTGGGTGCGATAACAGCTCTTGCATCTGTCTAAGACGTGATGTAGGAGTTGCTGGCCGCAACGGGCAACAAGGCCTTCGATGAGCCCGGTTGATTCTGTCTGTATGCTTATGGCTCTTGCATATCACCCACTTACTCTATGGAGTTGACCCTTGTTATACGTGGATGACCAGTAGCAGGAATGGGCTCTCGCCGGAAGTACAGTACGGCCGGATATGTACAGTGCAGTCCCGAGTCTCTGGCGGCAGTTGTGCAAGAGCTGGTTTCTGGATGACTGCATCCCGCATCGTAATCGGCACATAAGGTGCCGATACGTATGTATTGCCTGGAACAAGGTCATCCAGATTCATATCAAATTCGAGACCATGGCAATTTTGAAGTAACTGCGTTTTCCTGGCTGGATTATTCAATGGCTGGGAATGCTTGCCTGGAGCAGTGCGAGCCATGTGTGTTGGTTGGTTTGAAGCCGAGAAGGCAAATATGGCTTGCCAGATCCAGATCTAGATCCACGTTGAGTTCAAAAACAACCTGACCCTAGTCTAAATCGGTACTCTCTGTCAAAAGGCTTGAACATCGATCTGAGGTATTCGCAGTCACCAACCCGTCCAGCCGTGCTGTCGTCGCAACTCTCCGTGGCCTGAATATCCGGATGGCGACTTACGTTCATCAAGACTTGATGATCTGCCTTGAAGAGGTTGTGAGTAGATTCAGACTGGTTAGACTGAGCAACCACATGGCGTCCATTTCCAGTTGCGCTGCCCCGATCCCCCCAGCTAAAGCTCCCCGCACCACCCTCCATGACTTGACTTTCGGACAATGGCAGAAACAAGGTTTTGGGGGAATGAAGAAAAGGGATTCCAGGGGTGGAGAGTGGCTTCTGACACCGTCGCCTCGATGTAAGCCGCTCAAGGTGCGCCTATAACAAAATTTACAACACTCCCCCTCCAGCGCCGCCTTCCGTTGGATATATCGTACTCGAACGCATGGGAGGACGTGGGAGAGTAACGAGCCTCTCGGGTGGTTTTTGTTTCCATCACCAACATGTGCCTCAACCACGAGAGTGCCATTCTTGTTTGCACAACCGTTTCGAGGGAGTTTGAAAACTACCTAGGTACTTGAGATGTGCCGATATACGTACATAGGGAATGATAAATCCCGCCTTGGGTCGAAACAAGACTCTGAATGCTTCTTCGCCTGCTTCAAAATTTGTCTGTTGAACCCAATGGTTCACAAGCTTTGTTGGTGGGAAGCCAGGTCCCTGGCAACGGCACAGGTTTCGCAGTACAGCAAGAGCGACTACGGTACGTGTTATAGGTAAGTCTAAGGTACACAGGGATGAGATGGGTACATGAATGCCGTGTTTTGTCACGGGGAGCATGGAGTTCAGAGTAAGGTGCTGAAGCCATCGGGACGGCCACTGTGAGGCCCTTGTAAACTCTGGGCCGTCAGCCTGCCGCCGGTTCGTTGCTGAGACCCGCCCCAAGAGCTGGAGGGGGGTCTTGCTGCCCGGTCCCCTGCTTCTTCAAAAGCTCCAAGCGGCTACCGCTCACATCCATATTCTCTGCTACTTGAGCTTGAGTTGGTACCTTACTGTATGGACAGTGAAGGTGGATACAGTGCTACTGCTGAACATGCATGTGCTGGGGACCCAACCATTTCAGCGTACGACGCCAGATGATTTTTTTACCCTTAGAGGTTTCGAGACATGCACACTACCATCTGTGCCAGGGGAATGAGGCTTGCTCTCAGGTCATTTTGATGTTCCTTGTGTCCGGTTGATGGATCTGATCTTTCAGGTCTAGTAATCCACCTGCATTTTTCATCCAAGGAGAAAATAATATCGTTTCTTTCGTTTCTTTTTTCCCATGGGGCTTCTTATTAGCAACACAACCTGACTTACCTTAGGTAGCCTCCTGTCCCCATCTCACTCAATTCTTCTTCTCTCCTGTCGGGTACTATCTGTGCAGTCCATGCTTGCTATAGGTATGCGCATGCCCTAGGTAGGTTCCTTCTATAGTCCAGGTACTTACCGGGGAACTAGCCTAGGCGTTCCTCACCTACCTTACCTTCCCTTCCCTCACCCGCAGTGCCCTCCACTGTCCACCCATCCCCCC
>NW_024573921.1:2030136-2347056 GCF_900044065.1 Fusarium mangiferae
CCCCCCCAATCTTGACACGACACCAGTGGCCACCACATCAGAACGCCCGCGAAAAGATAGGATAATTCCCTAGCGCCTTGCCGTATGTGGTACGATCCTTTGAGCTTTGGCCCAGGAATCAGGTCGTTTCCGAGTTCGAACCATCTTCTTATCTCCGTTGGATCCAAAGCCTGTTCTCCCTTTATCGCTAAGACTCCAATCTACATGCTATATATATGGCACTACCCCGCCACCCTTTGGCTCCGCGGAGATTCACATTTCAACGCTCCAAACACCACCACGGCCTTATCTCTCAACCGACTGGGTGCTAGTCAATGCCCCTGGACAAAAGCCACCCTACAGCGGCTCGGGGATCGCAGTAATTAGCCTCGTCCCTTATCGCGGCTCTTGTCTGATCGCCCTGCTGCAGCCCGTCACACCTGGCAGACCTGGCACCCCTGACCAATGGCATGTTGGATATTTGACCACGGACGACCACCTTATCGTAGGTGAGCAGCTTGGCTTGCAGCTAGGAGCTCCCCAGGCTAGCACGTCGTAGTAGCTTCGGTACATGACCGCCAGTCTGGACGCCTGATGATGATGCTGTAGCAGGCCTTATCTCGCCATGCCATGCCATGCCCACGCGAGGACGCGTCTTGTCTGCCGACCTGCATTCTTTGAGACAGGACATGGAACCCCAAGTCAGAAAGCACATGCAAATCAGTTCCTACCATTCGTCTGAATCGTTATCTCTGCCGGTTAATTCAGCTCCGAAAATTGGCTGCCCTTTCTCGCTCGCTTGACTGATTACCAACGCCTCGACACTTAAGGTTATCTATCCAGGAGCTGTCAGGGGCTCATGGTTTGTTTCTCTAAAACACCAAAATATTTCTCGGGAGCTTCACATTAAAACCTCTGAATATATATAATTGCAGAGCAAGTGTTCCGCCAAAAACGATCGTTACCGTTGGGAGGCTACCACGTTATCAACTTATCGGCCACTGAGACTCTGTAACACTGCATTTCAACGGGCCGCTTTTAGCCCCCGTCATCAGCCCAGTTCTTATCGGATTAACGAGGAATCGTTTGCAGAAATCTGGTTTGAGCATCTCCGGGCCTCCGGATTATCACTGGCTTGTTCGCTCACCACAGTCTCATTGAGACAGCAAAGCCAGATAGACCTCTTATCGACTCGAATTCCCACAAAAAAGATCTAGGAAATCCGGAGATACAGTTTTCGATATTCTTGTCAATCTGGGGTCGTGGAGTATACGATATTCTCTTTCTATATATCTTCTAAGCATTGTCCATTTCCAAAAAAGATATTCACCAAGCTCAGCATCGACAAGCAACTCAGGGACAAAGGGAAGCCTCTTAGCTCTCACAAATTCTTTCATCCGTTCTCAAGAGAGTCAAATTAGTTGTCTTGACATTTCCCAATCTCATCGATTAGCTTGCTCAAGATGGGTTTTCAAATCACCCACCTGTGGAAGGCCCCTGAGGTCAACCCCATCAGCCGAAAAGCACGAAGTGTGCCTATGCTCAACCCTATCGACATGTATGGTCGAGTATTCTCTTTCTCATGGCTCGGTTTTATGCTTGCTTTCTGGGCATGGTGAGTCTCAAAAATCCAAATGTTGGCAATTTGATAATCTGACTGAGATTTCAGGTACACCTTTCCACCCCTGTTGACTGTCACTATCAAACAAGATCTTCATCTTACACCGGCTCAAATCGCAAACTCCAACATCGTATCTCTATCTGCTACTTTCTTCCTTCGATTCTTGACCGGCCCTCTTTGCGATCTCTATGGACCTCGACGTGTATTTGCCTACTTGATCCTCCTCGGCTGCTTTCCCATTGGCCTCGCACCGCTTGTCAACAGCGCCACTGGCTTATATATCTCTCGATTCTTCATTGGCATCCTAGGTGCAACCTTCGTGCCTTGCCAGGTTTGGTGCACTGGTTTCTTCGACAAGAATGTTGTCGGCACTGCCAATGCCCTTGCTGGTGGCTGGGGTAATGCAGGTGGTGGAATGTAAGTGAACACCCTCTCATGGCACTTCAAGCCTTTCGATATGTAAAAATTGCCAAGGAAAGAGTCTAACTATCTGCATAGCACTTACTTTATCATGCCTGCCGTCTTCGACTCACTAGTAGCTCATCAGGGCATGTCCCCTTCCAAGGCATGGAGGGTTACCTTCATTGTCCCCTTGATCTGCCTGGTCGTCTGCGGTCTCGGAATGCTGTTCCTTTGCCCCGACAGCCCTATCGGATCGTGGGAGGACCAGGCTATGCTCGTCAAAAAGAACATGGAGGCTCATGGAATGTCTAGCTCTGGTGACGTGACCCCCATCGGTACACCTGACCGCTGCGGTTCAGATGAGGAGAAGAACCCCGGTGAGGAGAGGGATGTCAAGGTTGGCGACCACGAGCACCCTATCTCGCGCAACGAGGCCATTGAGTTCGCTCGAGGCGAGGTCATTGTCAAGCCAACTCTTCATGAAGCCCTCCATGTCTGCTACTCTCCCCAGACCATCTTCCACGTGGCGACCTATGCATGCTCCTTCGGTGGCGAGCTTGCTATCAACGCTATCCTGAGCTCCTACTTCAAGAAGAACTTCCCCCACCTCGACCAGACCAAGGCCAGCAACTACGCCGCTATCTTTGGTTTCCTCAACTTCGTCAACCGACCTCTTGGTGGAGTCATTGCCGACATCATCTACAACAAGTGCGGACGCAACCTCTGGCTCAAGAAGGCCTGGATCGTCGCTTGCGGTGTGCTGACTGGAGCTCTTCTCATTGTCATTGGAAAGGTCAACCCTTCTGAAGCCAATGGTGGTGATATTGGTACCTTGGTTGGCCTCATCGTGGTCATGGCCATCTTCATCGAGGCTGGCAACGGTGCTAACTTTGCTCTCGTACCTCACGTTCACCCCTCTGCCAACGGTATCCTCTCAGGCCTGACCGGTGGTGGTGGTAACATTGGTGGTGTCATGTTTGCTGTTGTCTTCCGCTTCATGCACGGCGGTAATGACTACGCCATGGGTCTCTGGGTCATTGGTATCATTACCATTGCCTTGAACTTGGCGGTTTGCTGGATCCCTCCTCTGCCCAAGGGCCAGATTGGCGGCCACTAAGTGCAGAGTTGCAGCATTGGAAAAGTGAAAAAATTGCGAATGGGATAGACGAGTGTTTTATGAGCTTGTTAACTGGTTTACACGGCGAGCGGGCGCGTACTGGAATTGGTCACGATCTGGGAATGGTTAAACTATCGTTGGGATAGAAGGAATTGGTATGGAACAGCTAGGATATCCCGCCGCATCAGGCTCGATGCGAGATTTATTTCATGAATATTACTGGATTATAAATGAATAAGTTTCTTCGAAGTCGTGTGTTTTCGACGTGATTCTTATCGTGTTTAGAGCCAAGTGCACATATTCTATGGGCCCAATCTCCCATTATTCTCATTAAGCTGTACAGCGTCATTCATCATGATCACTGTGATGATACTTGCATGACCCGTGACCCTTTTTTGACAGCCGGCGATCAATTGACATCCTCTTTAACCAAGACCATATGACGTGCGCAATGAAACATTCGATGGTCCTGTCGATCAGTAGCCATAAACGCCGCGCCCGTTTGACAGAGAGACAAGAGGCGCGCTACAGTTGCACAGGGCGGAAAACGGGCTTTTTTATGTCTCTCCATTGAGGAGTTGTGAGACGGGACACGAATATGAGACCTGCGTACGCAATCAACTACACGCCGAGTTTTTACATGTCGCCGTTACTGGATCAACATGACAACGAGACTTGGTAAGTGTTTCTTATAAATAGGTCTCCATTGCCATGATTCTCACACGATGGAATTGTCTTGTCGTGCTTGGAAGTGGGAAATACCATCAAGTGGCCTTTTATGTCGACGCAGCTTTAGTTGTATGACGACAAACCTGTACCCCCTGCACCAATTCTCAGCAAGGGCCCCATCCCAAGCATTTGATCAACAGGGAGGGTTAACAACAAAACAAACACCATGAGTCTATCTTTAGTTACCGTCTCACAGCATCTGCATTCCAGTCAGAGGTCGGTGGCATGAGGCTTCAAGCTCATGCCAAGGCCGCCACTCCCGGTGACGGTTGAAACGGACATGACGGCTTTGCAATGCCTAAACATTCCTGTCAGCTGTAGGGCCTCATTAATAGGTGGGCGTGTAGATAACATATGATTGCGACGAGACGACGTCAGGGAACTAATGGGCCAACTCGTCTCAACTTTCTTATGTACGCGATTAGAAGGGAACCTGGCAAGACAAGGACATGCAGACAAGCAAGTCCAAAACAGAGAAGAATAGACAGATGATTTGCTTCCTCTCTCTATACGGAGTACATAGAACCTGATCTGCAATGTAGGTTAGATTAGCCAGTACCGCCCTAAATGCATATGCAGCCAAGGTTTCATCCCGGTAGTTTCATCCTGCGAAAATCTTCATGTCAATACGAGCAAACTAGGTGGCAACTACATCACTCATCGCAGTTCAACGCAGCTTGAAGTACATTTCAGTGTTGAAAGAAATGGGTATTGTAGCAATAACACTAGTCGACAGGAATCTCTTGGGAAAACAAAAGCTGGGTCATATGTCTATTAGACGTAGCGGCGGAGGAACACATGGCAGCTACATCAGGGGAACTTGATCAAGACAAATAACCCAAG
Organism: Fusarium mangiferae; assembly: GCF_900044065.1. Lineage (NCBI taxonomy): Eukaryota > Fungi > Ascomycota > Sordariomycetes > Hypocreales > Nectriaceae > Fusarium > Fusarium mangiferae. Next base: position 2,034,828 of record NW_024573921.1, read on the forward strand.
TGGGTTTTATAGTTTTTCCTCAATACATTAACAATCCAGAAAACCTTCCAACTCGTAGATACCAACAAAAGAAGCAACGTATGTGCGCAACAAAGGCCTGATATACCCAGACTGCTCCATACCTGAAGAAACGAGAAACCCTCTAAAATGCAGTCATGAAGTCATGACGCCACGCAGGAACCAAAGATTAAATTGGTGCGCGGCCTCGCTTACAGAGCGAAAGCGGCCATGACGAGACCAGCAACCACGGCAATGGGAGCGCCGAAGCGGGCAGCACCAGAGACGGGGACGGGAGTAGGGGTGGGCTGGCCGTAGACGGGAGGCTTGCCAGCGGGCTGAGTAGGAACAACAGGAGGCTGGGCAGGGTGGGTGTAGACGGGAGGGTTGGGAGTAGTGCCGTTGTGGGCAGGGGGAGCAGGAGGAGCAGGGTAGTGAGTCTTGACAACGGGGACAAAGGTGGTGGGAGAACCAGCAGTGTTGTTGCAAGGGACGGTGACGGTCTCGGAAACAGCAACGACGGTGGTCTCAGGGACGGGGTAAGCGGGCTTGGTAGGCTTGGGGGCGACGGAGGAGGGGACCTCGTAGTCGTTCTTGGTCTGAGAGGGCTTCTCCTCGGACTTCTTGCCACCCTCAATCTTGAAGGGGAAAGAGTACTGGAAAACCTCGGGGTTGCTCTCGAGCTTCAGGACGAGACCGTAGACGTTCTCGGTTCCGAGGGTGGAGTCAATGGCCCAGCTGTAGGAAGCAGCGTCGTTGTCAATGCCAGCTGAAGGGTTGGTTAGTGAAACTGATCGAATATCTGGCTGTCTCCCGCTTCTACTCACTGGCAATGGTCTTGATGGGGACCTGGGTGTTCTGGGTAGCACCACCGATGAGAGAGATGGAGATCTTCTCGCCGGAGTACTTGGGCTTGGCCTGCCAGGTGATGTCGAGGGTGGTGCCAGCGGAGACCTCCTCCCAGTTGGTGGGAGTGAGAACGGGGTCGAAGTCGGCGACCTGGGCGAGGGCCTTAGCGGCGAAGGCCATGAGGGCAGCGGCGGAGATGGTGAACTGCATCTTGAAGGCTGGATTTAGGAATTACGGTATATAGTAATTGTATCGAAGGAAAAGAGAGACGGGGTTGGATAATAAGAAGCTGTAAAGCAACCTAAAATTATTAAGTATAAAAAAGAGTGTGGTAGGCTGAAAGCCGAAAAGAGTGACTGGTATGAAGGTGGTGGTGAAGAGAGAGAGAAAAAACAAGAAGAAGCAGAGGATCAAGCTGGGGTTTTGTGATAAATGCCAGAGGGGGACTGGGAGTGCTACCAAACCACGACAGGGGTGGGCATTCACGGTACGTACCCCTAAGACATCTTCCAGAGTTCCCAGGTTGGGCTAACCCCTGCGGGACCATTGAGCGCCGAGGGGGGCGCTAGTGCAGGTACCATGCTGGGCTCTCCACCGGGATGGCCTTTGTGTGCCTGAGATATCCACCACACCTCCCAGCCCAGCCCGTGCCTTACAGGGACTTAGCTGCACCTGGCTGTTCCTGCGTCGGCGCTTATAGCGCACCTAGCTTAGCACGACGACATCGACAAATTCAGGGCACAGAAGGCAACCACAGCACAACACAGCACAGCCAATATTTGGGGGCCTCCCCACAAAACACTGTAGGTCGGTGAAGGCGCGTGTTCAACGGCTAGCGGAACTAGTCCAGGGGCAGGCTCTAAAGTCGGCGCGACAGGGCACTGAATCTCAAGACTCACAGACAATGCGGCTCGCTAATTGGCAGTGTTTGTCAATGCACCCCTGAGCAGCCTCTCTTACTGCGCACCAGTCACAGAAACTGTACTGAAATCCTTTGGAAGCGAATGTCGATGATCCTTCTCCCACAGGTCTCTGGATAGTCCAGTCCAGACCGATCACGGTTAGCAGTTCATCTACCACAAGAACTAGTCAGGGGAATCCTCCAATGGATTGCCATAATGATACGCCATTGAGTTGTCCCATGGACACCCGTCACAGAATGTCCGTGGTTTATTCCCCCTGGTGACCGATTGCGAATCTGGATCTGGAGCAATCTCTGCTAACATGTCTCTGGCCGTGCCATGCCATGTCTTGTGTGTTCCGTCTTCCCGTCTCAATCGCTAATAGGTATGCGGACCCTATCTTTAGAGGGCCCTGCTGTGGACTGTGTGAACAGATCGGATCATGAGGCCGAGATAATACCTGGGATCAGCATTGCTGTATGAGATATTTGCTGTGCTTGTACTCCGTACTGCAGCAAATGCATCCGCGCACCTGCTCCTGTAGGCAAACATCCCCTTGTCATCATTCGTCCGAAAAGATGGGATGTAATTAAACTCGAGTGGGTGAGTTTCTGTCGATTGGCTACAGGCTGGGGCGCACATGTCGGCGATTCGGAGACCCCTGCTTGGCATTGAATTGGGCCGCCTGTTGGTTCTCTTCCAACTCCTTTCCGGTCGCTGACGGACACTGACTGATCTTTTTCTTGCCGACTCATGACCCATGCTCACTCAATGCTCATCGAGACCTCTTTCTAACAAGATTACCTAGGATTTCCAACTCCAGGGTCTCAGGGGTGCTAAGCCGGTTTCCGGGCCTGATCGCCGTGCCCCGAGATGATATGGCTATTCTTGTCTCTAGTTATCGTCGCTTGCAGGCGTGGCAATCGAGACTCTTTTCAGTGCATTCGCTTGCTGTCTTTCTTGTCTTGCTGCCCTGCATTCCAGCTCTTGGCGGGTTTGGGACAGCATCTGTGCTTTTTCCCTGCTTTTTCTTGTGCGACAGTTTACGTCAGCGTCAAAACCGTCTTGCAACGTCGGAAGCAAAATACTGGTAGGGTAGACAATTGAACCCGACAGGGCAGGGACAAGATTCTATCCGAAACATGCGTTCTGTCTGCGGATGATATGTAATACTGTTGCCAGAAATTCTATGGAATCTCTTGGCCCCGGTATAGAGTTGCAGATGAAACGCCCCAGCTAAACTCTGAGCCGGGTTGGCAACGGCTCTGTTTCCACAGCCTGCTATACTGGACAACTTACCGAATGGGGGAGTGCCCGAAAAGGTTCAGCGGATGAGTTAGAGTTCCGTATAAGCTCCTATGTCAAACTCTACTCTAGTATTCATCAAGCTTGATGCTGGTTGATATCTCAATGCAGCTAATAGAACAATTTGCCATACTGCCATAGGCTAACAGTAAGATTTGAGTAGTCTGCCACACCAAATAGTTTCTATGGCCTTTCTTTCAATCGATTGGGTTTGCTGAAGAAACAATCTTGTACAGGCCCTGTGTAGCCGCTGTGGCTCTTGTAGGGCTGCTTATTCCTTTGCTGGCTTGGCATGGACCTCCTCTTGATAGGTATCAAATAGGCGAGTTCGGCGCACAACGACTCCAGTGACTAACAAGAGCCTGTTGATAGTATACCCAAACCCACGATACTACGTGGTATGTGCTGCTTGACGATCGTTTGTGACGTTAAAGTCAAAGGAAATTGAACCGTTGAAACGATCACGGGGCATTATGGCACCATTTCCGATCTGCCGGCCTTGCTGTTGGCGATGGTTCACGGAGTAATTTAACTGCTCGGCTCGAGCACACGACCAAGTCAGCAACTACCAACAGGTCTCTGCATGAGAAACAAACATGCCCTAAAGACAGGATGATTAATTCATCTATGCGAGGTCGCTTCGATGAGAGTTCCACAGCCGAGTCACAACTCAGACGCAGCTTTCTCACCCAGTGATTTCAGTCACTCCAGCCGCTTCAAGCTCAAATAATCCCCTCATGGCCAAAGCGTTTCTGGCCCCCATGAAGAATATGGGTCAACTCATCTGCTGGCCCCTTGTGCAAGGACCCTCGCCCACTCCGCTTCGATAATGCGCTGACGCCAGAACACTTTGACTGTTGGTGTTGGCTCCATCCACCAATAGAACCGATAGCTACGCCGCATCTAATCTGCGATACTCCTGGAAGCTTTGCCTCGAAAATGGACGGTGAGTCCCAATTCAGCAGGCACGAGAATGACGTGCTCTAAGAGGTGTGTGCTGAAGATTACATTATGGAAGCCTTGCGAGCTGCAGGTCTAGGTAAGTTACAACAGTCTGTTAGGGTTGAAGAACAAATCGGAGAGTCAAAGATACACCCCGATCTCTTAGAAAACCACTGAACCACCTATCAACATCTCAACACACAATGTCAACTAAATGCAATTAAATCAAGCAATTTTCAGCGAATCAAATGCAGACGCCAGAACCGCACTTGGTCAAACGGTTGGCAGAACGGCTTTGACTCCAGACAGCCACAGCTGAGGAGTAGTGCTGGCGACATCCATACCTTAGGTTACCTCACCTTATTAGCGTCACCCCCACTCCAAGTCACTACAGACGGTACATATGCTTAACGCTTAATAGCAGCTCCCTAAAGTATCTTGGCTAACGGAGGTTTACTTACGCCACATTGCACTATTCTTGCTAAATATCACCAGCAGTTTGGGTAACTTTACTGGCACGTTTCCAGAAATTGTCCCGACTGGTGGCCAAGACCTAAGATTGCTTAGATCGAGATGCCCAGAGCGCCTCTGTACGATCAGATCGATGTTTTCGATATTGAAGAAGCCTTGACGTGAGAATGAAAAGCTCGAAATACGCGGAATGGTCGACCTAAGCCACCGGAATGTTGGCAAGTCTATGAGTAACTGTCTCGCGGCCATGTCGGTCGCGGAATGTCTGATAACCTGGCTGCTTGGCATGGATTTGCACTCAGGTTACGAAACTGACACACAAGGGATGGCTTCAACAGAGACAACGCTGGGAATAAGCAAAAGGGCCACGATGGTCCCCAATCGCTAGTCTCAGCCGCGACAATATATTAGTCCTGAATCAGCTCGAATGTAATTCATGCCGGAGGCAGAGTAGCCCACTATTGTAAGACCAGATCCTACTATTTCCAAGATTGAGTCAAAACAAACAAAAGGGGACACTTCAGAGACGCCACGGGTAACCTTTCTCATGGTAAACGGCGCGGCACGCGATCAATAGCCTGAATTGAAGTTTGAACCGAAAGTAGTGGCTGCAGATTCAATATCCCCCTTTCACAGAAACCAAGATCTGACCAATGCATCCCAACATCGAGACTCTTGACCGCCTCCAATAGCATGCAAAAATTTACATCCTGGCACTCTTATTGCCTATACAGTCGCCGGCAGCTGCAGCTGAACTGGTCTAGACACTGCGCTCCATCCATGGCAATAAAGGGGTTCAGCACTCGATTCAGCACGGCACAATGGAAAATACACCGGAATGTCGCAGATTGGGCGCCGTGGCTGAACTACCGGACGCCCTCTCGCCCCGGCCTTAGAGACGACGATGGAAAGCTTCTTTCTAACCGTGCCAACGAGGTTATCATCTCTTACTATATCGCCAAGGTATTATCAGACAATCAGGGTCTACCTGACATGGATGCTAGGGAAGCCAATGAACCTGGAGATCTTAATTCTGGATGGGAAAAAATATCAGGCAAAGGCCTAGGTAAATTGGTTTAAACTTCGGGGTCTCTTGACTCTTTCTGATGAGTTTATTTTGACAATCTCCTCCACAGTCTTGAAGTTTGTTACTCCCTGAGGCCAGGGGCATCCTGAAGCTTCCACTGTCAGCGCCCCAACTGCTAAACTTTACCCCCAAACTTGAGTCTTGAATCAGTGGAGGGCATCGGTTGCCTCAATGACATCAACTGCCGAAAACATGCCTCTCTGTGATTGGGTTCCCCGGAGATGAGAACCTCAGAGCTGCCCAAGTTGGAAGTTGATTGCTTCACTCCACAAACCAAATGAATCCCTTCCCCCCCCATTTCCCCAAACTAATGGTAGTTTCCGGATCTTCAGGAGTGGCTTTTCGGGCTGACCAATAACAGCTTATCAGTTAATTGCACTCCTTGAATCACTGACGGTATAATTTTAGGAAGTGCAATTTAATGCAATGCTACCTTCAAAGTTTGATCAATACTCATTTTATGCGCCGACTCGAGTAAGATTAGTCCCTATTTTTAGTTGCATTAATCTTGTGTTCTTTGTTTCGTTCTTTGTCACATTTGTTTGTGCATTCATTGGGTGACGTCTCTCAGCCTCGTGCCCCACCTCCAGACATTCCATCTCACTCGAGCGCCAAACTCGTCAGCCTTGTCACGACTACCTTCCACCCTTGACCTGGCATCATTAAAGAATCAGCCGCATTTTCACGTTGCAATGGCCTCTGAAGACGATCGCCCCAGTGATTCGCCCCGGAATAAGCGTCGCAAAACGAGCGGCGACTCTTCCCCTCCTTACGCGCCGCGACGCGACGTCGAAGACAACGACCGATCGCCTAGACAGTCTCGCCAACTATCGATACGAGACAATCGCCGCAATAGCAGGACTATCAGCCCAAGTCCTGGCGAAGATGGTGCTGGACACAAATATTACGAAAGACGTCGTACATCACGATCGAGATCACGGTCGAGGTCACGGTCCCTCTCTAGTATAGACTCCCGTAGACACTCGCGCTCGCGATCCCGAGTAACAACACGATCACATTCACCCCGCTCTTCACGCTCACGCTCACGCTCGCAACTGTCCTTTCGTCGCTCCCGAACAGACTCCCTCTCCGCGCGGGGAGCTGAACCAACCCCTCCTCCAGAACCTTTCAAGCCCAACTATCGTGCCCGCCTTGCTCTTCATGGTCACACCAAGGCCGTCTCCCAGGTCCGAATATCACCTAATGGAAAATTCATCGCCTCTGCATCGGCGGATGCTACTGTCAAGATATGGGACGCAACAACAGGCGAACACATGGATACACTAGTTGGGCATATGGCAGGAGTGAGCTGTATTGCTTGGACACCGGATAGCAACACCATCGCAAGTGGCTCAGACGACAAAGCCATTCGTTTATGGGATCGCGTTACAGGCCGGCCAAAAACCACAACTCGAAAATCGGTAGCCGGTCAAGAAATGGGGCCGTTGAAAGGCCATCACAACTATATTCACTGTTTGGCATTCTCGCCAAAGGGCAACATCCTTGCAAGTGGTTCATACGACGAGGCTGTGTTTCTGTGGGACGTACGAGCGGGTAGGCTGATGCGAAGTTTGCCTGCGCATAGTGATCCCGTCAGTGGGGTTGACTTTTCTCGAGATGGCACGCTGGTCGTCAGTTGCTCGACAGATGGTTTGATGTATGGACTCTCGGATCTTCAGCTGGTTCATTTTGCTAACAAGTATATAGTCGTATCTGGGATACATCAACAGGCCAGTGCTTACGCACACTTGTTCATGAAGACAATCCGGCTGTCGCCAACGTTTGCTTCTCCCCTAACGGGCGCTTCGTCCTGGCTTTCAACCTCGACAACTGCATTCGCCTATGGGATTATGTTTCTGGTACCGTCAAGAAGACATATCAAGGCCACCGCAACGAGAAGTTCGCTGTGGGTGGCTGTTTTGGAGTTCTGGACGGGGCTCCTTTCATCGCATCTGCTAGCGAGGATGGCAGCGTCGTCATGTGGGACGTAGGATCAAAGACGGTCTTACAAAGAGTGGAGGGTCACAAGGGCGTGTGCTTCTGGGTGGATGTCCATGGAGAGACGATGGTGACCGGAGGGCAGGATAATACAGTCAAGGTTTATCGACACATCAGAGATAACAATAAGGTGAACGGTGATACTGGGGAAAAGGATAAGGAGCCACAAGCGGAGGGATTACCAGCGCTAGAAGACGTGGCTATGGAAGGGATATGAAAGATGCCATGGAATAACGTCAGCGCAGGCCGTTACATATACCGTGAAATTAGTATAAGCTATTCCGAGGATTTCGAATCTTGAGACACGTTTTGGATCACTTCTCTGAATTGGTTCTACACTGAGTTCACCTAAACCCTCAGAGCAAGCAAGTTTTAACTTGCACGAAGCGCCTCAAAACTTTTAGTCGCAATTCTTGGATGTCCGTCCAGCCATGCTTCATGTCTCCATATCAAGAATTCCCAGAACCCAGCCGCCCTAACGAAACTGAACATCGACGTTGTGAGCACCGACGCGTTTGCCTTCGTGATAGAGGGTAAAGTCTACAGTCCCATCCTCGCAGGTCATCTCAACTTCGTACCTGAGTTCGTGGTAGACCTTTCCCAGAGGGTTGGTCCATGTTGGAAGAGATTCGAGGCTGATGTTGCGGGTCCAGTGGATCTCACATAGTTTCTCCACGGCCTGTCCGGAAGACTTGGGGGGAGGGAACTCAGAGCAGATGTAAATGGTCGTAGAGACATGTCCAATGTGATGAGAGTATAGTTGACAGTAGTTATGTCGGACTGGCTTCTTAGTCAACATATTGTCGCCCTATCACTATAGTCAGAATATCAATCTATCAAGTGACGCCATGTTGCCTACCTCCCGCAGAAACCATTTCATCTGGTTCGTAGCATACCACTCCTAACGATCTTCCGACCAATATTTGTCAGATTGCCGATGCTTCTGGGGATCAAACTTGGTCATGAACATTACTCCATAGCTGTTTCGAGCTACCCGTACGCCTACTGTCACACCCAGGGTTGCTGAGAGGCCGTGGTTTGTAATGCCGTGGACTACAGCACCGCGGCAGATAGCCGACCATCTATTTTCAATGGTCAGAACATTTCCACAAACCCCTTGAGATTACTTACGGCTTGTTCCCGCGCGACTGTAGAACTGTGCTCTCAGAAAAGGCAGAACGAAGCTTGTTGTACAGGTAGGAGCTACGACCGAAGCCACCGACAAGAATGATGTACTATTTGTGTCAGCTTGCTGCAGTTCTGCCTGGGTTATCATTATTATTTTTTACCTTTGCTGGCTTCCCAAGCTTTGACTTAACAGCCTGGGCTTGCTGGCGTACAAGGCCCTCGATCCTGTCGACGATAGGGGTGTATGCAGACAGAATGTCGCTTCTGTAAGGAGATGAGGAAATATTCGAAACAAGAACTTGTCCCTAGTATAACTTACGAGCTGAGTTCAAGCGTCTTTCGCCGTTTGAGCTTTCCGCTGGAGCTCGTGGCATTGCAACTGTCAGGAAGGTCTACGACCCAGTCCCTGTTCTGATTAGAGAATTGAGACTTAATTCCATGCTCCCAACACTCGTTCAAGAATTTCTTCTCCTCAGCAGAGGTGACGCTGTCCCATGATCCAGGTGTGAGCTTTCTTTTGATGAGTTCCAGGAACTGTTCGTCGAGAAACACGCCTCCGCAGAGCCCCCCTAAGAGATGAGCTGATGTCTGTGTTGTTTTGTATTTTGTATGAGAACTTACCGTCGCCTTTGACACACTCCTTCACCACAAATGGAGAGGTTGACTCAATTTGATAGCTGATCAAGTCCTGCAGCATATTAGAATATTAGGCAGCTTAGGACAGGTCTTATCGAGCTTACAACCGTTCCTCCTCCAGCATCACAAATGACCATCGTATCCCCAATCTGGGTGTGTTCAGCTCATACTCTTGACAATTGTTCTTTGGGTCTCACCTTCATGGTCGACCTCTTCGAAAGATCCTTGATGGTAGCTAGGGCTGCAGCCTCCGGCTCTGAGATGAAACGAAGTTTGGTCTCACCGCATTATCGAGCATCAAGAATACCTGAGGTTTTGGCAGCCTGCTTCATGCGTTGCTGGGCGTAGGGGGGCCAGATGGCTGGCAGCGTAATGACAACATGAAACGGCGACTTTTGCAACAGTTCAGCTCCAACAGCTCTTTGGATAGAGTCAATTGCATGGTTCCATATTTTTCGCAAATAGCACGCGATGACCTCGACTGGGTCTTTCTTCGTCTTATCCAGAAGTTTCTGGGCGCAGCGCATCTGGGAGGACTTTGAAACCATAATGGGAACATCCTCTCCGTCAAGCAATAGAAGCTTGAACCACTTCAAGGCATCCTTACTGGCGGGGATAGAGTATTCCCAGGATGTGCCTCTTTTTTCGTCGTATAGCAACTGAGTTGGTGCCTTATCAACATCAGTACAGTTGTTGAACTCAGATTCCCAGCTTGTCACAAGTTCGATCTCTTCCGGTTCTCGAGAATACGCCCAAGCAACTCCCGAGTACCTAGAGAGGGGAGGGTCGTTAGCGGTTCCAGTTACTTGAACGGACTCATCCTTGGGGAGAGGACACTTGGGAGAGGAGAGCAGGCAGAACTCACGTTGTCCCAAAGTCGAGTCCAATGATAAAGAAATCATCGACTGGCTCGTTGGTCGTCATCTCGGATGATTCTCAGCGATAGAGGGACGTCTCAAGCTCTGTACTGTTGAGGCCGATGCTGCGATCAGAGGTTGTGAAGCAAATATGTTATCAGAGATGAGCCGTCAGCTCCTCGATCTGGAGATGAAATGAAGGAGGAGGAGAGCAAAAAAAGTAGAGATTCAGGAATAAATAGAGCCATTATTTCTCCGATATTCTGAAATCCAAACAGCAGGGCATCGGGCAGAGTGATTCACTGTGGCTGCAGTGCCAGTCACACGCACTCAGTGATTGTGGTCCTTGCCAACAGGTTTCTGATGATATAATAAGAACACCTCCTTTGGCCTTGCATGTTTTCTTTTCTTTTTCTTTTCTCTCACTCCACCTCCTCCGATATTTGTCTGCTCTCTTAGACTCGGGGTACGAGTGTCTTCCCTCCACTGACAGACCTGATATGATCAGAGCTCTTTGAACCAGATCATATCAAGTCCTTCGGCCTCAGGCAACCTTATTCTTCAGCTATATATCACTTGACTGGTTAATCCCAAGATACTACCGTTAGTCATTGATTCGGGCAATGCTTTCTTGAACATTACCTATCCTCCCACTTGCCTAGGCACGGCGTACACTTACTACATCTTCTTGATATTGACTACGAAAGCACGTCGCGGGTTTGTCTCCTCACTTCTACACCAGCTACGAATCACGGAGGCTCAAGACTCGAACCAAAAGCCAGGGTTCCCTCTCAATCTCGAAACTGAAGTGTCTCGACCTCCCAACACCATCATGGACCAGAGCACTCCTCCCACAAAATTTGAAAAAGATTACAATACCCTCTTGGACGGCATCTCGAAGTTCCCTGCTTCCCCTAACCACCCAAACGGCTCTGGAGTCCAAGACAACCATCAAAACTACACAGGTCCCATGCAGGCTGGTAATACGCCTGAGGACTGGACTGTAGAGGATATCCTCAAAGTTCAGCAAGAGAACAATGCTGCGTTCTTAGACAACATTCGTCTGACTGCTTCGAACGAAAGATCAAACTTGGCTCAAGTAGTCCAGAGCGAGTTTCAGAACGGTATGGATCGAATTTGCAACTACATCAAGAACTTGGTTCCTCAGCCAGCTCAGGATTCAACTACCTCGACAATCAAGGAACTTCGCGCTCAGCTGAAAAATGAGACAAATTACATACAGAAGCTCTCTGGTGATCACAATAACCTGCTTCAGCACCACCATAAACAAAAGCAAGATCTTGGCAAAGTAAACGCCAAACTTGATGATGCCCTTCGCGAGAGAGACCAGCTACGCCAGCTTCTTGGGGGCGGTTCTCTGGCAAACTCTGACAAAGCAACCGATGATTCAATTCGAGACAAATGGAGGGTACTCGCTTACAACATTCGGTGTCTGGCTCGCCACCTTGCCCACAATCCGCCTCAACAGCAACTTGACGAGGTCGCTGAGGCACGGCTACGATTTGTCTATAAAGACTATCGCAAACTTCTCAAAGACGAAGAATACCGAGAGCTTATTATTATGAGCTACCTATGGGTCACTGTTCAAGACGAGGTGTTCGACGCCAGGGAAACCGTTTGGGGTGGACCTGAGTTGAAGTCCTTCAAGGCTGTTCGTGATCGCATTATCTGTGAGTATATGCTATGTACTTTCCTTCATGGCATCGCTAACCCGCAAAGCTCGTTTTGGAGAAGGTGTTAGTATTCCCAACTGTGATGACCCCGTCGCTCATGCTGCACGGTGGCTGGCCCAAGGCTCGGTAATGATGAGCAACCTTTGGGAGAGAGATGATCGCGGCATGAGACGTCTCGTGCTCGCAGAAGCTAAGCGCCTAAGGCCATTTCATTCAACTCCCCAGTCCACAGCAGATAGATGTGATAAGAAGGTTACTGATCATCTTAGAGATATTCTGGACTCAGCAATCGAACTTGACCAGATGATGATGGGCTCCAAGGCAATCTTTTTCACTCACTGGCGAGATAGATCCCAGAGTCCTAGTGCTGCTGAGATGTGGAACGAGGGTGCTATGGATTCAGAGGCATCTACGAACACCTTGTCCCTCAAAAGTCGTGTCCTATTCTTCATTTCGCCTATTCTTCGTAAAGTCGGTACTGCTGATGGACAGCGATATGACTCTAGCATGGTGCTGGCCAAGGGTCTTGTGGTCTGCGACTAACTGGATATCATTGGCTATTCGCAATAAAAGATCGTGGAGAAGGTGGCCCTCGCGAAACCCAAGGCATAGAGACAATCGATCGTGGTAATCGAAGAGAGGATCTTTCTGTGGCAAAGGTTCTTGAGGGTCTGTTGTATCTTGGGGCAGGTTGGGGAATATTTCGTTTTCTGTGTGGCATATGATGAGCTTCTACGATTTGCAGATCAGTATACAGACAGAACTAATTAACTGATATCGGAACTTGTAACTCCTGGCGTACTCAAGTGACATTGTTATTGCAATCTATGCCAGAGTATCCTTATTATGTGCCCTCAGAGACCAAGAAAACATCGACCTTGATACAAGGTATTAAAATAAACTTAGGAGAAGACATCCTGAACTTAGTAAAGATATCCTAAACTTGGACCAAGTTACCTAAGTCTTTTAAAATTTAGAGTCAAGGTCCTGTATTTTCTTTCCTCCCTAAGCAGCCTGAACTTCACTATGCATACGCGAAAGCCACCTGAGAACAAAATATTGTGAAGCGTTCGAACATGTTATACTTTTTAACTAAAACAAATAGAATCGAAGTACATCAAACAAGTATCATCCATCATACTCCCTCCCTCTAGATTAACAGTATTGACCACTGTCTCGTATCATAACCATTCCATGTATGCATCTATGTCACACTCTTCTGAAACCCCAATTAGGTATTAAACAAAATCCACCAACTCCAAATCCAAAAATGCTGTCTGTACAAAGGAGCCATATCATCAAAGTATTATCTTTACTGACTCAAGCGCTGAGTCCCAGCCCAATCTTGACAGCCGCACCTAGCCCGCCTTGTCGTGGTTGCTCCTAGTCGGCTCCAGTCGGCGTGGGATAGGATGTCTCGGTAGCGCTCGTCGTGGGAGTCTCAGTCTCAGTTTCGGTCTCGCAGGTTGTTGTTTCTATGGTACTGGTAATGTCCTCAGATGTTTTTGGGATCACAGGGGGGTCCTCTGAGCTGGTTGTGGCAGATGTGGTGGTCTCAGCGGGTGTCTCCGTTTCTGCGCTGGTGGTCGTGCTCTCAGCAGTGGAAAGAACGGTGGTATCCTGGTATGTTGTCGAGAGTACAGGAGGGATCGTCGAGTTGGTAGGGATGGAAACAGTAGAGGACTCAGAAGACTCGCTTCTGGCAGCAGGATCAGTGTAGACAGGCGGTGTGTAGACGGGTTTAGTGTAGACTGGTAGGGTATAGACGGCGTCACTGGTTGTCGAGATGACCGGTGGCACAACCGTTGACGAGTTTCTGGGCTGAGAGTAGACCGGCTTAGAGTAAACAGGAGGCATGTATGTAGGAGTCTCTACAGGCTTTGTGTAAACAGGAGGGTCAACGGTGGATGAATTTCCAGGGATGATAGGCTGGGAGTAGGCTGGCTTGGTATAAGCCGGAGGCGTGTAGATGGGGCTATCGACTGGTTTGGTGTAAATGGGCGTCTCATAAGTCGAAGAGTTGCCAGGCAAGGTGGGCCTTGTGTCGACAGGCTTGGTGTACACAGGAGGGACATAGCCTGATTGGGTGCCAGTGGAGTTACCATAAGTAGGGTCCGAGTACACAGGCTTGGTATAGACCGGCTTAGTGTAAATAGGAGGAGAGACGTAGCCATCGGCAGTGCTGTAGACTGCACTCTGGCCAGGAGTTTTGTAACCCGTGGGCGTAGAGGCAGAGTATCCAATAGTAGAGTTCATGTTAGGATAGTCATTCTTGGTCTGATAAGGCGCCCCATAGGTCGAGTTGGCAGGATAAGGATATCCAGTGTTCTTCTCGCCGTATGGCATGGTTGAAGCATACTTGCCAGGAGGCACGTAGATGGTGTTGCTGATGGTCAGGGTCTTGGTGCAGTCATGACAGACAGCAGTGGTGTAGTAAGATCCATCGGAAGAAGCAGTAACGGTGACAGTGACATCGACAGTCTTAGTAGAGACGAAAACGTAGTTGGAAGGGCACTGGATCCTTGGCTCAAGAGTTGTTGAGTGAGTGGTCGGTGTAGTTGTGTTCCTGGGGGGCGTGTAAGTGTTGATAGGAGTGCTTTTGTTCGCAGGAGTATATCTCGGAGGGTCGTAGGCGTTTCCATCGGGAGACCGAGCAACTCGACGGTGCTGGAACTGTGAAATGTTAGATCATGTTTACTAGTGTAAGTGATGGACCTCATACAGAACTGAACCAGGAACCCCGAGGAGCAGCTTCGACTACCGTGCCCAGGAGGCCAACGGCACCAACAATTGCAGGCAGACGCATCTTTTTGATTGAGACTCTATGAGTATTGAAGACAAGAGTGAGAGTAGCCAAGAGAATGTGAGGCTGTTTGTGAGAGTGAAGGCGATGCTGAGTCTGGTGGTGAGATATTCATTTTCGGGACGCATCCCATCGTCCTTAAGTACGGCTTCATTTTCCCAAGGGTTTTTCTGAGGGGGTTGTGTATAAGTAAAAGGGCAGAACTATTGAGGTTGAATATTGAACAAATTGGTGTCAGAAAGGGTGCTATATTGAAAGAGGGATGTTTGCTCAATACAGAAGGGCGGCGTTTTCGGTGGTGAAGCGGGGGCACTTTATCGATTCAGGGGAGTTCGCACCAACCAAACGGCCTCGATCCTGATGGGACAATAGGGACAGAGGGCGGAAGAAGCAATCAATTCGTCGACAAGGCCAGGGAATCAGAGACATTTATGAATATTCCATTTGCCAATCATGCCCCTAGAGCGCGACAGCGACAACCTTATTGCTCGACAACTTGACATGAGACACATTCAAGGTGAACGTGGGATTGATAGTAATAGTAATAATCTATTCTTCATATGTCGTCGGTTCGATAAAGGGCAATTTATTCATCTCGCGCGCTGTTGACTCTTCACGGGTTGCACGACCACGTGGGTGGCTAAGACAACGTGTTGGTGAGTCCGATCAAGACAACAAAAAGTGCACGCGATTCGTCTCATGGCAAAGTAAGTACAAGTGTGCCCTTCACAGCCAATTCAACTGGCGTGATCTGTGGGTGTAGTAGTATCATTGTGTGTCAATCATAGTGTGTGTGTATGTGTGTGCCTGCGTGGTTCTTCCTGTCGAACAGTCCATACATGCAGGAATGGGTATCAAGAGGGCCACGCAATCGCCGTCGTGCCCTTTGTAAAAAGCTAACAAGAAACCAACAACAAAAAACCATATGCTTATGCCGCAAAAATCATCAATAACCTGCCGCCCCGTGATGCAATCATGTAAAATCGAGTATTGTCCCAGGCTAGCTCGAGTCAAGTCCGTCATACGCCGTGGCCCCTCTTGACATGTTTCATCTCAATCGTTCATCTGGTTCTGGTTCTGGTTCTGGTTCTGGCTCCGCCTCGGCATTGCACCCATCAGTCCTCCCAGATGGTCTCAAGGTCGAGATCTCCTCTTCGCTCAGCACCGCACACACTCCAACGCTTTCGCTTGTCTCTAGAGCCGAAACCCATCGTACGGCCTCGCGTCTGGCCATCCTTTCCTTTCAGGTCGGAGGATTCATTTCCCTCTGCAGCATCTGCATCGGCCTTGAGCTGGGCAATTCTTTCAGCTTCCAGCGCTGCTTCTTCAGCATCAGGTGTGTCCGGAATTGTTTCCAAGCTGGAGATGCTGGGGCTTCGGGACCTGGTCGACGTTGGCGTGGAGGGAACCGACGAGTAAGTTGTGCCATAGCTTCCGGAAAGGGCATCGTAGCTTCGATAAGAGGATGTTGAGGAAATAGAAGAGGATGGTGTTGATGGAAATGTGCCTAGAGAGCCAGTGCTCGAAGATGTGAATGTTCGAAGAGGAGAAGATGGCCGTCGTAGTCGGGCGGGGGTGCTTGTGGAAACGCCCATGATGGGAGAGGTACTTCGTCGCTCATGCATTTGCTCAGGTTCGAGAACTGAAGTTCGAACTGGAGAAATTGGCGGGAAAGCTTCGTCGACAGGCTTTCGTGGAATGCGGACTCTGCTAGGAGATCCAGAGGGGCTTCCAGGACGGTGCTGGGGCGAAAAAAGAATATGGCCTGATCCATTGACGCCTGGCATGGATTGAGTACGAGACATTGGGGGCGCAAGACTCGTCGTAGAACGAGACCTAGAATGAGCGCCTGAGAGCGGAGAAGTGGTGCGTGGTCGATACGGAAGGAAGGGTGTGGCAGACCAAGATGGTGAAGCTGGCGATGTCGGACTGGGGTCGGTGCTTCGTCTCAGGTTTGGCGGCTTTCGAGGCAATTCGATGCTGAGGTTGGAAAAGGCGCTGGGGCTCTGAAGTCGCAGCGATGGATACCCTGGAGAGAGTGAGGGTGAAGCAGACAATGATGAGGAAGCAGATGCAGAGGCAGAGGCAGAGGCAGAGGCAGATACAGGTGCGGGTGCTGGTGTAGGAGTAGGACGGAACTCCTCCATACGCTCTGTCTCGGGAACTGGCTCCATTTCGAAATTGGTAATCGAGGGTGGAGGCAGGATACAATACGATACAATGTGATACGGTACGGCACGGCACGGATGGAAGTTGAGACCAACCGGTTTCGTCAGAAGATAAACGGTGGCATGTGGTGCCCGAAACTTGAACGAGTCTTGGCCGACGAGCAATGGCGTGGATTTCTGGGGGATTTATTCGACCCGGTAGTAATGATCGTCAGCGGCGGTTCTACGAAGCTCTGCCGGCGGCTGCAAGTTCGGGTTGCTTTTGACGAGAGGCGCAGCAATAGGGCGTGAAGCAATCACAAGCTGGCGACAAGAGTGCGGTACTGCATTCAGCGCGGCAGAAAGGCGGGGGTGGATCAAGATTTGAGATAGATCCGAGGTGATATGGACGGCTTTTTGTTGTAGGTGGAGAGGCTATACTTTGTAGCTGTTGTAGCTCGAGGTGTGGTGGTGTAGGTAGGGAGCTTGGAGTTGGGGTTGAGAGGAGAAGGGCGGAGGGACCTGTACCTCGAACTCAGCTACCTAAGGTACTCAGCTACTCAGCTCTCGAAGGCGGTGTCGCGGTAGCTCAGCTGAAATGGAGGTGACAACACGAAAAAGAAGGAAAAAGCAACCCTCTTAGGAAAAGAAGAGGGAGAATGAGGAGAAAAGGACTTGAAGATGAGGAAACGTGGAGGCGTTTGAAAGAGAAGATGAGAAGTGATTTTGAGAGGCGAGTCAAGTTGAGCGAGCATGTACCTTAGTAAAGATATGGAAGCGAGACCAGCGGCTGTAAAGGGAGACCCAAGTGACACTGGGCGCGTGGTTCCGACGGTCAGGGCACCCACCAGTACCAACTCCAGTACCAGTGGTTGATGGCTCGGTGAGGTACCTCCGCTAGGTAGTGGGGGGGCTTCTGGGGCCCAAGGCCTGGGGAGGAACGTGCGATGAATCCACTAGGGGCTCTTAGCGGGGATTTGAGCCTGGGCGATTAGTTCAGGGTATGTGACGGTCAGGAATTGTTGAAAGCTTGGGAGCTTGGATGAAAGAAAATGAACAAAGAGAGCAGTAACGGTTTTATTTACAACAGGATGGTTGTATTTTGCATTCTCGTATAGCTGCAGATTTAGACAAAGCTTAACTATTCAATGGCATTACAGTACCTGCAACGTCGACAAATCGGCAGTCATCTCTCGTTGTCTCTACATACAAGGGTCTCTTTGAATCTAAAACAAAACAACATCCGCCAACGCCACCGCTTCCCATTGACATACCTGACACTGCCATGTTTCCTACCAAGGAATCAGGACAGGTATAATAACAGCCATGTTAATAAATGAGATGGAATGGCCCGAGATCATTCAATGTCATGCGATGCAGTGCGACGCGCGGGGTGTCCTATGTATGCGCATTGTTCAACGACAATCACGACCTTCAAGATGCTCCCTTCAAGTCACATCACATTCCGTTTCCACATCAACAGCATGCTCACGCAGATGGCAACGCAGCCAATCCTTCTTAGTAAGCATCATCAACCATTCGGAACCGTGGAAACTACCCGGACTCGTCGCTTGAATTGCCTCGCTTGTCTTGGTACAGTATGTATGTACGCGAGACGAGACGACGACTCGCCGAGTATCTCAATGAGGCGATCCATACAGATAGATCGGCCCAAACTACCGGTTCTCAACGCTTGACACCGCCCTTCCAGAACGTGACACCAGCATTAATAGTTACAGTTAGATTTCGAATAAGATGAGCACTCTGCCACTTTCAGTACCACTGGGTTCCCTAATCCGGTAGACCGTTCAAACCGCTCATCTTCAACCGTCAGCCACTCACGGTACGCGCCTCCAAAAGAGACGCCGCCTGTCATGGAAACCATTCACTGAAGCCTCGACGCCCGGGTTTCAGGAGCCGGGGGCCCTCATGCTTCGTGGAACCTTTGGCTCTGCGGGTGAGAAGCCGGAGGCCTTTTGTATGTACATAAAAACAACTGGGGATCTACGGGAGTCGAGGGAATAATTTGTATGTAAAACCCCTCAAGTGGTCTAGGGAGTAATTAACAAAAATCGAGACCTAATAGAAGATGCCAAAATAAGTTCAGCAGGCAGGCCTCCATGTTCATGATTCCCCCAAGTCTTTTTTTGTCACTTGGGATAAAGACCGTAGAGTTTCTCCCCTCCCTCCCTAAACATGGTTCAAGCATGAACATGGCGTGGAGCATGCATGATAGCGTGCTGCCTGTTGCGCCGTCAATAGCAAGTCGGTCTGTCTGTACCTGGGAGGCTTGGATAAAGTCGACCAATCCCATTCCTGTCCACGCATTTCCACGCATCACTGTATTCTTTCAGTGAGCTACACAGCACTGTGGCAAACGAGCATTACATTGCATTCATCTCCCGTGCTTAGCGCTGCTCAACTCGCTACTGATGGTCGTTCGTCCTGAATCGGAAAGCCAATAGCCACTGAATTTGTTCTCAAAGGTACCACCGAGTCAGTCAAGAGTCCAGTGACCCCATGAGCCAACCAGCTCTCACTCACATCGATCGCTTGACGCCTGAACTTGAGCTCCTACTGGTGAGCGCGTCCTGACGCCTTGATCCTGGCGAGACCCTTGCACAGGGATAGTGAGTGATGGCTCAGGGCTGAGGGATGGATGGCCGTAACGAGGATGGGCCCAGCTCATTGGGTGTAATGTCGTAGCTTGGGCGCTATCTCTGGAGGAATGTCTGCCCTGGTCGCCATGACGTCGTGTCTCGAGTTACCCAATGCGAAGTGATGGTTTGTGAATGCAGTAAAGAGATACTATTCACGCCCAAGGTTGAGCCAGCAACCATCGGCTGACCCCCCCAATCTATAATATGGTTTGGCTCTCTTGACTCGTATGAAATATCACTTCTCTCAACAAACCCTCACTGTTCCCGACCCCAGATTCCTCATCTTTTGATTCTAATCTCAGGGACCTTGCGCTACTGCATGACAGTTCCATATTTAGCTCCCGCCAACAGAATGCTCCGATGCCGTTGGTCATGGTTTTCTCGTATCAGCGCTCGCGGACCTGAAGCAGTAGAGCATTTTCGTACCTTCATTCGTCGTTGTTCTGTTAAGCTGAAGATGGCTCGTCGTATAAAAACAAAGAAGAGGCCTCTGGCTGTATGCATAGGTAGCTTAGTACCTCAGGTCGTATCTCATTTACTAATTCAGTACTAATGCATTACTCGGCATTATGCCGATTCTCTTGATTGACTGAGAAATACCGCGCAAAACTCGGCTTCCGTGGGATTTAACGTTAGTATATAACGCAACCGCTTACATGCGGGATGTTTCGTCAGAGGGTTGCAACTTGAAAGTGACAAGGAGCAGGTCATCCGTCGAGACGATCACATGTACATCATTTCTTTCACGACTCGACCAGACACAGTATGGCATGTCCTACAAGTGGTTCTCACTTGCAGCAGTACTGTTGGTTCACCATCGTGTATGTATTGTGAGGGCTCTCATATCTCCTTTCTCGTTACCAACTGCCACGGATGGCCCTGAAACGAATCATCCAATATCCACAAAGGGGATGTTGTACCCAAGGTTCCTAGAGCGCTCGCAGAGATCAGATGCTCTCACATAATATCGCCGTGACCCATTCATATCCAACAACAATATACAAGACACTTCATGAGTCCCTAGTATTCCCCTATCTTGTTCCTGGTGCTCCCGGGGGTGGAAGCTGGTCAGGTCCAAAAGACATTGGCAAAAGCTACATAGCGTCAACCCCCAACTCAAGAACAAAGGGAACAGAGCGCAACTAACCTGTCGCAGTTTTGCAATCACAAAATCCTCATTCTTATCGAACATGATAATGGGTGTATCCAGTGTGCAAAACTCGCGAATGCTACATCACCGAGAACACGCAACTCACCTGTTAGTCAAATCCATCGTCATCTTCATCTTCAGCTACTCTCTCAAAGACACCCCCAGTAACAACTCACAACTGTCTACACATTCCACATGGACTCGCCGGTGGCGCAATATCAGTTGCGACAGCAATGGCCCGAAACCCACGATGACCGCTTGTCACAGCTGTACCAAGGGCCACGCGCTCTGCACATGTTCCCACAGGATACGCCGCGTTTTCCACATTTGCGCCGCTCGTGAGCTCACCCTCGCTTGAGAGAACCGTGGCCCCGACGCGGAACTGGCTGTACGGGCAGTATGCTGTGGCCTTGGCTGCAACTGCACGCTCACGGAGCTCTGAGAACTCTTTCGGCGTAATGCCGTGGGCTGAACAGACTTCAGCCGTCTTGGCTGTGTCGCCTTTTGAGATAGTCTCTGGGGTCTCCATCATATGACGTGGGTGAAAAGCAGAGTGCGAAAGAGGGGGGAAAGGGAAGGGAAAGAAGAAAAGAGAGGAAAGGGTTTGTGGCAATGGGCGATTGATGCTTATATCCTATTCTGTGTTACTCGTCACTCGTTACACGGGCGGGCCCTTTATCGTGGACGTCTCCGCATCGGGCGCCTCCGTAATGCGGGGCTGAGCGCCGAAATGACGGACCCTTCGGCTGGTTCCTATGATACCACATTGCTTATCATGTCTTTCCTTCAATAATAGGCAGGTAGGTTACTATCGTTTCTAGCGTGCAAGGGTATACAGACTACCTAGGCATGTAGACTATCTAGTATGTACCTATGTAAGTTGTGTCCAAATATGTATTATCAGATGCTATCAGCATCTTCTCATCTTCATGGTCTAATATTACTGTCATGACCATCATGCACCTTTTCCTTACATTGCTGCCATCCATTCTCATTACAAATACGTACGTATGACACAGAGCAGCACAAAACTCCAAACTCATCGCTCATGCATACTGCTCGGCGAGCGGTTGTAGACTGGTGCTTGAACGAACCCGACCAAATCATTTCCATATCCTTTGTCCCCAACTTGCGTTTCTTGTAGGTCTTCTTTTTCATTTCATCTGGATTCCGGCGTCTAGTAAAACCCATCAGATCCTCCAAGCCTGCTTGAGGTCGAGCTGACTGTTGGCGTCGACTGTGCCGAGCTTGTGTCGCTTGGCGTTGCCGGTTCCACGACCTGACTTCGGATCGACGTGATCCATTCGTGCTGCAACAACTCAACTGCTGACGATCGGTTACGAGGGTCTCTTGTGAAACATTTCTTCAGGAAGTCGATTCCCTGAGGGCTGAGCTGATCTGTAGGTGGCAGCTGGGGCGGGTTCCCTTGCGCAATGTTGTACATGATCGCCCACTCGTTGTCGAGCTGTGCCCATGGCCTTCTTCCGGTAGCCATTTCCAGAATAACACAGCCTAGAGACCAGATGTCGACGGCCCCAGGCTTACCAGGGTTCTCACCCTTGATCACCTCAGGTGACATATACATCGGCGTTCCTGTCATGGATCGGTTTGCCAACGTTGCTTGCTTCTCGCCAGCAAGTGTGCGGCCCTGTCGAGCAATAACCTTGGCGGCGCCAAAGTCCACATACTTGATGATTCCGTTATGATCGAGCAAAATATCTACAACGTTGTTAGTTTCAGCACATGTAGGGACACAAGATACACCACTTACTTTCGGGCTTGATGTCTCTGTGGGCAATGCCGCTCTCATGCAAATAGACAAGACCCTCGAGCAGTTGAAGGGCATATACCATGATGACCTGCTCATCTTCGATTCGACCATGTTCCAAGAGACTGGCCAAAGATCCTCCAGAACAAAACTCCATAAAAATGTACACTCGGTCTCGGTGCACTTCGATGCCATAGTATGATACCACATTGGGATGATCCAGCACTTCCAGTACACCCATCTCTTCTCTGATTTGCTCGGCGATCTGTGGGATAAGTTTGGGATCCTGCAGTCGAATTTCCTTGACGGCCATCAGATGGCCCGTGTCAAGGTTCATTGCTGCATAGACATTGCCAAATGTGCCGCCTCCTACGAATTGGCCTTGCTGCCAGCGCATCGTAACATTGGTGGCTGATGATGAAAGGTACGCCAACGATCGGTCGACTTCATTAGTACCTTCTAGTACTCTTCCGACTCCCTGTCGCTCTGCAACCTTCTCGCGTCGATACTCATCTACCCTTTCAAGCTCCTCCATGCGCTGTTCAGTGATGAATCGTGAAGCCTCTTCGTCGTTCAGCATTCGGTTCTTGTCAAGCCTGCGGAACTGTCCTACCAAGGCTTCGATTCGTTCTTTCTCGGCCTGTGCCGCGAGGTTCGATCTGGCGCCCATGATATCAAAGTGAGAAATAAGAAGAGACATGCACCCTGCGACCTTGGAACGAAGCTTGGAATACTCATCCTCGCCTAGTGCAAGGATGTGACGGCCTCGTGTCATGCCCATGGCCAACTCTAGCGCGAGTACGGCCCATCGAAAGGTCTTTCGGTCAGATGCAACGCAGTCGTCGCAAATGAAGCTCACCCAATCGAGGGCAAGTTTGGTCAATTTGAGATTGTTCATCTGTCGCCTGTTGCTATCCATGTAGAGTAACGAACGCTGGCCAAACTCTGTGGCGAAAACGAAGCATGTTTGAATAAGTTCTTGGCAGTCCTTTCCCCGAGCCTGTTTTCTGATGATTTCAACACTGTCCATGAAAGTATTAGAAAGCTTATATGCCACCCGCCTCGTTTCTGTCAGTCTTGAGTTGACTTTGTGGATGTTGGACCTCGATTCCTGCACAAGGTCAACATGCATATCGACAGCGTCAAGGAACGCCCTCCTCGCGTTGTGTAGGGTCTGGGGACTAGAAGCGCACAGGCGTATGTGTCCTCGCTTTAGGTCGAGGTTCAGGTCGCGCAATGGTACTTCGATTACTTCGCCAAACCAATTGATAGGATCCTCTGGTCGGAGAATGAGGACATATTGCTCACCGAGCTCGTCGGGAAACTGGTCCTTGGAAGTAATAGCCATCATAACGGATATATCTTCCAGCCTCTCCCGTAACTCAGGTGATGCGATAACATATGTGTTGTCTTGCTCAAGCAAACGAGTGTCGACTTGAAAGTGACCCGAAGCCACCAATTGGTCGTAGAACTTTTGCATGGTCTCGGGTGGGAAGGATATGCTGTAGTCGGATGCGTGCTCATAGTTGTCGTTCAGCATTCGAGTGAATCGCTGGAGCATCCGCTGGCGGACTCGTACGGAGTCGAGACAAGCCTTATAACGCTTACTCATCTCCGATGCGGTTTCCTTGGGCTTTGCTTGCAACTCCTTTTCGAAAGTCTGGCTGAGTCTGTTGAGAGCCTTGAATGTGAGCGAGCTGAACTGCTCCGCAACTTCAATATGGCCTCGCTGCAGATGGCTACCGATTTCGTTGGCGAAATCCCATTCTTGAAACAAAAGTTCTGCTTCCTTGAAAGTATTCTTGTTTCCACTCAGCTTCCAGTTTAGCATCTTGAAGTAATACTTCAACGCTTCCAGTACAACTTGGTCGAAAGATTCATCGATGCAAGGTGGTAGATCCCAGCCTGGTTCCGGGTGCGCAATTGATGTGCACTCGATTTTGATTCGAATGGCAAATTTGAGCAGAAGCTGAAATTGGGAGATCATTTGATCCTGCATGAGAGGGTTTTGCTGGGCAGATTCCTTAACTCTCCTAGCATAAGCGAGACGTGTGCGGGTGATCTCTTCAATGAGACGCGAAGGGAAGCTGATAAGAGTAAGAAGCTCTTCGAGATATGGTGGTAGGTGGCGTTTGCGGAACGGCTCGGAATTCCTAATAAGAGTGTCCTTCGCCTTGCTGATGACGGTGGATATGGGTGCAAGCATTCCTTTTTCAAGGTTCCCATTGTCGTCGTTGTAAAGAGATTGAAGTCCGTCTTCTTTCATTAGCCGGTCGAGGAAGGATGTTTCGTCGCTGCTTATACCGTTTACAGCTGGCGATCGCTGTTTAGTCCGTGTAAAGTCGAGCTCATCGTTCCCCACCCACTTCCTCAGGATGTTCAGTTCCGTGTTTATCATTTCGTTGGTGTTGTACCACGATATAATAGCATCATGGGCTTCTTTGAATGTGGCAGAGTCTGCTGCCTTGTGTTCTGCTGCGAGTGAAGCCCAAGAAGGGTATAGGTTTTCACACATCTCAATCTTGGCCACCATGTCTTTGACTTGTTCGTAGGGTGGTTTTCCTGCTTCGCTCTCACCCTTGACTTGGAAGTTGATGATCTCGTCGAGGGTACGGTCAAGAGTGGACCGAGATTCCTCCAACATGCGTCTCTGGACAGGGATATGTCTTCCACAAACCTTGGATCGGATGCCCAGCCACAGTTCGGTCTTGTGAGCGCTCTTGCCCGCCTGTTGATCCGCCGATCCAATCAGTCGTTTCTTCTCTTGCCGTACGACATCTCCGGTAAGGACGGCCTCGAGCATACCGTGCCACTCAAGCCTTTCGCGATTCTCTGGGTCTTTCAAATCCTCGTCCGTAGGCTGAAGGTTGTCGTTGCCGTAAAACATAATGGTCTCCTGGTCGAATCGATCGTCATATGGACCCTCTGACGAGGGAGTTTCGCCTTCTGAGTCCGAATCGTTTCCATTCAAATTCGAGTAAGACGAAAAGTACCCTCCACTATTGTCCTGCCGAAGTTTCTGTACGTATGCTCGCTCCTGTGCTCGGAACCTGCTCTCACTCTGCCGTGGGCGCGTCTTAGACGATGATCGGATTGATTCTGTGAAAGATGGTGTAACTGGCGGATGAACTGGTTTCCTGGAGGTGGCAGGATTGTAGGTGTTCGAGGGTGTCCTCGCCGGACCCAATGGTCGCTGCGGCCAGGAGCCATTGGGTGTATAGGCCGCGCCGTCGTCACCAGCAGCAACTCTCTGTGACTTTGGGGC
Organism: Fusarium mangiferae; assembly: GCF_900044065.1. Classification (NCBI taxonomy): domain Eukaryota; kingdom Fungi; phylum Ascomycota; class Sordariomycetes; order Hypocreales; family Nectriaceae; genus Fusarium; species Fusarium mangiferae. Next base: position 2,060,487 of record NW_024573921.1, read on the forward strand.
ACCATTAATGACCGTCCCAGGAAGCAGAGAAGTCAATGACCCTGTGTGGCCCGATGTCTCGTATCGGGATAAATTACCCAGCTCGTCCTGACGTTCTGTCGCATGAGGATCGCCGTTGGTTTCGATTGGAGTTTCGTGCCGATGACTCCTGTTCTTGTCGATGCGGTCATCTTCTTCAGTACCTGAAAAACGAACCGCTCGGGGCGATGACTCGGTCATCCTAAAGGGTGTGTCTGGGCTGGCACCCGGGTGGAGTTGGAAGTATGAGCGCCCCTCGGCGTCACGTCGAGTTGTCGTGAGTGATACGACAATATAGTTGTGATTGGAGAAAATGCCAGTTTAAACGGTTTTTAGTCAGCGCTCGAGTTGTGGTCGAAGAGTTTACGAAGGTTCGAAGATGGCCATGGAGAGGGGGTTGAGCTTGGGGAGCTCTTGATGCAAGCAGATCGAGATGGATCGCATGGAGGAGTGGCAACCAAGAAGCGCGTGCAATTTCATAGCCAATCATCGCGCTTCAAGCATCTGATGGCGCATTAACTGTGGCTAAGGTGTGGCAAAACTATGGGGTCAGACCTATCATAAAGACGTTGAGAAGGCAAATCATGACTACATACTAATCTACCAACCTTGGAAAAAAATCAGCACTGTCAATCCTCTTGTACCACACCGGCTTATATAGGGCAAGGACTCGTAGAGCCTTGTTTGTCTTTAATAGCGTGTTACTGTCATGACGGTATATATTCTTACCACCAATGTTATAAATAATGTATTATATAGTGTTATATCTCTTTTACTGTGATGTTCCTATTGTCGTTCTATTATAACTTGGCAATACTGATGTACCGAGAGGTCTGTAGTCCTTAACATGTTCTGACTGATATACGTGGAAATAGTGACTGTTCAAGGGAAAGAATACTAAGATATCAGGTATGCCTTGCGCCAATACCACGGTGCTGTGTGAGTAATAATGTGGAGTGTAATGCAGGAAAGTTTGACTATTGCAATACACCACAAGTCATATTTACATATGAAATCCGATGCTGAGATTTTAGTTAAGAATGATTGCTGTCGATACTCAAGATGAATTAACACAAAATGACTACCCTAGATCCTACCCAACCTGCCCCAGCAGCAGCCAACGCGAACGGACGATGACCAATTTACCACCTTCGCAACAATATTCGTATAGGGTTTAGGATGATGATATTTTAATCAAGCGATGGCCGGAACGAATTGATGCAATATATACCCTACACACCAGCCTGAGCGTCATGGCGCTGCCCTGACTGTCAAGGAATAGCATAGAGAGTGCTAAGCCGCGGGAAATGATTGCACAGATTACGATTTATGCAAAAAATCTTACTGTCATAAAAGAGAAAGGAAAGGACAGGAAAGCTTAGTACTTATAATATCCGACACGTATACCAATTAAGTTACTCCATATGTTCCTTGAGTAAAGTTGTGAACATAAGCGTGGGCACAACTTGATTCACCACGTCGGCTACGAGCCGAGCTGTACATACACCGGAATTCAGCATCAGTCGGCCGAAGCAACTGGTGAACAAGACGATGCCAGCTTTGATGGTTCGGTTAGGCATATTGAAGAGGTTAGCAATCCTTTAAATGGCATGCAGACGGCACCACTAATAAATGGTGAAACTCCGGGATGACGCTTTGACATTCAAGGTCCTGATCTAATAATCTATGTACCAATGTGGCCAAGGCAGAGACGGATAGAGAACAGACAGTAGGCTAGAAGTACGCTAAGTTGATTGTGGTATGTTGACATAAAAAGTCATTTTCACTTTCGTTCGATTGACAAGGGTTGGCCCCGGAAAGGTTTGATCAGGTCAGAGTCTTCAATAGCCTCAAACCGAACACTCCATCCCTGTTCCGAGGGAGGAGGTTCCGTGTGTTAAGACGGCAACAACAAACTCTAACCAATGTCAAAACCACATGGGTGTGGGTTGAACCACGGCGGCTCCGTCTCCAAGGTCGAGGTGCGTTGACCAATGAGCAGGAATTCGAGGTCAGCAAAAGCCGGTCTGTGTCCAGGTCTGACATGTGGTAACAAGACCGGCTTACACGGAGTCATCGCCGTTGATACTAATGACGCTAGATCAGTGGCTAAGTAGGGAGGCAGGTAGGCGATAAGTTTTTCTTGGCGATATTCTTATTCAGCTGTTGCTGATACGTAGTCATTAATCTCATGTAAATCGACAGATCAAAAGCTTAGCGTCATAACTTACATCTGGCATGACTGACAACTCCATTTCACGATCTCAGGCATGGCCATGTTCGATACAGACCCACTCTTCTCACGGAACTTGCCATATCCGCTGTTAGTGGTGGTAGGCGCGCTGTGTAACATAGGACTCTGCAATGGCCTGAGATAGTCCTTGCGGATGCCGGCACAACGACGTTTTGTTCACAGTAGTATCTGGATACCACCCTAACCCGGATCGACATATCGCTGCCACCTACGCAAATCGATTTCCATGAAAGGACATTCTTTCCCAAGGCTAAGCTTACCATGCGTTGGCTCTGGAAATCGCTTGGTGGTTGTCAATCATATTATCAAGATGTCATCAAATCAGCCAGGGTCAAACACCAACATCCTGGTCAGGTCAGCGCGGGTATTTGCGCAGCATTAGCGCACATGCATGGAGCCTGTTGTGGCCAAGGTAGGTATAATAGTCGGTCCTTACAAAGTTCTTGTGGTCTCGGTCTTCCCTTGGAAAGAATCAAGAAGCCATGTCATATGTTAAGGCCATCCGAGTCTGCTCAACGGTCAAGCGTCGCTTTCGCCACCTCTTGCGGTATGGCCTGATGCACTTGATAATATGTCCAAGAATGAGATCCACATATCAATACACACAAGCTTGTGCGAACCATCCCACGCGCGGTGGCACTGAGGGTGTGAAAGCTTTCCTGCTTTGCCTGCGCATGTAACCAGATTAGGAACATCTCGGTATATCATCAAAGAAACTTTTCGTCCCATCGTGGCCGACCAGGCCGAGTAGAGTAACCTTGCTGGTGGCTCTTGAAAGTCGGAACGACATGTCATGTTTGACAGTGAAAATTAAGTTTTAAACTGCATGGTCTCGTAGTCAGGTCGGTGGTTGCAACGGCCACAAGGAATAGAAATTCTCCTGACCATCATCTCTGTTGAAGACTCAGCTCAGAAGCCGAGTCTTGGCGTCGCGTGGGGCCCGGAGACCTAAAGATCCTTACTAGGGCTGACCAGGGCTGCACGAAATGAGAGGGCTCCTGTAGGTACCCGACGGTTGGCCTGGCTAGCTGTCACAGCTTGGTGGAGAGAAACCTCTCACCCCGGATTCGAGCTGATAGATGACTTGGGTTACCAAGGACCTGGAAGGCTCGCCTCATGATACTGTTGAGGTCTGGCTATGCTGTGTTGGGCTTTGAACTGGCTGCGTTGGATCATGAGGGCCAATGATAATGTCATATCTCACCAGGAGGCTGCTGATGGCCTGTGAGATGATCAGATTGTTGATCGGCGTGCTCGGATCGTAACTTGATACCAACGCCAACCGATGTCAAACATGAGCACGAGGCGGGAAATTGTGGGTTACAGGGTGAGCGAGGCGGCGACAGTTGGGCTTCGACACATGGATGCCGTGATGCAGGAGACTCGCCCTGGCTGCAATGCAAAGATCTGCTAAAAAGTAAAGGGAAAAAAAGGAAAAAGTCTTTAGATGGATACCATAGCTGAATGCCTAGTTTGTTTCCATTGCAACTGTAAAATTGCGCAGTGAAGATGGGGGCACAAGAGTGGCCGCCAACCTGCTTCGATTACATCATTGCCATGCTTCTTATCTCTGTCCTTAGAAGATTCTGAGAGCAAGAAGACATGGATGGACCATGCTGCCTTTCTATGCCTAAAGCTTGCATAAATAATACAGATGTTGGTTAATAAGTGACATGAAGCCCTGTAAGTGTAGGAAGTTTAGGGAGGCTACTGCAACTAGCCCTGCCCCAGGTGGCTGTGGCTCTTCCCGCGTACCATCAACCGTGCACAGATCTAAGTTGTTCAAAGACGGGCAGTTACCTTATGAAAGGCACTATCTTACCTTCCATTGTTAGGTACAGATGAATCAGGTAGGTACCTCACTTACTCCATACAGCTCTACCTACTACCTAGTAGGTAGGTACTAGGTAATCGATCGCACAATGGATGAGACGAAAATTTGAAACGTGCTGATAACGAAACGCTCCGGGAAGAAGGAACGCAACCTCTGCTCCACCCTCCTCACTCATTCTCATCCCTCAACTGTCACCATTCAAGCCCTGCAATTTGCCATTAGCATACCACAAAATCCTGCTACCGTATTAGTGCCCAGAGACGAGCTTCCATCTGATGCACGATTCAATGGATGATACGATCGGTTACACCTTGGAACGAAAGTTCCGTATCATTCCTGAACATGAAGATGAGCCGAGTCAGTTATCGTTGCGACCTCAACGTTTCACTGACATCCGACTTACACTGATACGTGGCTGTCTACATCACGAACGCGCCGAACCAACTCATCAGGGTTGCCCCGTGGCGTTGACGCCGCTGAATGGGAATTAGGGAGAAGGTGACATCGCAACCCTTCAGGATGCGGGAAGGGATTTTCTCCCATCCACTTGACAAAGTTTATTAACCAGATAAACGCTCACTGTTGATGCCCATGAGACGCCACCCATCGAAGGGAAGGCACTCGTGAATTACTCCAGGCACACCTGGGTATTTAGTGTACCTATGGCGGACCGATCACAGACCACCGTCTAAGGCTCTAACCTATGTCTTATCCTGCAGCAGTGAGGCTGAATATTAATCGTGGAATGCTTCAGGTACCAAGCAGATCTGCCTCCTTCAGGATCGGTAGCGAAATCAAGAGGTAGAACAACGCTCGTTTAGTGGCATTACTTACGGATTGCCCAATCGCAGTTACAATTTACAAGGGTTCAACTAACACAAGGTTCCAGTGGTGCGTGCCCAGGCGTGTGCTGAATCGCCTTTTGTCTAAATTTCAAACTTGCAACCATCCTCAGAAAATTTGCCCCCTCCCAAGGCAGGCCTGGCTCAAGCAGCACTGACGCCGCTTCACTTGGATGGTCACCTTTATTGACCAAGGATATCTTGAACTGCCCTGCCTTGCTTTTTCTCCCCGATCGGGGTACGTCGGCTCCTCGTACCGGCCCATGTACATTACATTGTAAACTGGTCTGTGAGCACTACTTTACCTGCTGGGGGCTCACTAATGCATCCCGTCGTTCGAGGTTTGGGACCGTTGGACACGCGGGCTTAGCTACCCCACTAGCTAACTAACTTACAAACTCACTCCACTCGCCGTCACAGACCCGGACCTGGCTTGAACTCGACACGACAGACCAGACCCTGGACTAGGTAAAATGTCTCTAGCTTGTTTGCTTTCGGATCCTCGTCCTGCTGAAGCAGACGCTTCCGAGACAGAAACGGGGATTGCCATGGTCATGGCCTCATCGGCGCTGTGTCCAGGGGATCCTTGATGTTTGTCCCGGTCCCATCTATAACCACCATAAGATCGCCCTCATATTACGTTTGAGGTACCATCCTCTTCTGGCCTACTTCGTGCCTCTACTCAACATTCTTTTAGACCCAGTGGATCGACGTTTCGCCTTGTTTAAACCTTAGGAGCCCACCACTACAGCCATCACCTCCACGCACAAAATTCAAGGCCTATTATAGACGCCGCCACTTCGCCTACCTTATCTGTGCATCTGATCTGTTAACACGACCGAACATCGTAAACTGTCACGCCGCCGACTTTTATAACTGCTAGTGGTGGTAGCACTGAACTTCGTTCAAGCATCCTTCAGCTAGCTGTCTCTGAATCGACACAGTTCGTCCCTTGGCAGACAAGATCAACTCACAATTGTTTCGTCAAATAGAATATCGAGTGAGTACGATTATAAAGTACGTTCTCAAAATTCGAGTTAATCTCTTTTACTCAGACCATTCTGTTTCCAACGCCTTGCCAACATGTGCGATTTCACCAAAAACTACTACATCTACACTTCTTGCACAGATCCTGGGACACATTTCTGCAAAACTTCTATAGATGGAAGTCGCGAACATGCCTGTCCCAAAGGTCCTCACGAACGCTATATCGTTCTCCCGGAAAGCTGCCCATTGTGTTGTGGGTGAAACTAAAAACTGCGGTTGATGTTAGACTCGACATGATCAGAAAGAACACTGCAGAAACAACCTTGTCGTACTCACTATGGCTAATGAATTTCATATTCTTCATCGATATGGAATTGCAAAATTGACAGCCTGGTTTGAAGCCTATATGGAATTCAAGACACCAAGCTGAAGTTTCTTTCCATGCAATCGAAGCAGAGCTACGAACTCGAGAGTACAAGCGCAGGATCTTGAGCCTCACATAGGGGCTTAAACGAGAAGAACAAGTAACAGCTATGCTATCAACTAGGAAAGGGAAGCAGCATGCGATTTTATCGGCAGTATTTATGAAAAGCGACAGAGGCAAGCGAACCAAAAACATTATCCAGCCAGATTTGAAAGTTGAACCTCGAGCTGAACCCCTAGAGACGCGTTTGTATTGGTACACGGGAATTATGCACTAGATTGGCGTTATGGAAATAATTAAAAAGAAATCTATGGTTACTGAATGCGAAATTATATGTGTGGCCGACGCGGCCTCAGCTTCTTAGGTATTGATCGTTGAGCGAGCGGAACCCACGCCGTTGAACGGTACTATGATTGACATGAAATGCATATTGCTACATATTTTACCGCTCTTAGGCTTATATCGGCTCATATTTAGCGCTCGAAAGATGAAGGACTCTGGTCATGGCTACCATAGAGCTACTGTCAGCTGGTTCTGCAGGCTGCCGTTAGCATATATTGTGGCTGATATGCCTTACCAAGCATGGCTTACCTGGCAGATTCGGAAGATGCAGCACTCCGGTTAATTATCACCAAATAAGCAGGGATATCGTCGGTGTTTCTACTGCGTGGTTACATTGCCGTTGACATCGGAACTGTCACGACGGGTGACGGAATGCGCTATGCTGTGCTAGTGAGACGTACTGGGTAGGTTGCCATCCCACCATCTTCTTTAGGCTCTGACAGCTCGCTTACGGCAATTGAGTCCCTTAACCCCACTGATCTTGGTCAACATACGGCTGAGATAAGAGACAATTTGCAAGTAAAGGGCAAAGATCAGAGTTAATATGGAGTTTGGCCGGGTATAAAGTTGATGCTGCGGGGAATGAGGGGGGAATAAGCGCGCCTGTGCGAGCCCTTGAGGCGCATGCCGCGCGGGATGTACCGGTAACCGTTTGACAGTCTGGTGAGGCGGAATATTATGGCCAATGACCTGAGATTGAGGAGAAGAGAGACAACAGGGCCCGTATGATGCAGCTGAGAGTAAGCGAGATCTGCCACGTTCATCCCTGCTTGGTTGACCGAGTGTCATCTCACTCCCCGCGCTTAGACCTGAGACGCAGCCATGGCTGTTAGGACATTCTGATGCTTAACTAGATCCAGGAGTTTAGAGAAGAACAAGTCGGTAGCTTTACGCAGTTCCGAGTGAAAACTGCTTACGCGTATATGCCTTAGATGTTCGCTATCAGTGGATGTTTCAGTTGGCCCCTGACTATTCCACTTTGACATTGGTTTGCGAGGCGTTATGGGTCGACGGTGGATTGGGGACGTCCTTCGGATAGCCACAAATCACACTAATAGCTTCCGCTCTTGAGGCCTTTGAGCCTTTATCACGGTCAGGACAATCTCGTTACAAATTCTCCTGATTCTTGGAACGGGAGCATGGATGTGGGGGCTATGCACAAACCTGGCTCTGTTCGTTTTGTGGGCAGCACTGCAGTCTGCGGGAACTAAGCATGAAGCTTAAATTACGAGGAGCCAAGTGCATAGCAGTGGAAGCCGTCTTACCAGTTTCATATCACTTACGTGCACAATGGCACAGAAGAATCTATGCCGCCTCTTCCACAGCTCCTAACACCATGTCCTTTGCGCAGACCACGCGAGTTACATGTGTATCCTGCCTGACATTGATAAAACCAATGACACTGGAATGTTGGATTGGGCCTGTTTCCCTGGGAAACAAAAGGTTTTCATCCCGGCTTCACATGCTGAGTTTCATGCTGTCTAGTATGACGTCCCTTCATCATCGCAAGCACCGAGCCGAGGTACTCCCATACCTTTGGTAGATATGAATAATGGATGATGACAACGGGCGACCTGTCTAATTTTTTGCAGAGGTAGTGAATCCGTTGACATGATGACCATATTTCTTTTCCATGCCATGTGGTAAACGGCCCGGGCCTTTAGATCATTGCTCAACTCGGCCGAGAGCGGTCGGAGGATTAGTGGAGAACAACCCCAGATTCCATGTGGTTGTTTTTGATAGGGCCCCACTCCAAGCCGAGGCATAACGGCTCCTGAACCTTCTTGATTTCAGCCGAGGGGTCATTCATTTAATCAATTCTCCAGATTATCATAATCACACTCCGTACAATTGACCTCCTTCGACATCATTCTATTAGCAACTGCTAGTGAGCTTGTATTTGCGTCACCTGAAGGATCCTTAAGCCGCGTGCTGATATCAATCGAATCACAATGCCCGTTCCCGAGTCTGAGTATCTAAGCCCCGTCTGGCGAGATGGGATCTTCAGTCAGTCTCAAGACCATCTAATCTATTCTTGGCAGAGATTCGCTAACATGTGAAACCGTCTAGATGGTCGCGTTGTCTTTGTGACTGGCGGTGCAGGAAGCATCTGCAGCATGCAGACGCGAGCATTAGTTCGCCTGGGTGCAAATGCATGCATCATTGGTCGAAGTGTCGAGAAGACAGAGCTAGCGGCCAAAGACATCGCGAGTGTAAGAGAGGGAGCCAAGGTGATAGGAATCGGTGGGTGTGATGTTCGAAAGGTATGAAGCCTGTCGTTTATTGACGACGGTTATGATGATATTGACTGTGTGTAGATCGACAATCTTCAGGCTGCTGCTGAGCGATGTGTGAAAGAGCTTGGAGGGATCGACTATGTCATGTAAGGCTTCAATTTGACTATGCCTGGATGCAACATACTAATGCATGTCATAGCGCTGGTGCAGCTGGCAACTTTGTCGCTCCCATTGAAGGCCTCAGCTCCAATGCATTCAAGACGGTAATGGACATCGATGTCTTGGGAACATTCAACACAATCAAGGCGACAATGCCTCATCTCCTGAAGAGCTCAACCCCTCGCATCGTCTACGTCTCTGCCACTTTCCATTACACCGGCATGCCTCTCCAGGCACACGTCTCTGCGGCTAAAGCATCCATTGACTCACTCATGGCGTCCGTCGCCCTGGAGTATGGACCAAGAGGGGTGACAAGCAACGTGATTGCCCCAGGAGGTATCGATGGCACTGAGGGTCTGGCCAGATTGGGGAGCGATGTGGAAAGTGAGAAGAAGAGATACGCCAAGGGTATCCCGCTGGGCCGCGCTGGAACTGTACGAGATATCGCAGATGCGACAGTCTTTTTGTTCAGCGACGCCGGAAGCTATGTCAGTGGACAAGTCCTTGCTGTGGATGGTGCTGCATGGAGACGCCAGGGAGCCATCGGCGTGGGAACGGAGGCTGGCATGGAGTACCCGGATTATATCCTCAACGGAGAATTCTCAAAGAACCTGCGAGATCCAAGAAAGAACGGAAAAGCCAAGTTGTAAGGATACTTACTGGCTGTTGTACGACATGGGTCAAGCTCCAAGATTACTATTTGACGAGACAGATATGGAGTATCATGAGGCGATATTATATATTTGATAAACTAAGTTACAGCTTTGCAATATCAGATCAAGTGTTTGCTTGCATCAGGTTATCTTATCAGCTGGACCTCAGACCCGGGGATCGGAAGTGACGGAGATACTTGTTCGGGGATGATAGATAACATCCAACTGGGGATCCGCCTTGGCATTGACATCTCCGGAAGTGGATGGTCTGATGGAGTCGATCTTGGCCCCTCCATGATGATGTTTTGCTGAATATCTGACAAGAATAACAGCACTCCAAGTACGATAGACTGTTTGCTTCTCAAGACCATAATTGCCGGGTTTACGCCCTTTTGATCTAACTGCATGGCACTTTATATGCTTATTCTATACAGCATTTACTTAACAAGGGAATGCCCCGTGAACCCCATATTCCCCATTCCGAAAAAGAGCCCGAAACCCATGCGAAATACCACATGCCATTTCACGATTCGATCCATGAACGAGGAGCCGGAGATAGTACGGCATAATCGACCTCGTTAGAGCCGCGACCCGGCCGACAGCCAATAGAATTGCCTCCGACGGCCGTTGCGAGTCTCTCCCACTCTTGGGCAAAAGTGCCTGTAAGAAAAACCCAATTGTGGCTGTTTATCAGATTACAGAGACAGGCTAGACAGGCTAGACAGGCTGATAAGTTGGTGTGGGCTTGCATTAGTGTCCGCTAGGGCAAGGCCAGTGAAGGAGGGGTTGCTTTTGAGCTCTCATGAGCTTTTCGTTGCTGAATGGTACGGGCTAATCGTGCAATTGACAGACGAGGCAGAATAACATGATCTATATCGACTGGCAATCATCAATTCCTCGGATATAGCCATCTCAATCTCTCTTTGCCCATGAAATCGACACTCTTAGCACAAAGTATTGGAGAAAAATAAGCTCGGTCTGCAAAATCATCATGATTATGGTGTGAAGAGAGTTTCCTATCTAGGTATGACTATCCAGAAATAAGAGGGCCCAAGAGGATTCAATTAGCTCAACTAGAGAATCAACCTTGACCCGGAGAGATCCATTGTGTGGGAACTATGCATAACCTTGCAGCTACACGGCACGCTCAGAGCCGAACAGGGCGGGGAATTACCTACAATCCCATATCTTTTGACTCTTATGAGTAACGTACGTTATCTCGCTGTAATAGGTAATGATGAGGAATATATATTTTATCCTCTCCTCATTCTCTCCTGGCTGTTTCTCTTTTCTTCCTTTCCCGCTTGTCGTCAACAGTGGCTGCGAGTAAGTGTGTATAGCTTCATTCAAACGTCCCACACAACCAAGATGCACGCCAAGCCCCTCTCCCTCCTCTTTCTATCTTCCCTCCCCTCCTTGGCTGCTGCTGAAGATGTGCTTGGCATTTACGTCTTCCACCGTCACGGTGATCGCACTGCCAAGGCCTGGAAGCCCGTAAACTTCACAGCTCTCGGAGCCGACGAGGTTCACTCTTCCGGTTCTTGGTATCGCGATACTTATGTGAGCAAGGATGCTTCACGAAAGATCACCGGCCTCAGCCCCGAGTCAGCCGTCTTGTCTCAGCTAGATGTTACTTCCCCCGTCGATGCTGTGCTTCAGAACTCTGCTCTTGTATTCTTGCAGGGACTTTACCCTCCTACTAAGCAGTTTGAGACTCTTGCCAATGGATCCAAGGTTGAGGCTCCTTTGAGCGGATATCAGTACATTCCCATTGCTTCAGTAGAGACTGCAGCTAGCGACAAGAACTCTGAGAACAGTGCTTGGCTTCAGGGTAACAGTGGGTGCACCAACGCAGAGGCCAGCTCGAATGATTACTTCTCCTCCTCTGAGTATGCTGGAGTTTACAAGGACTCTGAAAGCTTTTATCAGGACCTTCTGCCTGTCATCAATGGGACATACGGCAAGGATGAGGCCAACTTCCAGAATGCCTATACCAGTAAGTTCAGGGATGAATCTCAAGCACGTAGACCCCCCGTTAACACGCGTAGTCTTTGATCTCATCAATGTTGCTCGCATTCACAATTCTAGCATCTCTTCTGATGATCTGCTCGATGAGCCCACCCTGGAAAAGCTCTACAACCTCGCTTCTATCCATGAATGGAACCTCGCTTACAACAGCAGCGAGCCTGTCCGTGCCATTGCTGGCTCTGTGCTCGCTGGCCAGATCATTGAGGCTCTTGAGCCCCTTGCAGAGGGTAAGAAGGGACCCAAGGTCAACATTCAGTTCGGTGCCTACGCCGCCTTTATGTCTTTCTTCGGTCTTGCTGCCCTCGACAAGGTCAGCTCTGACTTCAAGGGAGTCGTCGACTATGCCTCATCTATGGCTTTTGAGCTCGTAACCAACGCCACGAACCCTACTGCCGACGACGTCAGTGTCCGCTTCTACTTTGCCAACGGCACTGCTGCTCAACACACCCCGAAGATGTTCCCTCTCTTCGGCAAGGATGAGACCACCATCTCCTGGAAGGACTTCAAGACTGGCATGTCTGACTTTGCCATCGAAGACACCAAGCACTGGTGCAAGCTCTGCGGAAACAACGACGGCAACTGTGCTAGTAGCTCGGATGATGACTCAACTTCGTCTCAATCAAGCTCTGGCGGCTCTGGCAACGGTGTTTCGAAGCCGGTTGCTGGCGTCATTGGCGCCCTTGTTACCCTCGTTGTCATTTTGGGTGTCCAGGCTGCCTTTATTCTGCTTGGCGGCCTGCGTCTTGTCAAGAAGTCGACGCTTGCAGCTGCTGGCGCATCTCAGGCCGGAGCGGTCAAGGCGTGAATATGAAATAATGGGTAGTGGGCAAGTAAATGTTTCTTGGTCAGAATATGTAGGGCCATGCGATGCTATGATTTTTCGCTTTCAGATACCAGAATAGCCATTACGCAATGAATTGATGTGTCATGTTGTATTTCAAGACAATATCGCCTAACTCTCATGGCTATGATCTAATAATGATATCCAAGAATCGTGTCATGCCCCCTTATGAAGTCTAACAGGAAATAAATATTAAAAATAACCCATCCCTGGGTACTCTAGAAACGCATCTGTTGCTTTTGCCCAACTCATGCTATCTCGAGCATCTTAATTCCTCGAAATTGTTTAAACAGCTAGCGAAGACCAGTCATATCAAGCAAATCATGGCGATAGTAGAATGCCCGCACCCGCTTACCGTAGATATCTATAGCAAGTCAGCATAAGAACCAACGTGCGATGGAAACCGACTTACACATAGGGATGCTGAGAAGGCACACCACAACTTGAATTGAGGCGATCGCCAGCATTGTTCGTTCGATACCACCCTGATTAATCCAATCGTAGGCAAAGAAAGTCAAGATGAAACTGAAAAAGTTCTTGAATATGATCATGATGGTGAAGCCCTCAATGGTCAAATCACCTGCCATGATGTTAGCGACAGCTATTTATATGAGCGGAGAAACATACGATAGGCATCAACAATGTAAAGTGAGCTGGCCACAGCACCAATGACCATCCCCGCGACTTCAAACCCGAAAAACATCAGAGGTATGACATATGAGTATTGCTTATTTATCACACCAGGTGCCGTCAAGGCGAACCCATATAATCCGATTCCTCCAATGATCATCATGGGGATCACAAGAAGAATGCGAAACTCTGGTTCGTACACGCCTTTGTTGAGCTTGGTCATGTACTTGACGCTTGTGTCAGCGAGCAGACCGGCCAGGACAAAACCTAGGACGGCACCGATGAATGGGCCCGTGTAAGTGTAGCCGGCATCAACCTCATCCCAGTAGTAAGGAGACCCTATGAAAATGGCGGCGACAATAACTCCGATAAATACTGTCCAGCCGATCATGGCTCCCTGGATCAGGCAGCCCCAGATAAATGCTGGATGAGTGAGGAGGGGAAATGGTCGCAACAAAAGGACCCAGTATCGCTCGTCCGTCTTCCGGCCATCAAACAGAGAAATCGACTGAAGAAAGGTCTTCTTAGGTGTATTAGAATGGCCGATTGGTTGAAGAGCATTGGACTTAGGCAAGAAGGTGAAACCAGCCGAGTGCTGTGTAAGTTCTGGAGAATGAGAAGATCCGGACTCTGCCTGTGGTGACGGCGTTTGACGTTTATCCTTGGTAGTCAATTCTATTCCTAGCTCACCGGTTGTGTCAGTGTTCAGGCTAGCTTCTCGTCGATATGCCGTCTCGGGGCAGAAGAAGAAAATGGCCGGGAGCGTAGCAGCAAGAAAGATGGCAACGAAGTAGAACGTCCACTTCCATCCCATGGAATCAGTAATTTTACCCACCAAGATGGGAGTGAAGAAGGCACCACCGAAGACCGCCAGGTTCGTGAAGGCCATCCTCACACCTCGCTGGTGGACAAAGTAGAGGTCACCCACAGCTGCATTGAGCAAGCTCTCATAGGGTGCGCAACCAACACCTTGAACAATTCTGGCTCCAATGAAACTTCCATAATTGGTTCCTACAGACCCGGCCCACGCGCTGGAGGCGATAAGAATGAGGATGCCTATGAGGAACAAGTGTCGCTTTCCCCAGATGCGGCCGGACGGAACGAAGAAAATAGCACCAGCGCCGCAACCCAGTAGGAAATATCCAGTCAACAGGGCAACTTTTGTGAAGTCTTTCGAGAAGAGCAGAGATATTGTAATCGTATTGGCAGCGAGGATAGGGCCGAGTGCGGTAGCAAGAATACCCGCGAAGCAGAGTAGAAAGGTAATCAGGTCGCGTCGCAAAAGCGACCAGTTCAGCGGATCGTTTGGGTCATCAGAAGGCTGAGGGATCTGAGGTTCATGCCAACGTCAGCGTACGCGCAACAAGCCCAAAGGCAGACAATACATACGAGGATAATGGTTTCGGTCCCAACTTGTACGCGCTTGAGGTTTCCATGATGCTCGCCAGCTATCTGGGGTCGAGACGGATCGTCAAAGTACTGCGTTGTGCCTATGGGATTGGGCGATCTGTCAATTCGTCATGTCCTGAAAAGTGTGTGTTCTGCTATCGGCGATGGAAGGCCATGTGCTCCATATTGGTACATATGGAGGTGACGCCAAATACGCACCAGGAACATGCTCGATCCCCTTTGCTTCGAGGATCCCCAGAGGCATCTTGAAGAGATGGAGCACCGATCAGGGGAGTGAGCTTGGCTGAGGGACAGCACAGTGGAGCGGCGACAGCACCCACCCTCTGGTTCTGGTGGAGGTGACAAACACTCGCGATTCAATCGTGAAGGGCGGCGAGAAGCTTCGTATGGACAAAAACGCCCAGTGGGAAAATCTTTTCCTCGGAGACAAATCGACGGGTTTGACTGGATCGGCTTCTTCCAAAACAATATCGTCAAGTCGTCGACATGTTTGGAGACTATCAGCACGAGCAACCAGAAGTGGACGCATTCGTGTAAATATGGGGGTGGAGATGGACCGAGTGTTCCGCTTGTTTCTCCAATTGCCGTGATTGAATTACCGGGGTACAGTGAGCCCAAAGTTTGGTTTGTGGAGCTCATCACCCTCTCTAGGTTCTATGCTCTGCACCTCGACAGTAAAAGAAGCTTCAGATGCCGATCAGAAGCAGTTTCTTGGCGAAATATAACATTCTGGTCACGTTGCACCTTCTTCAGACTCCTCATTTGCTACCTGCAATTCAAACAAGGCAATCGTGCTCGTCCGAAAGGTCATCACAAACACAGTATCAGAGCACTGTGAGCTTGTGGAAATAGTGAACGATGATCAGGCTGATCTCTTGCTTCTGCACGTCAATATCACCCCAGTTAGAACCTTGTGTTGTGGGTGTCTCTTTGGTGTCTTCAGCTCTTGTCCAATGAAACAGGTGAGCTACTGGCAATGGGTCAGAGAGTCTGGTTGTTCAAATCAAAGGGCCCTTGAAAAACACGTAGGCTGAGCCAAGTTTCCAATCAGTGCCACAATGAATGGGACCATTCCAAAGTATAAACTACCTTACAGGGAAGTAGTGACTTGCCGGTTCATGCTATGTAACTCCTTCGTATTTGCGTTCATTTCATAGAAGGTTCTTTCAGAACAACTCCCGAGCTGCTTACGTAGGTGGCAGGTTCAATGACCACTCAAATGCCAATTGCCCGTTGTGAATTCTTTCTATGCTCCTGTGGGTCTGGCAGGTACGACCAAGACACCAAGACATTCGATCGTAGGTTTTCTCACTGTTCTTTTATAGGTACAGTTCAGCCTGAATACGACTTCTGATTTGTTCTCTTTTCAACCCGTAAGCGTCAAAGAGATCCTCAACTCAAGCCAAGACTTCACCGCTTCAGCAAAATGACGAATGGTGATGATCTCGTACACTTGGTGACCCGGATTGCTCTCTATCCCATCATTTTCGCTCTTGTTAATCAGTACCTAGCTAGCCAGCCAGACACCAGCGGCCATCTCTGTCAAGTTCAAGACTAGCTCCGCCGTTGCAGGGATCATTGAGCATGTACTGCATGGGTGGCATCACCCTTGTCTCGGGCAGCCCACAGACAGCCCCATGGATCATCCCTTGCTGAATCTTGAGATCCGTCGTTTTATTCGGAGACTTTACTCAGCCATGTCTCGACCTCTCCGATAGAAATCCAGCTCGACAGCATTTTACTCGCCTGCAGAATCTCGGGTGCGAAACAGAACAGCTGCGCATGGTAGCTAAATGTCTCGCCGCCTCCGTACCTGCATTAATTATAATTTACTTCATAAGAAGCAAACTTACCGGATTGACGCCAGGAACACTGAGCTGCTGGATTGATCGATGTGCTTGTTTAACTCCACACCCTCTTTCAGTATGACTTAACGTTGTCACCAAAGCACTAGTTTGCCAAGTTTGACCGTGGATTGCTTCGTCCTGTTGTTGAGTGGTTACTTCCTGACATTCATTCATGGTAAGCCATATCGATATCCTAGCGACATAGATCAAGGCAAGACAGCAAAAATAACACATCAGTCTTTTCTTCTCCAGGCAGAAGCAACTTCTTGGCGCTCTGCGAAGATCCAAGTAAGGGTGCCTGCAGGTAAGGTCATCATAATTCGTTTCGGTTCAGCAGTTTCCAAAGCTCTGCCCCAAGGGCAAGGACGTCAATTTGATTACCAAGGTATTAGGAACCAGCAATAACCGGCGCACTTGGATGATCAATTGTTCATTGGCCGCTCTTGCTAGAAGCTGGGCTATGATAAGACAAGTTGCAACTTTTTACTGTCACCTTGAATTGGATGAGTGACCAGCCAAAACTAGCTGTTTGCTCAAAATACTTGCTCAGCTGAGGAGAGGTCGATGATCGATATTAAGCCTTCTTTACAACATCATGGTTGGTTCAGCGTTGGCTTTGGGTTCCGATCCCCTGCATATTGCGGCTCTGATCTCGTTTAATGACAAGACAGATCTTTACGAATCTTTGCTTCTGTCATTTCAGCAGGCAGGAACCTGTCGATCATAGCCAACTCAGGACACTGCAGGAGCTCAGCCTTATTGCACCGGCATAAGTACCTAGAGAAGGACCTGCTCCGAATGCCCTCGATATTTGTGATGGATGAAACAATTTCATTGTGACAGTACGGCCGCGGTCAGTTTTTGATATCGAGCTGGAAAGCTCGCATTTATTAGGACAAGCCACAAAGGCTATTTCCTAACCTAATACAACCCCTACGGCCCCTCCACAACACAGCATCGGACTTGGGGAATGCCCATAGGTGCCAGATGCTAATTCGGAATGGCTCTTTGACGAATTGCCATCAACGAATGAGCTCCCATGACTGGGATTGTGACACATTACCATATTCCAAGGGCAGCCAAGGGTTTGCTACGGCGTTCATCACATGAATCATTCTTATTGCGAGGGTGTTGAGATCCAAGCTACTCACTCCGTAAGGGTTGTTGCAATCTCAAGGGTACCTAGCAGGGAAAATTAAGGTATGCATTCATCGGCTTAACGCGACACAAAATGACGCCTTAATGGACCCTTTATTCGGGCGTCATAGCCAAGCCAGGTCAGGTCAGGCACAAGACGCGCACATGGCTGTGAAGACTAAGTAATCCATTTGCTCGCGAAATGCACGGTACCTCTTTTCTTTTGTCGCATAGGGTACGCTAAACAGGGCTGGAAAGATGATGGTCGATCACAAGCCGGCTCAACCAGTCATGACAGTAAACGTAACTGCTCAAGGGATGAGGTCGATGGCCAAGGACTACTCCACGCAAAAGGTCTCCAGGAGAGTGGTCGCTTAGTTCCCAGCTCCGGACGGTCGGTGCAGATTATGGACAATCATGTTCTCACTACCTGCCCAACAGCAGCGGCAGCGGCAGCAGTGGCGGAGGCGGCGGCGGCGTGACGCCAAACTGATGGGAGCGTGCCTTTAGAAAACCAGGGCTTCTAACGCTGTTCGCCGCAGGTTTGGTCGATTTAGATATATGGTGTGTGTGCGCACGCATCGATCAGGTGTGTGTGGGCTCTGGATCTGGAAAGCTGTCATGAGGGAACCAACGCCGGAGAGAGGAGCTCGATCCCCCCGGCCCGTTAAGAGATCCGGCAATGACGTCCGCCGGCATGGATGCAAACACAGGTCGTCAAGAAGGGAACCTCATCGGGCGGCTCAAGCTTCATTCATCCATCCATGGTGGGCTGCTGAGCTCGGATGGTGTGGTGCAATTAACGGTTCGGTACGACCTCGAGGAGTGAATGGTACCGTGCATCAGCCGCGTGGTGGTGCTAGGCTCCTCAAGTAAAGATGGCGAGATGGAACAGGACGTTGGATTATCTTGATACCCTCCATTTTTCTTACCTCACACCACCCAATGGCTGTTCAAATGGGTGCTCTTTGGCCGCACTGACGGATTTCCAACTGCTTCTAGCACCGAAACCTGACGAGCTTTCGACTTCAGTCAAGTCAAGGTCTTGTATCTGTTCCCCTCGTCTCTTGTCGGAGCCGGGCTTGGCTCCGGTCGAGTTCTGTTCACATCCTGCCAGTCCCATTTTGAGAATCTTTTCTGCGCCCTTGCTCCTCTCGTGCGCTCTCAAAAACTCTCTCTTAAAGATATGCCTTCTCAAATCCCAACTACAAGGCGGCCTCTCCTCTAGCTTCCCCGTTGTTATTAAAGCCCACATCCCCCTGCACACTGGATTAAGGCACATCTTGATCTGAACTTCGTCGCTACATCTCAGGAACCGTCATCACGTACCCAATTTAATCCCCAGTCTCCCCTCGCCGTCGCCCACATCAGTTCCCTTGTGTGTGCATTCTGATTGTCCTGCCCCTCATTATTTTACTCCCACCCACACCAGCCCAGGTAGCTCACGAAATCGTCGCGCATTGTTCGCTTCCCGATTACAGACAGCCACCGATACCTCAACGCTCTGCCAACTTTCATCTCGAGGGGCACTTTACTCAATGGAGCCTACCGATTACACCTGGGAACTCAGTTTACTTTAACCAGCTTTTTAGAGCTGCTGTTTCTCAAACACTGCTTCCTCAAAGTCACATGGGGGTATACGGCCACTTCTAGTTATGGATCCAGGTCTATCCTCATCCAGCAACGTCTCTCCAGGTCCTGGGCCGCAAAGTAATCGAAAAGAGCGCGGTGCCATTGCAGCTCAGGTATGTCGGGCTTGATTTCAGTGGCATTGAATCAGGGGTCCAATGCTTTTGCCTGTCGTTCCTTCACCTCTTTCCCCTTTCATTTCGATGTTTTCTGTCAATAGCAATCTCGGATTCCATTCGTAGCTTCCAGTTGCCTTGGATCTCTGTGTTATTGGTCTATTTCCTGGTTTTCCTTCAATTCATGCTGTCAATTCGAGTGTTGCACTGCCGGACCAAGTGACTAACAAAGACCTAGGCTTGTGAGACGTGCCGCAATCGAAAGCAAAGATGTGATGAACAAAGGCCAAAGTGCGGTACATGCCAGAGATTCAAGCTCGACTGTCGATACCGAGAACCCCAACCAACAAAGTATGTTACTACGGGAGCCTGATGAAGCGGCGAGGATGCAGGGCTTGACCTGAATATGGCATGGCGTTGCTGTCGTCGTTGCCTGGGCCGCTCTCTTCGCACAACTGCAATTTGCTAAACTCCGACCACAGGAAGGATAAGACTCTGGTTGAGATTCTAGACCGACTCAAGACTGTCGAAAGTAAGCTTGACAACCTGGGTCAAAGGGAAAATACGACTCCTCCCCTCTTCACCACCCCTCAACCTCCAGCCGTTTATTCCACCAACACGCCGCTACTGGTGGATCCCGACTCCCACGATCCTCTTCCAGGCACATCCTTACCCAACCATCCTACAAGTCCAACGCCCAATCGTGACACAGGCGGCTTTCGCTATGACTCGTCTGTGTCTAAGATGTCAGAATGGCCCGTTGTGCGCCAGATGTTCGAAAGCCTTGGCCAGAAGGCCCCATCCGCCATGGGTGAGATTCCTGCACTTCCGAGAGGACTTCGCGCCTCAAACGTTACTCTGCCATCCGACGGACTCCAACCGGTAGGAGTACCTAGTAACAGCAGCCTGCAGATACCCCTGCATCTCTCAGGCTCTACCTCGACGCTCAACCTCAGCCCCCCAAGTGTGGACTGGGAGACCATGCAAAGACTCAGCAAGGCTTATTTCGATGTCATCAACATGCTCCATCCTATCTTGGATAGACAGTGGTTCAACTCGAACGTACTGAGTTCAATAATCAATAATGGATTTCAAGAAGGAGCACTTTCATCCCTTGTACTGCTTGTCTTTGCCCTTGGAGCGGTGGCGCTCACCACATCAGAAGTGCCAATCTCGGCTTACAAGCAACGACCATCTGGAATCAAGGGAGGTACTATCGATAGGCCACCTGGTCTTGCTTATTTCAATGAGGCCCGGAAAAGGATGGGGTTTGGTATGAGTGAAGTCAGCCTGGAAAATGCGCAGATGTTGGCACTTGCTTCGCTCTACTACTCCAGCTGCGGACAAGCTCTAGTCGGTACCTCTGCCTGGACCCCCAATACCCCTTTCTAACTGATCTGCCAGGAATGTTGGAGGATGAATGTTTATGCGTCTTTGGCCTGCCAGGGTCTAATAACGAGGTGGGAGGCCCAACCGGTATGAATCAACGCAGCCTAATTCTAATATTGTATTCATAGCAAACCTGACGAATTACACGGCCCCCGAACAGATCTGGTCAAGCGAGTCTTCTGGCACTGCTCAATCATGGAAACGTAGGTTATTGATAACAAAATGACAAGGCATACTAACAACAAGTATAGGTGCTTCCACATGGAGTTTGGACTACCCCTGACTGGGCTAGAAAAGCTGGAGGAAACGATTGGTCTCCCTGACTTCAGTGGACCGATGACTGACGATGACTATATCGTCAATCAACAAACACACTTTCATGAACATTTCGCTTCTCAAATCGTTCTTCGAAGGCTCTCAGTCAATTTCCATTCTGTTCTTAACAAGAGTACGTCAAAAGAACTATGCACTGGCAGTCTTAGCAACCGCACACTAACAATGCCTTCAAGCCTTTGGCACAGATGCCTCTCTGCCCCTCGCGGGGTTCGCCCCCTTCAACATCTCTTCGAGTCCGGGGACCGCAGCTGTTATGAAACAACTCGACGCACAGCTAGAGCAGTGGAGGGGCATGCTACCCAGCCATCTAAGATGGCAGGATAACCAGGATGTGGCCTTCGCGGAGCCTTCACATAATGCCTTTGGAGACGTATATACGGAAGAATCTCTTCAGAACAATTACATGTTTACGCCAGATCTTGATACTCCACCAGCCACGTATGCGTTCGCAGCCGACATACAAACCGCACTTCTCCGAACACGATACAGCTACAACAAACACCTCATACACAGACCTTGCGTTTTCAAGGCTCTTCATCACCCCGAGAGCATGACTCGAGAGGATGCTGAAGGCGCGGCCGAATGTCTCAAAGCCTCGGTTAAGTGGCCCATTGCCTTATCACCCCCATGTACCAACAAACGACTTGTGCCGAATACTTTCTTCTGGTCACAGAATCTGCTGGGTGTTCTAATTCTACTACATTTATCTCAGCAGCACCCCATGTTGAGTCGGATCCGGTCGTCGCTTTGCGGGCAACGCTTCGATGTGGAAGCCTCTCAAACTGTTACAGTATATTTAGACTGGCTACGTGACATGAAAAAGATAGATTCAACGGCGAACTGGTGCTGGAATATCGCTCGCTTGATCTATCAATTGGACGATTAGACGAAACGAGGCAAGATGTTGACATACCTCCCCTTATGACCACAGCCATGGGAGCGGGGCTGTGTGATAGATTTCGGCGATACGGCCGCGAATCGAAGCATAGTATGATTACTTGGACGCTAAGGGTCGAACGAATCTCCCCATGGTCTCGTCGAGTTGGTTATGCAAGTCCATACAGGAAGACTATAGAGAGGCTCACGGGAATTGTGTTGATCACATTCAAGGAAGAGTTGGGAAGGATTTAGTATTTAATTGAAGCGAAGAAAACATCCACTATCGTCATGTGTTTGATTTTAACAGCCTCACCACATATCGCACATACCGTCCGGCTGACTTTCTAAGATGGCCTGGTTTTACTCATGGCGGCCTTAACCAGCTTTGAGAGCCCACGACATATAATGAGCCTCTCAACGTTGATATCTTGCATGCTTGAGCAGCCCACTAGTGTATATATCCGCAGGCCTACAAACTTGGCCCTAGGAAGAAGAGACTTTCTGCTCTAGATTCCATCGATCATGGCGAAGAAGATAGTGTCCCAAGTCCATGCTCATGGGTCAGCAACACATTGCAACGATGCAAATGGCGTCAACAGGGGCATATACCACTATGACGTAAGTCGCAAGTCATTTATTTCTTCCTAGGTCATTCCAGCTCTCGCACTCCTAGCTCGGTTTTCTTGACCGAATCCGAACAGGTACCGGGCTGGATCGCGTAAGACAGTGGTCATGATATAGTCATGGGGAGTTGTTAACATCTATGAAAAGGAGGATGCATAATCATTAAGAGGTTCGTACTTGATCAAACATAGTCAATGGTGGCTGCAATAATAGGGATTGTCTAATTCCCTAGATCTCCAAAAGGATCAAGGGTTTCTAATATCACTGATTCAAGTTTACCATCAAGGAAGCTCATTCTAGTATTAAGATATCAAAGTAAAAGTTTACAGTTACGTTCATACCACTGTTACTATTCGGACCCGGACACACAATGAAAGAACCGACCTACCCTAGGCTCAAGAGCTGTTAGCTTAGTAATTTGCCTTTTATCTACATGAAACTAACAGTTCGACATTAGAGTTCTTCAGCTGAAAAACCACGAGATCCCTCATGTACATAGATCGGAATCACGGCCCGAGCCGAGCGGGGATGGCCCGGAATCACATCTTTGTTTTTTAGTGTCTCACATGGTTTAACCCACGGAGATTTCCTTCCAAGGTCCGAAGCAGGTAGTTATCCAGTACAAAAGCAGAACATGGCAGTGTCTTGAAATGCATGTCTCCAAGGCAGTGTATAGTTTTCCTAGCCAAGGACTCGTGAACGCGAGTTTTATGAGGCAGATCAAAGTGCAAAAAGGGAGCTCGAGGTATCAACGCCAATAAGATTCCTCACCGAAAGTTTATGTGAACATCGAATCGCAAGTTCTAGGCCCGTCTTAGTTAATGCTTTCATTACGCGGCGCCTGTGAGCTTTGGTAATTGAAACAACATGGAATGCCATTATCTACATATGTAGTCGAACGGTAGAAACGTCTCAGCAGGTAGTCACATTGGCTGGTCACGTATTTAGACGCCGGCATCACTTGCTAAGATTGTTTCGGTCCGGGATGCCGTGGTGACGCAATTGAGGTCCAGAATCATGTAAATTGGCATCGTGATCTTATAATAGCTCAAAGTTTTGACACAAGGCGCTCGGTAACTCCAATATTTATCCACTTCATCTCCGCCACACTTCGTACCTCAATCCATGTCTTCCATTTCCGCGTATTGAATCAAACATCGTCCTGCAGCGGTTTACCAAAAGTATGTCCCTTTCTGCCTGTGCATTGAATCCTGAGCAGCACTGTACGACTGCTGACCAGTGGGAGGGCCTTGTCCGTTTGAGTTCGAATCGCCGATATGGTCCATCTTTCTGACCATTTGCAGTGCTGGTTCAGAGATGGCTCTGAAAACGCCCTGTTGGTGTAGGATTTCAGGCGTCCAATGTGTTTTATCGCCGAACTCTAGACCCATGTTCTCTTGGAATATCTCCTCTGCTCGTACAGATGAAATGCTTGTCTCGAACCACTGGCCAGGCCGGCTATTTCCAGGCGGGGTCACTGGAACTGACTGACCCCGATAAGTTCCTTTGGGGATACCAGGAATTTTCTCAACTCGTCGTATCATAGTAACCTTGAGACAGCTAGGTCCCTTCTTTCCATCTCGATACCGGGCTTCGTGACATATTCTGACCCTGTCGACGACTAAATTTGAGGTGCTCTTCGGCTCGGTACTGATCACGAGCTCCCCCATCTCGTTCGTTCTAAGAAATTAGTTTGGCGTCTAACCAAATGAATAGGCTAGGTGACTCACCCGATACTCATGGAGCGCACCAATGATGCAGCAAACTCTTCCATATCATCGGCTATCCCCTGCGTATGCATACGGGAGACAGAAATTTTGACATCCCATGCACGTTGAGTGCAATGCACGAAAGCCTTTGAGACTTCAGTCGTCGGGGGGAAGTATTGATGCTGGAATGTATCGGCATCAACTTCCACGACAACCTCAGGCGTCTTTCCGGCGAAGCAGTGGAATTCGTAGTAGACTCGTTTCCCCGTCAGTTCCCATGGAGATCTGCCACCAAGCATTTGAGGGATCAAATTTGCCTCTGCCCCGCTTGTTGTGAGGATGGGATAAAATCCCATATGCGGATTTTCAGTGTCTAGAGCCTCAACAGTTTTGTTAACCGCCCATGATGGAGCTTGACCGTCATAGACCAAAAAGGGAAATAAATCTTTTCGGCACAGCCGCCCAAATTGAGCTTGGATGCTCACTTTCCCGGGGACTATTTGTAGAACTTCAACCAACTGACGGAGCTTGTTCTCAGCCTCTGACAGAAACTCGCTATACTCCTCCTGATCCGTTGTTGGCATGCCCATTCCTGGAACAATTCGGAAGGCCGGTGTGACTAGGTCAGGCTTGGGTTTGTCAACTGAAATTGACTTATCCTTGGCCTGCTCTTCTTTCTGCTCGGCCGGGATATGATTGAGGTTGGCAATAACCTTGGATGTTGGCGTTGTTGAACTCTGAGTTGCAGAACGATTGTCAGGGACATATGCGACAGGCACATTCAACCCGAAGGTGGGCTTGTCGTCTCGTTTCTCGTCTTTCTTCTTTGAGGCTACGTTGGCCCAGCTTAGCCCAGAGCCAGCTTCCTGTCTCATGGTATCGAACAGTCTCTTCTCCTGATGGTTTCTTTTGCCGAATGTGACCTCAGAATGAACAACTTGATCCTCCGATACAGTCTGAAGTTTGTTCCCGTCATCATGCAAAAGGATATTATCCATGAGCGCCGGAGTTGCGATAGGACCATCATCAATGTCCATCAAATCCTTTGCAGCATTAGACTGTGGGCCGGAAGGATTCGGAAAGTTGGGGAGCTCGAGACTGTTTTCTGGCATATCCAAGCCTAAGGGAAGTTGGCTTAAAGAAGCCTGATAATCTGAACCTGGCACCTGATTTTTGATCTTAGCCTCCTCAAGAGGGACGCCTTTAGTGTTGACAAGCCAAGGTTCCCTTGACTCTTCAATACCTCGTGATAACTCAGGACGCGAGTCATATTGTAAGTCTGTTGCTATTCCGTCGCCTTGTTTTCCATTATCCCCAATCAGACATGAGGTTGGCTTCAGATGGTCATCATCTCCGCTGAACTCGATGCTACAGAGCCAATTAGTGATTTTCTTGTTATTTCGAGCTTGGTACCTGAGATCTTCTAAGCACTTTCGAACTTGTGGTAAGTCTGTGCCGATATGTTCGAGAATGCGGTGCCCCTCAGTGCTAGCTGTGATCTTGCCAACACTATCCGATTCTTGATGATGTATCTTCTGTTGAGGTCTTTTCTTCTTGATAGTAGGGATGGTACCAGAGCGTTTGTTTCCATATGAATACCCAGAGAATGGGCAAAATTCTGGATGCCAATCTATAAGTTTACCGGTCTCCGGAATTGGGTACTTGACGCGATCGGGGGCAGGGTGCCGGTACCGACTAAGAGATTCAATTCTCAAGGACGCTGCGCTGGCGATCGAGGAATACTCCAGGGCCTCGCTCTGATCGATGACAGCGGAATCAACATAAGTCAATCCGGATAGTCCCGTATGTGTCATGTATCGGTAGCAGAGTGTAGCCGAGCTCGAAGTCTCAGTAAAGGCCATATGAGTGGTAGGGACCAAGGGGACATGCTAAACTCAATTAGAGGAAGAACACAAATTGGTCGCAATAAATACCATAAAGGCTGCAAGAGTGTCAAGCTTTTGCTTTGCAACGCCTAGTGCTTGTTCGCTTTCACTGCTGCCGATGTATACTAAGGAACCCTGGAAATTATATGTAATAACACATTTTGTGAGAGCTTGAAGGCTGTCGATGCTTGGGCCTAAAGGCAACACAGATCCCAAGGACTCGTAATTCGAGAGAATCTGCAGGATAGTGACTCCAGATGATTCTGAAACTCGCCAAAGTGTTTTGTAAGGTAGGGTCTTGATAGTGGCGGGATATCGGAACGCATCATATTGACTGAGGGTGTCTTTCGGGATTGTTTGGAGAGAAGGAAAGGCAATAATGTGCGGATCGTCGACTAGTACCTCAATATCGGGTTGAATGGAAGATGGACTGAGATCATCTTCGTCTTCGTCTCGTATAACAGCGTCGGCTTCTGATTCCATTAGCTTCTCTAGTTGAGAGTGCATCCAGTCGGTGATTTTGCGCTGAGAATCCCCTGGGGCAATGAGCTTAAACCAAGGGACCTCAGGTTCGTAGAGGATCTCAAAGATTTCCTAATGGTAAGAGGAAAAGAAAGATGTGTTAGTAGGAGTCTTGGAGAGACTTTCAATACTTACAAGGTCATTATTTTCCTCGACACTCGCAAATATCAGCGCCACTCCTTTAGGGAGTAACGGGGGGTTACAAGATACGTAGAACTCTACAATATCCATGGCTGTGACAAAAAGATACTGGATGAATAGTGAATAAACAGGTTTTGTATCCGTGTTGATAGGTATACTCACATCGCAAGGCGTGATTGAGGAATTGAGGAAGATTGTTAAACACTTCAACACAGATGGTAACGCTGACACGTTAGCCAACCAGTAGAGAACAGAGGAATATCTTGGTTCAAATACCCAACTAACAGAATAGCGATAGAGCACGCGTAAAGAGGAGAAAGTCGTCGTTTTAAAGACGCTGTGGCATTGGCAGTGGTTTACGAAGAAAAGGCAGATAAGGAGGGTTGATGGGGTAAACCATGTCAAGGTGAAGAACTGAAAGGTAGGTTAGTGGAGGAAGAAGAAGAAGAGGAGGAGGAGGAGGAGAGAAATTTGGAGATCAGGAGATCTGCTTGATATAGGTAGGTAGGCGCCTGCCTAAACAAACAGGAATAAAAGGAGGAAGCTGCTACCACTGCAGTTTCCCGCTACCTAAGCGGCAAGCAGCAGCTTCCATTGGCAAAGGCAGGTGCCAACAGTGCCACTGCCTTTCTTTTACCCTGCGGAAGAGAACAGCCCTCCGTGATTCACTGCCATGAAATATATCCCTCCTTGCTGGGTGGCGAGAGGCAGAAAGAATGACTGACACTGCGAGCACTGCATCATGAAGGTACCGTGCTCCGGAAGTGAGAAGAATAAAGCCTGCAATTCGAGAGCAGCGACAAGGAAGCTGGCTACTAGTAGATGTACACCTTGGGATCTGGATTCTTCTTAGAGGAGGCTTAAAAGGGGTTGTCAAGCAAGGTACCTACCTAGTTACATATTGAAAATGAGCAAGGAAGCATGCATGAAGTATCTTCCTAGCTTGATGCATCACAAACTTTAGTAAACAAAAGATTCAAGTAAGTAGGTTTGTCTCATGACTACCTAACTACCTTAGGCACTCTATGGAGATCCCAATTCATATACCGGTTTGTTTCTTTTCCCTGCCCACAGGTTGTTCTACCTGGTATGACAATATATCTATATCCAAACATATCACTATCTCTCGATCGCGAGGCACCCATCAAGCCTCAGCACAGCACAAAAAGAACCCCAAACACCTATAACACCTCGGCACGTCCTTTCCCAGTGTTATGTAAGTAACCGAGACGGGTTACACAGACAAATTCAAATTCAGCGTAGATTTCCAGGCCATGTAATGTGTCTAAAGAGCAGAAGAGCAGAGTATGCTAGGAGTGGTATCGAGGTAACGATGGTCATCAGGTATTCGTAGACGTAGAGTCAAGAAGCTGTTTAGAGCTTCGGGAAAGAAACTGGGCCCAACGAGTCGACTTGTCGAAAAGAGGTAGGTGATTCGATCAAATCGCACATGCAGGGAGATGTAGCTTGCCAAATAAGTGAGTTGCGGACACCACAATTTGTTTGATGGGTGGCAGCGCAACAAGATTAGCTGTTCTTATTGCGCACCTTTGACGTTTTCTTTCACATTCAGCGCCCATCTCAGCTTGTTGAGAGTTTCCCTAGAAGCTTCTAGCAAAGCCTCTTGCTCATCTTCTCGCTTTCTGGCGTTGGTCTTGATATCTTTGAGACCTTGTTCTTGGCTCTGTTTGTATTCCTCAAACATACGAGCAATCTCTTCCTTTTCGTGTCGAAGTTGCTTGATGTTGCTATCTTGCTGGTCGCACAGATCTCTCAGTGTTTGTATTCTGTCGTCGTCTGCTCGTCGCTCCTCATTGAGTTGGTCGATCTCCGATTTCATTTTGGAGACGGCTCGTTTGACTTCTTCTCCTTGGTCCTGCCAGTGGGACGAGATGGCATTGTAGCGACCCTCCATCAACTGCGCATAGCTAGTTGCTTCTTCGACTTGGGTCGTTGCATCTTTCCTCGTCTTGTCCATCTCCTCCCTCCAGCTCTTTTCCCGTTGGAGAGCATCTATAGCCTTCTTCTTCTCCAGTTCGACGGTTGTTTGCAAGGTCTCCACCTGGCGTTCTTTTCGAGCCAGCAGTGTCTTAGTAACATTGGCCTCGAGTAGTCGGCTCTCGTAATCGTTGACCATACGCTCGAGCTTGTCCTCAACCAGCTTGGCCGCTTGCTTGGCCTCGTCTGCTTTGAGACGCTCAATCTTTATGTCGCGCTTCAGAGCTTCGTTGTCGCTGACAAGTTTGTTTATCACGCGGCCGGTCTTTCCCAGACCGGCTTTGCCTATTGTCGAGTCCCATTGACTGTCTGGCGCTTCAACGTTTTCTGACATGGCGGAATTATCTGGATCTGGAGTAGGCTCAACCACGCGCGCAGCACCAGTGCTCCAGCGCGACGGTGTCGCTGTACGTGTGTCGTGTTCGGTCTTGGATTTGAGGTGCGTCTGGTTGTGGAAGTTGGAATCGGAGTTGGAGTTGGACAGGGCGCTTGTGGTACTGTTCATACTACTGGAGAAATTGCTGTATTTGCTTTCGGGGCTAGACTCGGAGCCCTCAAAACTCCGCACGCTTCTGATTGTGCTGGACCTGGCGACGGCCGGTTTATAGGAGGCAGGGCTCCGGGCTTTCATGCTGTTGATGGCGCCGGTGGAGGCGGGAGTCAAGGTCTTTTCCTCGTCCAAAGGAGTAGCATGTGGTTCGGTGGGTTTCCTTGCGACTGTGGCGGCGGCTGAACAAGAATAGGCTGGTGTTAGCTAGTAGCTGCTTCATAGAAGTGGTAATGCAGTGAGGATTAGAAAACGAAATAGAGAAAGTCGCTAGTGTGGAAAAGAGAACAAGGCTGACGTGAGGAGCCCGGTCACGTCGGGTCAAATCAAGCCAGACAGACTTGACGAGACGAGCAGGAGACAGGAGACAGGATGGGACGGGACGACAATCGTACAGTTGCGCCCCAGTTGAAGGTGTGGGGAGCTGTTTCAAGTGGATAATGAGGCGTTGACGGGTGGTAGTTGTCAAGAAGTGCAAAGACAGCAGGTAATGTGAGGATATCTAACAAATCATGGACAGGACCAATCTCAGCTCACGCGTTGAACATACCGTTGACTGTGTCTTTGTGAATAGAGAAATCCTTTTTGAGAAGACGATTTCGCATTGCAACGACTGATGAATCGACTTTAGTTCATGTGTCTAAAGCAGTGTGATCCTTTTTCGTTGAAGTATTGGTTGGTTGGTCAATGCTGCAGACAAAGAGGAGTAACTTATCAGCAGCAAGGCAACATAACAAATATAAGGCAGCGTGAAAGAAAGTAGAGGAGAAAATGAGGCAAGGCTCTTGCTGTAATGTTAAGGATAAATGACTGCATAAGCAATGTGAACACAGACGTAAATTAACCCACACTAATAACGACGGGGGACAAGGGTTTCCTTTCTTTGTTTTTGTTCGCAAGGGAAGACTTGCTGGGGGTTCCTGATCTTCAATCAGTACGTACCGTGATAGTGTTGGCTCCCGCTGGCTCCCGTCTGGTCCCCGTTTGTGCCGTTACAGTACGGAGGAGGAAAGTTACCTTATTAGTACCGTTGAGATACAGTGAGTGGTTGGAGAGACGGAAAAGGTGAATATTGACATGCGCTGATCGAATTGTAAAGAAGCCTCAGCTCAGCGCCGATCAGTATCGTCAGAGAAGTAACAAACAAAACAGAAAGGGATCCATAAGGTACACACACCCGAAGGAACCTGGAATATTTGAGAGAATACCAACGTCACGGGTCTCCAATTAAAGACCATGACTATTATAGTACGTACGTACTGTACCCCAACAACCATGTTCTCCTGATGGCACAGCAACATGAACTTCCATCATAGCACAAAACACGCAATCTAGTGTTTACATTTCTTCCCCTAGCTCAGCAATGACGCCCATAGCCGTTTTTCTAAGGACCAAAGACCCATCTTTGAGTGCAAGGATCTCGAAGTCGCGTCACTTTATTAAAACGGTGGTTCTGGGTCTATCCTCAGAATGATACTTGACACAAGATTACTTTGTCTTGCCGTAGATCAAATCAAGCCAAGTCTGCCATCGAGACGTCTTTTTTTCCTCCCAAAACCATGCTTGGTTGTGTGTAACGATAAATGCGCGTCTCATAAATTGTTTTACAGCTTTATAACAGCCAACTCAAACAGACAATGCCGTCCTCCCCATCATCGACTGGTATTTCAATCCTGTATCTACCCTTTAACGCCGTTGAATGCCTCATTTTCGTGATTTAGTTTTCTGTCATCCTGAGACAGTTGTCCGCTCCAGGCCTCCTGTTTCTGTAGCTAGTGTGCCTGAAAAGTAACGTCAAGCCATTCCTTTGCCCGTCTGGTTCTATGGCTAGAGCAACTCCATACATCCATCATCCTAACGATTTACATCTTTTGATACAGCCGGATAAAGTAGCAATCGCGTGTCGTTGCACTTTCCATTAATCGACGATCCATTATGACTGCGGTGCTAAAACTAGCAACCCGCTTCAAGCCGTAATAGCAGGCGATGCAGACTGTCCAGTATCACCGGCAGCATTTCGTGCAGACTCCATGAAAGTTGGCCGATATTTAGTCAAATATTTGCCTGCCATAGGTCTTGATTCTTCAACTAGTGCCGGGTCAGCAACTATCCTGAGAAGAGGTTCCAATTCGACTTACATTCGGTCCAGATATCTTGCACCGTGTCCAGTGCAATTTCTTTGACAGGTGGCCGCATCATGACCAGGTATAGAAGGCTTGTCAAAGCCAGCTGAACGACGCTGGGGTCGCGACACATGTGCTTCACGCGCGACAGGAGGTTCTTGTTTAGCTCGGGTATTTCACTCAAGAATCGCGTCAACACTTTGTCCTGCGGGTGCAGATATGGCAAAAATCCATCAATCAAACGCATGCAACACTTTTCGTAGTACAAGGGTCGGTCGCCGCCCTTTTTCTGTTGTAGTTTGTCGTTGTACCACTCTTCACAGAGCCATGAGACCGCCACATCAATATGCTTTCGGAAGTCCTCCATCACATAGGAATATAAAACGTCGCGAATATTGTTGCTGAGAGACTGCGGTGCTGATGAGCCACCCTCCTCTTTGATAGAGGTTTCCTCGAGACCGGCCACAGAGCGCGTTGCTAGTCGTGCCAGTATTGTCATCCAAGAATCCCGATTACCAGAACTAGCTGCTAATCTGCTGAAGCCAGCTTTGCTCTTCTTGGCCGGGTCTTCCAACGACTTCATCATCTCAATCACCCGGGTGACTGTTCCATTGCCTGCTGTCAGTGCCGTTTCTGGGGTTAGAGCACTAGGCTGATGAAGGTGGAATGATTTCAGTGCAAGGCCATCGTCCAATTCCGGTGCATCATGCATGGGAGAGCTATCTAGCTTGTTGAGAATCTGTTCTGTATCCTCGGCCTGGTAAAAATCAGGCTCATAGTCATCATCGTCTTCGTCTACGCCCAACGGGGCGGTATTAGGATTTAACTCAGGAGCCGGAGCATTGGCCAGGGTGTCGAGACGCCCGCGAATACCATCGACAGCTTTAGATAATACCTGGGGGTCAAGTCTCGACAGCGTGGTAACAGCGATCCTGGCGACCAAAGGAGCGGGAACTTGCGAGATATCGAAATTCTTAAGAGCAGTATTGTCGATGAGTGTGAAAACGTCGGCTAGGCTGTGGGGACCGGGGCCCAGCGGTGGTATTTGAATTTGTGCTGGGGGTAATCGCTGTCGTTTGGGATCATTGGCATCTTGTGGTGCTGGCTCGAGGGGGCGTTTTCGTCCAGAATCGTCAAAAAATTCTGCCATAATCTGCATCATGCGTTCTACGTGCTGCTGTATCCTATGAGCCATTGGATTGTTGGGATCTCGCTTCATAAGATGGATAAGTAGCATTCGAGTTGTTTTCTCCATGGATCTAATCATGACGCGGGTCTTGGGGGTTAGAGGAGAGTTGGCGAGCTTGAGGGGATTAAAGTTGACAAGAGCATTGATGATCCTGTTCGAGGTTCCTGGTCGTGTCCTCACGAGGATTGACATGCAGTTCAACGTTGCGTCTACGAGCAGAGCATCGCTGCAGTTTCGCGTACAGTTAGTTACACGGGCATTTACAGTCAAAAGCGACCCTCTTACCTGCTCTCCTGTAGAGTTGCCAACATTCTATCCAGTAGTCCGGACGCTTCAGCCTCTAAGTTACGAGGATCAAGTGACTGGTGATTTGGGGGGACTTTATCTAGCGAGACATCTAGAGTACCGCCATACTGTTTCAACATGTTAGCGACATCCCATTTATTTAGATCACAGACTCATACTCGTAGCTCAGAACCCGTCGCTGCTGTCTGTGCCAGAACTACACGCTGCGCGAACTTGATGCAACAAATCCTCACGGTAGGGCTAGCATTGTCCCATATCCTTAGAACCTTTTGTTTCACGGCTACCATTCTTTCCCAAGTGATTGTGTCGTATCCGTTGTTGATGCTACATAGTCACATTAGCTAAATCTTGCATCTCGCAGGGCAGTCTCATCATACATCCACCTCATCGCCAAGGGATAGATACTGGCAACGCATTGGATCACACTTCGCAGAACTTGAGGGTCTTCACGCTCGTTCTCGAGCATAGACTCCAACGTTGGTAAAACATAAGGTTGCATTGTCTCCTTTTCTCCATTTGGTAGAGCAGGCGTCGAAAAAGCTTCAGCTAGAAATTCGGCGCCCCATCTTCGCAGCTCGAGCGCTGCACTTGGTCCGATGATGGGCAGTATTCCCTTGACAACACTGGGATAATATTTGACATCTCCCAAAACCAACTTTCGTGCATCATCAAGCTGCCGGATCTGGTCCGACACTGAGAGATTCGCTGCCATGATTTATTGGTCGGGTTCTCGGTCGCGGCGGTAGGTGTCGGCGGATGATGAAATTATAAGCTTCCTGTAAGTGTGCGATGAATTGGTTTTCGCAGATAAAGATGCCGATGCGGCTCGTGAACCGTGGTCGCGCGACTAGGCTTAAGCTTTGTAGCTGTGCATGCTTTGCATCAACCG
This sequence comes from Fusarium mangiferae, assembly GCF_900044065.1. Lineage (NCBI taxonomy): Eukaryota > Fungi > Ascomycota > Sordariomycetes > Hypocreales > Nectriaceae > Fusarium > Fusarium mangiferae. The sequence continues at coordinate 2,094,413 of NW_024573921.1, forward strand.
CTCAGCTTCATCAAAGGATCGGAAGTGGCGCGTGCCGCGGCGTCCTCATACACGTCGGGGATTCGTTCCGCGCTGTCGTTGTCGTTGTCGCTGTTGGGGTTGGTATATCTCAGACCTGATTCTTTTGAAATGGCGACGCGAAAGCAAAGAATATGGAACGTGGAAACGGAAACAGACCCTTGCAAGCAAGCAAGCTCCACAAAGAACCTGGAACTAAGGTAAGGAAAGTTCAATAGACGTCACGGTCATCCTCCATCCGCCCGATGTTTAGCCGCAAATATTCTTCTTACCTCAGTACAAAGGCGCATCAACATTCACTCGAAGTACATTCGAGATAGAGGCATATCTCGCAGCATTTAAGCAATTGGCCCTCTTCAATTGCATTGTGGCCTGGCTCAGGATAACTCTTGTAATCATTGACAATTCGACCATCCAAGATGCCCACCAGGTTTGTTTACTGAAAAACAGTCACTGAAGTGGGCTGATCATGACTCTGAAACAGCCCGCACTCAACATACTACGATCGCCGTCTGCGACAGGGCCCTGCGCTTGTACGAGCACGACGGCCCTATCTTGTCAAAAATGCCGTGACAGGCCTTGGTCTCTTGGCTGTCGTTGGAAGCATCTGTATGCAGAGAGAGAGCTCTTGTGTGGTTGTCATCCTCTGCTAACGTGGTCTAGATTGGTATACGCTTAACGCCGTTGGTCAAGACAATTTCGAAGATGTCAAGGTCCCAGATGCGCCCGCAAAGTCATCTGCCTCCAAGTAGACAGTTCACCCAAGTGGCCTGGCCACATGTACGATTAAGCGCTGGAATTTCGATGTGGATGCAAGTTGTATAAGAGGGCAAAATGCAGTGTTGCTATTCATAAGACCTACAAAGAAAAACGCCCAGAAAACTCCCCATCCTTTCATGTACAACAGGTTTGCCAGTCATTCTGTGCAGGGTGTGTATAAGCATATGAAGACCTTTGTACAGTGACTCTCAAGCAACCGGCTATCCACTACCTACAAAGTGGATGCCTTTCGCTCGACTGATAGCAGTAGACAGATACATACTAGCTGCCGTAGACGAATGCAATATTCTAATGCCGCTCAAGTCCAAATAAAATAAAAAAGAAAAAGACAGCCCGGTCCGCAGCGGCCTGAACCGATCATCTCCCCTGGGTATCACAAAATCCGAGTACAAAAGCAAGATGCCCCATAGTTTTACCAATCCAGTCCCATCCGAGGGATATGTTCAACCACAAATCTAACACACTCAGCGTCTATGTAGCTGCTGCTTTTGTACCGCGGTTGACGCCGGGCAGACTGTTGCCGACCCGTTTAGCTTGGTGAGCCGGGCTAAGTAACGTTCTTGTCAATTCTGGAGACTCCGATAGTCGTGCCGAGAGTGAAGGAGATTGCGTGATTTGGGCGCCAGGAGGCACAGAGGCTTGGTGCGCACCACGGCTGGTCATCTCGTCTGGAGGTGCCTCCGTTGGAGTAGCTGTAGGGTGCACCTTGTGAAGTAAATGGTTTGGATTGGCCCACGGCGTCTCTCGAAGGAATTGTTCACCAGCGGGTCCGAGGCGATCAAATGGCTGGGCATAGTATTCCTCGCGTCGTTGGTTTACTGGCTTATGTCGTGATCGCTTGGCTCGCTTACGATAGTCAGCTCAGTGCTCTGGGAGCTGACTTGTGTTGTTAACGTACCTCAATGGCAGCTATATCATCTTCCAGTTCCGACGGTGTCGCCCCGCTCATCTCGGGGCCTGCGGGGAACCCTTCGTACTTTGCAATCGTAGCTAGTGCTGAGACTTCGGTGTTGTAGGCGATCGCATTTCTCACACGTTGTGCGGGATCCTTGGGGTAGAGCAAGCCGCAGTCCTGCAAGCTGTGTGCGCTTCGCCTTGCAGTCTGGATGTCGTACCACTCTTGATTAAGTGCTTCTAGGGTCCTTTCTCTCTTCTCACGAACCGCTTGGTAGTACTGCCCCCATATTTGGGCTCTCTGGGCAACGGACCGTCGCTCGTGAGCCTTGAGGCGATATTCGTGTTCATTGTTTATTTCGCGTAGCTTTTGTTCTAGTCGATCATCCAGACACTGCTTCATGTTTAGGTACTCGGGATGTGTCGGTTCGCTGGCAAGGAGTGACTGTTCTTCCTCTTCCAGTCGTTCAAGCCGGTCTTTGTAGAGCCTAGACAAGACATCAGCGGATAAATGCTTGTTATCACGATACAACGTACCTGTCACGAAACACCCCAAACATTTCTTCGATAACAGTCCAATCCTTGAAAGCGGCTTGTTTTCGTTCCACTGTGACAAGATAAGTAAGATGACCTGGATCATGAGTAAATTTGTTCTTACGCTCTTCATCATGTGCAGTAGCCGAGTCAACTTCTTCGTCCGCATCTGCATCAGCTTCTTCGTGGTGATCCACGTCTGTTCCCCTGGCGCTGTCGCGCGCGCCATCATGACTTCCGCTGTCAGTGTCCGGGTCAAGATCAGCAACAGCTGCCGCTGCTTTTCGTTTGGATCCGCGGGTGTTCTTTTTTACGGCGCGCGAAAGACGCTCTGCCAGATCAGTCTCTCTGTTGGTAGATCTCTTCTGGGGAGAAGCATCAGTGTCTTCAGCAGGTGTATGTGTACCGGTGCTTTCAGGCGCAGGGGTGGGCCCGTCTTCTTGCAGAACAGTCTCTTCGGGCTGCTGGGGAATGTTCACATCAGTCGCATGCTCTGAACTTGCTCGTTTTCTAAGCGGCTGTTCGGTTTCTGATTGATCGGCGGCGGGTGAACGCTTCCGCTTCCGCTCTTGGGCGTCATTTTTGTGCTCGTCTTCATGTCCAGCATTGTGTGCAATACTACGTTTTCTTGGCGAATCTTCACCGATTGTGGGGGAGCCTGTAGAAGCATCGTCGTCATCTATTGCAGATTCGTCCTCGTCGTCGTTGTGCATGTTGGCTGTCCTGCGAAGCTTGCTGGGAGTGTGTTCGTAGACTTGGCCCTCGTTAAATTGGTCTACCACAACGTCTCGTTGCCTTTGGTGCTTTGGTGTATCATATAGTCGTTCAGTTTCAGCTTCTGTGACGTTGCCATCAGAGGGTACATCGGAGTGAGCTTCAGAGAGAACGCTGTCCGAGTCGTCGGTAGGTGGTGGCTTCTTTCGAGGGCTACGCCTGACGCTATCTTCGTCATCATGATCGAGATTCATATGCTCAATGTCTTCGTCGTTGTCATCTTTCGTGTCAACCTCACTGAGGGGGCTGGAGATGTTGCTGTCCTCATGATCGGCAACTCCAAGCGCCGGGGATGAGAGAGGCGGCGGTGCGGAAGCAGTGGCAGCCATAGCTGCAAAAGGACGCGATTACGTGTCTATATATTGACTCGATAGGACTATTGTGTTTTCTCGTATCGTTGGGCGGGAAACAGCGCTGTTGTCGATCGCAGGGTCGTGGGAGCGCGCCCGTGGTGACGGGTGACGAGGAATGGTCGCTAGAAAATCGAGGACGCAAGATCTTGGAGTGGGAGCGTGAGAAGGTGAATGTGAGCTAAGAAACAACCGATTGGGTCGATCTCTGTCCGGCATGAGAAATTCAAAAGAGGAATTTGAGGTAAGGAAGAGCTAGGAAACTTGTATTCGACAAGTTGGGCTGGTGGAGGGGGCACAGAGGGTAGAGAGAGGGAATGGGATGGGTGCGGCCCGGTTTGCGCTGGCTGCCCTGGGCGTCGTCTCTGGGCTTGGGGCGAGCGCCGAAGCGGCTTTGCTGAGAGAATGACGGGGCCCGTAAAAAGGCGGTTCTTGACGGCAGAAATGCTCACTGTTAGTGCCACGAGAGCTTATCGATTGGCTGAGGTTATCAAACCAATGACCATGTCCTGAGCAATCGGATTGTGGGTCTTCCGTTCTGAACCTGGGACTTTTTTCTGGCTCATGTCTTTTTCGTCGCAGGTCAAAAAGAGTGCACAAGAGTCGGCAACTTTTCCAATTCAGCACAAACAGTACTGAATCTGACACAATGGCAAAACGGTAACTTGCAGATCCTTGATGCCTTTACGGATAAAGATCTAACAAAAAACAGTTCAAAAAGCCTGACAGCTTCTTCCAAGGCGGTGGACCCCACCCTCGACGCTCTTTTTGCGTCCAGTGTAAGTTTTGCGACATCTAGCCATTTGACTTGATCCATACTCATCATTTGCAGGCTGGTCCTGTGCAGGCTCCCGTTAAGTCAAGATACTCGACGTTGGTGGAACAAAAGGTTCGGGAACCTCCCAAGCCAAGGGTGCAACTCGAAGAACAAGACGCCGACGATGAGGTCCTCTCTGAGATTAGCGAGGAGCTGAGTTTCGAAGAAGATGGCCCATCAGACGAGGAAGAGGATGTTTCCGACGCTTCGGAGCCAGAGGGGGGGAGTGAAGACGAGCAAGAGGAAGAGGAAGAATCTTCAGACGAGCCCATGAAGGATGCGCCAGTGGAGCTCGACGACATTATTGATGCGACAGAAGACAAGTCAAGCAAGGATCGGAAACGAAAGAGAAAAAACGAAAACGACGATCTGGAGGGCAAATACTTGGACAAACTTGTTGCGGAAGAGGAAGCTGAGCGCGCCGGCAAGCGACAAAAGAACGATGCTCTGAATAAGACCGAAAAGGCTGTCGCGGAGGATGAGGATGCCGGCAACGACAGTGACATTCCCGTCCATGAGACCCTCGCCAAGAACAACAAGTCGTCAGACCTCGAGAAGGCAGCGCGAACAGTCTTCCTCGCCAACGTGTCCACAGAAGCAATCAATTCCAAGGCCGCCAAGAAGACCCTCATGGCCCATCTGTCATCCATTCTGGATAAAGATGTCACTCCTCCGCAAACTATCGAGTCATTGCGTTTCCGTTCCGTTGCTTTCGCAGGTGGCTCTCTCCCTAAGCGAGCAGCTTACATTACTAAGAGCCTGATGGACGCGACGACCAAGTCCGCTAATGCATATGTCGTGTACTCAACCTCGGCGGCTGCTCGCAAGGCTGCCGCAGAACTCAATGGTACCCAAGTCCTTGAAAGGCACCTGAGAGTTGACAGCGTCGCCCACCCCAGTCCCACGGATCACCGCCGGTGTGTGTTTGTTGGCAACCTCGGGTTTGTTGACGATGAGACCGTCTTGAACACCAACGCGGATGGTGACACTACGGAGAAGAAGAAGAACAAGACCCCATCCGATGTCGAAGAAGGTCTTTGGCGAACGTTTGGCACCCAGGGCAAGGTTGAAAACGTCCGAGTAGTTCGAGATTCCAAGACTCGTGTAGGCAAGGGTTTCGCCTATGTCCAATTTTATGTAAGTCCACGGTTGTCTTACTTACTTCGATCGGACCAGTTGCTAACATTATTTCTCAGGACGGCAACGATGTCGAGGCAGCCTTACTCCTTGATGGCAAGAAATTTCCTCCCATGTTGCCGCGTAAGTTGCGAGTTACTCGAGCCAAGGATCCTCGCAAGACAGCTCTCGCCCAGGAGCGAGCCAGGGGCAAGAATATCGTTCCTAATGGCGCCGCCAAGAGCACAAAATACAAGCACAAGGCTACACCTGAGGAGCAGTCCATGGCTGGACGTACAAGCAAGCTTCTCGGCCGCTCGGCCGCCGTGCAGCAACGCCACAAGAAGCGCCCCTCAACACAGGGTGCTTCCGAAGATGCTCAGAACATTCCGTCCAATATCAAAGGACCTGAGCAGTTCGTTTTTGAAGGCCGTCGTGCTTCAGCTAAGGACGGCACACCCAAAGATCTTAAACTTGGTAAGAAGGGCAAGGGCAAGGGCAGGTCCGGCAGGCCCCAAAACCGAGGCGCAAGGAGAGCTGCCGAGTGGAAGAAGAAGAGCTGAGCGTTTTATGGTGAACAGCACTCATATCGCTAGTGGTTGACAGATGGGGTATGTGCTCTTTTCATACGTGAGATGAGAACGAGGATGGTGTTGTTGAAAAAAGAGGGCCCCACGCCCCGGAAAGTTTGCGAGTGATTTTTCAGCCTTGGCTGCCCTGGCAAGTTCTGGCCGCTTAGATGAGAGACAAAGGTACTTGTATACTTATCGGGGTGATGTTGAAAAGTTCATAGAGTTGTACAGAGTTCACCGGTATATAAAGCACTAATTCTGGCTTATGTATTTAATGCTTACGTATTTCTGTGGTTTTCGTGCTAAGATTCACAGTTCTAAGCCAGAATCTTACTACAAATCATGGTTGCATCACGGCGACTTCGTTGGAGCTAGGCCAGTACGTTGATGAGGTTAGTGGTTCTCATGTCAATGGCATAAAACGAGGCCATAGGCAAAAGTATTTCAATGAAAATGGATATATCATCAGTTTTACGTGCCTGCTAACGAAAGGCACCAAGCTTGCGTCGAGGGATAGTCTCGTCTATCAGGGCCTGGCACCAACATTCAAGACCATGTACTAACGGGGTACCCTGAGCCCAACTCTGGCGCTTGGTGACCAACACATCTTTACCCCCATATGTGTGCCACCTCAAAAATCTCGGGAATCTTAAACAACATCCTCCACAACTCTTTTCTGTACATTGCTTCGCGGGCGTGAGCCCTGTCCGAGCCATCGCTTAAAACATGTCGTCAAAGAAGTCGAAAGAGATTACATAAACTCGCCTTGGTCGATCGTCTAGTACTCGAGCTCCTCCTCAGGCTCGAAGGAGTCGGCAGCGACCTCCTCGTAATCCTTCTCCAGAGCAGCAAGATCCTCTCGGGCCTCGGTGAACTCGCCTTCCTCCATACCCTCACCAACATACCAGTGGACGAAAGCACGCTTGCTGTGCATGAGGTCGAACTTGTAGTCGAGCCGGGACCAAGCCTCAGCGATGGCGGTGGTGTTGGAAAGCATAGAGACGGATCGCTTGACGGGGGCAAGACCTCCAGCCTCAGGAGCGGCGGGGACAGCCATGGGCTTCTGGTAGTTGATGCCGAGCTTGAAACCAGTGGGGCACCACTCGACCAAGTTGAAGGAGGCCTTGGCCTTGAGGGCGGCGATGGCGGCGTTACAGTCGCGGGGAACGACATCACCGCGGTACAGAAGAGCGACAGCCATGTACTTGCCGTTTCGGGGATCGCAGACAACCATCTGGTTGTTGGGCTCGAAGCCTGTGGGGAGTCAGTATCTTCGAGGGTGCGTCTATAACATGGGCAGGACTTACACTGGAAGGTAAGCTCCTGTACCTTGAAGCTCTCGTGCTCACTCTTGGCAGAGGAGATGACAGGGGCGTAGCTGATGAGAGGGTAGTGAATTCGAGGGTAGGGAACCAAGTTGGTCTGGAACTCGTTGAGATCGACGTTGAGGGCACCGTCAAATCGGAGAGAGGATGTGATGGAGCTGACAACCTGGGCAATGAGGCGGTTTAGGTGCTCGTACGAGGGTCGAGGAATATCGAGGTTGCGACGGCAGATGTCGTAAACAGCCTCGTTATCGACGAGGAAAGTACAGTCAGAGTTCTCAATAGTGCTGTGAGTAGAGAGAACAGCATTGTAAGGCTCAACGACGGCAGTCGAGGTTCGGGGAGCAGGGTAGACGGCGAACTCGAGCTTGGACTTCTTGCCGTACTCGGTTGAGAGACGCTCGAGGAGAAGAGCACCGAAACCAGAACCGGTACCACCACCGAAGGAGTGGAAGATCAGGAAACCCTGAAGAGACTGGCAGTTGTCTGAATTATGCGGTTAGCGTCGAGTGCAAGTACAGAGGTAACGAAAGAGCTCACCGGCGACGCGGCGAATGCGGTCAATGACATTGTCAACCATCTCCTTGCCAATGGTGTAGTGACCACGAGCATAGTTGTTGGCGGCATCCTCCTTGCCGCTGATCAACAACTCGGGGTGGAAAAGGTTACGGTATTCGCCAGTTCGGATCTCGTCAATAGGAGAGGGGTCAAGATCGACGAAAAGAGATCGAGGAACATGCTTGCCGCTGCTGGTCTCAGTGAAGAAAGTCTCGAAAGAGCCAGGGTCACCAATATCGGGAGCATTGGGGTCGGGGCGACCATCGGGGCCGAGACCGTGCTCGAGAAGGTAGCTATTCAAAGGCCAGTCAGCTTCAAGTTCGTGACGGTGGCGTTATTTGACAATCCAGGAAGACCACGTACAGCTCCCAAGCAGAGTTACCGAGCTGGGTACCAGCCTGGCCCAGGTGGAGGTGAAGAATCTGGATAGCAGAGAATCAGCATCGCGAAGTCGGATAGCAGCTTCAACGGATAATAAGGGGGCGCCCCAGCTGCACAGCTCCAGACACCAAGTGGAACACACAAAGGGTATCTCGAGCAGAGCGAAGCAACGCATTGCAGCGGAGAGACGGGCTGCAGCATAATTGTAGACATACCTCGCCCTTCATTTTGTCTGAATGAAGCTAAAGAAGCTAAGACGAGAGGTTGAAGTCGGGGGAGGAAAAAGATGGGGAGAGAAATACTGTATGCGCGCAGCGCTTGAAGGGGGAAGGGGAAGAAGGGGCCTGAGGTGGTGATGGTTTTCGGGGTGGGCGTTTGGAGTTCCAATCTGTGGGTGCGCTGGTGCAGTGGGACATCCAATTGGTGGCGGGGCCGTCAACAAACATTGCTAGGCCCGCCAGACGGGAGCTATCAGTACCTAGGTACATGTGCAACAGGCAGATTTTAGCAGCACCACCGCGTACCTGAAGTGCCTCTCACCGCCAATTGACAGGGAAGCCTGGGGACCCTTGACAGTAGGAGAACTGCGCTTGCAAGGGGCATTCAGGTGGGATATGCTCACCCGGGAATGGTTTGTTGGCATTAGATCCAGTGATATGCCAGTGAGAGTTGATAGGTACTGACCTATTGAACAGCTGCAGTGTATTGACTCTCAAGGTTTTTCATATATATAGCTTTGGATCTTTCTCATCACTTACAGCAGTAGCATTTTAGCTTTTAGCTACAGAATTGCGACATGTCGATTCTAATTGGAGAGTGGGGGAGACCATTGAACTAAGAACACTTAGCTGTCCGTGCCTGTATTTCAATGTAACTATATCTCGATCTTCTTCCTTACCTCTTTACAGCTACCATTGCATATAGAGTCGCCACTCGTGGACATTTCATGTTTCCTGGCCTGTCCAGTCTGGCCCCAACTTCAATGGCTTGTAGCGAGGCGTGTATTAATTTCGGTGCCTGAAATCTTTGCTCCAGGCTACCAGATATCTAGGGATGCAGCAAGGCACCAGGATATCAAGCTCGGGGCGGAATTTCCAGTGATGCCGAAGAATTATACAGGTGACTGGACTGGTCATCGGAATACAAATGACATATCAAATGATTTTAACCCAACTCCAAGCATATTAACAGAAGGCCAGAGACTGGCGAGGAATTGGACCAGTCGAGGGGAGAGGGGTTATGGCTTGCGCCAGGTATGAAGGCCGTAAATCTTCGTATCATCCGTGAAATAACTTCGACCGATCTGCTTCAACAAAACACACCTAAGCAGAAGAACTTACTGGAGACCCATTGCTCGAATTCAGCATTCTCATGTTGCTATCTCGAGCTTGTTGGGAAGGACAGCCTAGAGCTGGTATATGAATGAAATAGTCAGAGTAGAGGTAATTACAAATATTGATTTCAACTGGAAACTAGATAGCTATCAATGGATTAGGCAGTAGAGTGCCCTGACAGAAAATGGACTGCTCATCTTTGGCAATGAGAATGGCTAAGGCTTCACTCCTTCAATGTATGTTTCGCTACGGGATTCGCCAGAACCTTCCTGGCTCAAACCGCGTTCATGCTCGCGCTCTCTCCAAGCCCTCAGCATTTCTTGGTTAACCCCCTTGTATTGACGGGAGCCATGAGAAAACCACAGGAGGGTAGAGAGCAATACAGCACCCAAGAACACGGCCCAATTATAGTTCAGAGTCGCTCCAGTCCAAGTTGCCTGAGGGGGGAAGCATTCCATTATCATCATATAGACGACCGTCAAGAAACCCAAGACATGAACGGGCTTGCTAAATCGACCCATATTCCACGGGCCCGGAACCCATCGTCCATTGTCGAAGACTCTGAATATCATGGGCAGTGCGTACAATACCATGACAGCAATGACAGCAAGGGAGTATATGGTCTCGGAGGCAATAGGAGAAAACCCCAGACATAGCATAAGCATCCCGCCAATCGTGAGAAACATTGTTGTATAAATTGGCATATTGCTCCGGGGCGAGACGTATGAGAGTTTGTCGTTGAAGAGCATCCCCCCATCCCGTGCAAAGGCAGCTGTCTGACAAGACATCATGACCAAAACGGCCGCGCCACCGATGGAGGTGTTTAGGAAGATGATGAGCAGGAAAGCTCCCGCGACCTTGAGACCCCAGCGCTCTATCAGAAGAGTAAAGGCAGCGTAGCCGCTAAAGGGAGCCGGTTAGTGTTGACACATCTGGGCATGGTCTCGTGCTGCCAGGCAGAACACGGTACCAGTTTGCTATTGGAATGAGAAACTTACGTAGGGTCAGATGCTGCTGCTTCCATGTCGGTAATACAGAAAGCCAACAAGGTGCAAAATATCATACCCATGCCTGCTTGTAGACAATACGTGTTGATGATGGAGCGAGGTGCAACTATTCGTGCATTGTGAGTCTCCTCTGCCACGGCTGATGGTGCATTCCAACCAGTAATGACCCATGCGGCACAGAAGAAGGTGAACGGAACAGAAACAGGCCTTTCCCAGTCACTGTAGTTGATGTATTCTCCAAAGACAGTAGCGGCAGAAGTAAAAGGTATACTCTGGGTCTTTTGGGCGACGGGGAGTCCAATGACAAAACAGGCCGAGGAGACGAGAACAAGAGTTGCTGTTACTCTGTGTCAATCAAATTGATAATGCATCAGATGAGGGGATGCAGGTCTGGAAGCATACCCGAGGAGATGAAAACAAGGTTGGCTTTATCCATCCTAATAGATGCCGTGAAAAACCATGCAGCGCAGGTAGCTATAGCGACCGCAAAGATGATAGGATTGGTCGGTTCCCAGCCGGTGAAGAGGCCTATGATGGTGCAGATCGAGCTGGACGATGCCCAAGCAAAACTTGCAATGCTTGTGAGAGCATTCATGATGTTGGCCATGCCTGCGATGAAAGACAGAGGACGGGATATCGACGGAGGTGCGAGTGCAGCTGTCCACCAATAATTGGCACCATTGACTGGCATCGATGAACAGAACTCTGCGGTAGTGAGAGCCCACGGGAGGAAAAGGAGTGAAGGGATAAACCAGCCCCTGAATATTGAAGGTCAGCGCAGGCTCCTCATTGTTTGAGTTGCAGAACAGTTTGCGTCAGCGATGTTCATACCAAGTCAGTCCCCAATAGCCACCATAGTTGATCTGATAAGAGACAGCTATGAAGATGCCGCACATGGGTCTATGACTATTGTTAGCCTTCAGTGAATACTTTATCGGGCCTTTGTCGCGAGCATCTCGACCCTGGGGTAGAGGTGACTTGGTGACTTACGAGGCCATAGCCATTGTGAGTGACATGGCGCCCAGAGAACGAAAGACTCTGGCGTATGAGGGGCTGTAACCAAAATCTTGGACAACCTCATCTTCAGCAAAGTCGGACGCCATGGAGTTGCGGGGACCCATCTTCTTGTCGGCATCAGGGTCTCTATCGAGTATAGATGCCATATTGGCTTATCTGCTTTGAATTCAAGGTGAAGAAAGGTCAACAGAGATATATGATAGAATAGAGAAAGGCTCGGGAGGAGGTTGTCCCTCTGACCAGAGAGCAAGCTTCCCATCCCAAGTACCATTGAAGATATATACCATCGAGAGACGACAAGACACAGAGCATTGTTGGCCAATCGCAGTAGATAGGCATACCCCAGATACAGTTATCTTTTAGTTATCACCTAGCCCTGCTTTGGCTGCATCTGATCGCGGGGTAATCATTCATTGGATCCATTAACTTAATAGATAGCTAGCTTCGACTGAGATATGCGCTAGTCCTGATCGTCGAGAACAAGATACACATAAATAGGCCGTCGGATGGTTTTGGCGGCCCCTCTACGCATTGTTCCCGGTACGAAGTATCCATCAGAATCTCGGCATCGGCTTGCGGCACGATATCATCACCTTGTATTTAGCCACCCAGATAAAAGACAGCTGTCTATTGACAACAGTACAGTGTAGGGGCTCAACCTCATTTCGCTCAGCTTCTTACTTCACCGATCACTTCCGTTGTAGTCCATACCAACCCGACCTCATGCAATCACCTACTGGTTATCTGGCGTCTCTGCCAGTCGATAATCCGACCAAGTCCTTCTGGCAGAGCGAGCCTGACCCAGTGATCAGTAACTACCAATCGTAAGCAGTAACCTATGAATAGTCCTTACAAGCTGCGCAATCTTTGGAACTAGTCTTGCTGGTCTTGCTAGTCAGGAGATGTGGAAGATTTATGCTTGGATCAATACCGAACTGACTGGAATCATAACTGCAGTGCTGAATTTTCCCCCTCTGCTGATGTTGTTATCATCGGCTCTGGGTTGTCTGGTGCCTTCATCGCCCACCAGTTACTCAGTTCCAGCTCACCAAACAGACCAAAGTCCGTAGTCATCTTGGAGGCCCGCAACGCAGCGAGTGGTGCTACTGGAAGAAATGGTGAGCAACAGAAGTCGCACAGATCAATTAATTATCATCGTATGGTACTTACACTTCCTCTGCTTAGGCGGTCATATAAAGCCGGACTGTTATCGTGGCTTCACATCGTACTCCATCCTGCATGGCACTGATGTTGCAAAGGCTCAGTGTGAATTCGAAGCCGCCAACCATCAAGAAACCGCAAGATTCATCCATGAGAATAATCTAGCTGCCGAAGTTGATCTGGTACAGTATCGCTCAGCCGACGTCTACCTGACCCCAGAGTCCTGGAAGACCGGCCTGTCATCGTACAATGGCTTCAAAGAATCTGGCGGCGATGTCTCCGATATCAATGTACTCAGTAAAGCAGAGGCTGAGGAGTCTCTGCGGGTCAAGTGTTGCTATGGAGCAATCACTTTCCCAGCTGCCAGTCTGTGGCCATATAAACTCGCAATCACTGTTTTACGCAAGGGGCTCGACTTGGGACTAAGTCTTCACACCAATACTCCTGTCACAAGTGTATCTCCCGACACCTCAGGATCTTGGAAGATCTCAACACCCCGAGGGGTTGTGATGGCAAATAAGGTCATCCATGCAACCAACGGCTATGCTTCGTACCTCCTACCTGAGCTTGATGGGCGAATTATCCCCCTCAAGGGTCATGTTTCTGCCATCAGGCCCCCACCGGCTTATATGGACCAGCCTCTAACGACATCTTTTGCTTTCATATCTAATGACGATTACGACTATCTCATCCAAAGACCAGGTCCTGAAAAGTACCTGATCTGGGGCGGTGGCGAGGTTGCTCATCCCAAAGGTCTCTCAGGCGGTTTCGGTGACTGCGATGACCGTCATGTCGTGTCTGAAGTCGAGTCCTACATTTTGAATGCCCCAGTTGAAATATTTAGAGATTGGAAAGAGTCTAGGGCGTCTTCTGGAACTGGCCCTGAAGGTGCCGTGGCATTCTCCTGGAGTGGCATCATGGGCCTGAGCAAAGATCTTCTTCCGTTTTTGGGAGAACTTCCAGGCAAGCCTGGTCAATATTTGGCTGGTGGATATCACGGACATGGTAGGTCTAGCAGTCCAGTAAGTGAAAGGATTTCTTTGCTAATGGAGGTAATTTAGGGATGGCGCGCATCTTTCTGAGTTGTAAGGCTTTTTGTGAGAAGTTTCTTGGTGAACCGACTGATCCCCATGTTCCTACTGCTTATTTCGATTTGGCCTCACGACTCAAAGACCCAATAGACCTCGAGATCATGGATAACATGGCATAGCTTAGAAGTTCAAGATAGACTCTCAAGAAACTGGAGGTATTTTGACAGAGTTTGCGAGATTGTAGACCTGATTAATAACCGTATATGATGCTTTTTCGATGTTAAAAATACCTTCCTTCGCCTTCAATATCGCCTAAACTTCTAGTTTAAAGAGTACAATTATGAGGGTAGGCTTCTTTGAGAACCGTATGAATCCAGCAGCGAAGTTCATGCACGGATGAGAAGCAATGCTTGAGTCTGTCTATCATTGTACTGCTTTCAAATGCAAAGCGATAATTTATTTCAACTCCTCAATGAACTTTTGAAACGCCGTCAGAAAACGCTCAACATGATCCTCTGTGTGGCACATATTCAGAAAAAGAAAACCTCTGCGGCCGATCCAAATCCCATGCTGAACCATGTGATAGAATAAAAGCCCCATCAACAGGTCTCTATCGACACGACGAAACTGTAGTCCTATGATGCTTCCGAAGCCAGTAATTTTGAGGTCAGAAAGGTGATGCTTCGCACAGATCTCTGAGATCCGGTCTCGAATAGTGTCCCCAAGTTTATTGACGCGATGAACCACGTCCTCCGTGACCAGATCAACGGCAGCCAGGGCAGCTGAAACGGTGAGAACATTGTTATTGAACGTTCCAGAGTGGCCCAGTTTCTGGGCTATCTGCTCATGGGCAGCCATGATGTCAGAGCGCCCCCCAAATGCTCCAAAAGGGAGGCCCCCTGCAATGTGTTTTCCAAGAGTTGTCATATCAGGCATAATCTTGTGGAATCCTTGAATTCCATTGATATGTAAGTGAGATGTCATAGCCTCATCGAATATCAGTACGGCACCAGTTACGTCGGCTGTTTTGCGCAGAAAGGAGAGGAACTCCCTGGTAGCGGGAATCTGACCGCCTGCTGAAAGCATCGGTTCGACAATGATAGCTGCTAGATCTGATGATATATGCTTTTGGTTGGCCTCTATTTGGTTGTAGGTACCAAGAATGAAGCTGTGAGATACGTTCAACTTGTTGTCCCCTGAGCCAAAATTCAGGGTAACGCCGTGGTGCCCATTATCAAACGCCAGTATCTAGGATAAGAATAAATTAGTTTCACAAGGCTTCAGAGATAGCCCCTCGCAGACTCTTCACTAACCTTTGTTCTGCCGGTGAATTCTACGGCTGTAGCTAATGCGTAGGTGTTGGCTTCGGTGCCGGAATTACAGAACCTAACTCTCTCCATACTTGGTAATCTTCTCTTGATAAGCTCGCCAAGATGACACTCTTTGTGAGTGGCACTACCCAGGCTGAAGCCAGTAGACAGGGCACTTCTGATGGCTTCAGAGATAGTGTGGTTCGAGTGTCCGTAGAAAGCTGCCGAATAGTCAGATACAAAGTCCAGATACTCTCTCTTGTCGACAGAGTATAGATAAGGACCCTGCCCGCCCTCCATGCAAAGCGCAAACGGGTCTCCGCGAGAAATTGAGCCCGTGTTTTCGCCAGCCAGAGTCTCTTGAGCTCCTTTATGGGTGGCTAGAGATGAAGGGTTTTCTGCAACGAAGTTGTCGATTAATGTAGCGAGTTTGCTGCGCAAGTCGCAGGATGCTTTGGCCTCGCTACCCGTTTTGAAGTTGCCTTCTCCGTGTCTCTGCTCAACATAAATGGTTGAAAAGCCTTTCGACTTCGTGAACGAGGCTCGTGAGCCTTTTGGAATCCAAAGGAGGCTTCCAGGTTTCAAGTCGTAGGATTGGTTTGTGACAGTATCAGTAATTACTCCAGTGCCTATCACGCAAGGAGAATATCAGTTGATGGCCCTGGCAAGTAGGGATAATAACAAGTATACCCTTTACGACGTATTTCATTTCATCCCATTCTGCTGTATATGATTCGGTTGGTGTCTTTCTGTCAAAAAGGTCCCAGATACCAGCCACGATTGGTGCATTGGCATCTGATCTATAAACTGCTGTGAGAAATGATTCTTTTGACAATAGAGATATTATAGCTCACCTCGAGCCAACAATATCACTGTATGCTCCGATCTCATCCTTTATCTCTGGGGCTAGAGTGCCAGCATCCGAGATCACCACAATGTTTGTAGCCATAGTCAGGGTCATTGAAAGACTCTTCTGGTCAGAATCAGACGTTTAAGAACAAATTAACTTGGGGGAGTACATGAAGTTGAATGATCTTGGGGATACTAACATTTGACCATATGTATTTGCCTATGCAGGAGTAAACCCGCGATCTTGAGTAATGAGCATTATGAATCCCCGGAAGCATTTCTACCAAACCTTGCCTTGCACTGAGAGGGAGGTTGGCAAGCCGCAGCTTTCAGGGTAGCCTCTAGATAGCAAGTCGCATGAGTTCAAAGGAATTCGTCCGCCGGCATAATACTTCTGCACCGCAGTGGATTAGAAGCCGCCGCATCCTGGTCCATTTGGCAGATTACAGCCTTACTTTGTACGGAACTCTTTGGGAGTCGGCCATCGCCGAAAGCGCCGTCACGTGTACCGCTCCCATTCACATAAGTCTCTTGATGATCATGGTCAGAGGTCCTGAATACTGAAGATGGCACAAGAGTAGTCACAGTGTCTTCAAAAGGGCTTTTGTAAATAATATTCTATAGAAATTTTCCCCGGTGTCAATGTTCATTCGAATATTGGAAATCCCATTATATTGGAAAGCAAGAGGTGACAGGACCAGCTGTTGACTGTTCCATCCTAGTAACTCTACTACTTAGAGCAAAGATCATGGCATTCTATACTGGCTGTTCTCCTTTAACATATCAATTACGTGCAACCTGCTTAGATGCTAGCAATGATGCTTCAATAATTCTCAAACTCGCCAAGACCTTCTCTTCTGTGAATTTCTGCCCTAATACCTGAAGGCAAACGGGAGCATCTGAATATAGCTCAGGGGAGTCTGTAATGTTGGTCAACACAGGGGCACACAAGCAAAGAAAATGGATGACCTCTGAGGCCTCTGAAGCTCGTCGCTCGAGGATCACTTACATAGATTCCAATTATCGTGATCGAAACTCGACAGAGGCTTAAAGTCCCCGCCATTGCTGGGCTTTCGGTCTTTGAGAAGGTCAACATGCCCAACAGGAATTGTCGCACATGTCCAATCTAGGATATTGGAAATGGCCTCATAGAGCCAGTACTTCATGGTTCCATGTGGAGGGGCAACATGGCACCCTGAAGGTAGGACGAATACATCTACCGGCCGCCCTGTTGCGGTCAAGGATGATGTTCTCTGCCACCTATTGAGTATATGTTGACGAATTTTCAGGATCTTCTTCCCGTGATCAAGAAGTTGGCGTACACTCATTGCATCCTGTGGGTTGGCGAGCTCAATCTCCTGGGATATGGGTTCTCCAGACTTGGCAATCTCTTCTCTGAATGCCGTCCCCCCATCTGCATTGAAAATACGTGTCATCATTTCCCACATGCCTTCCGTTCCGTCGAACAGCTGGACATCCACTACTTGAACTCCAGCCTTTTCCAGAGCAGCCCTAGTTTCTCTCATTCCTCGCTGAATAGGGGGATGCGGGGTGGTTATCCCGTCATTTGCAACGAAGCCAATACAGAGCTGTTGTTTCCCGCTCAGTCCAACGAGCAGGGTTTCTTGATATACTTGTTCATCCCAGGGAAGTCTCTCGCATGCAGAATCCCACTCCCATGGCTTCAGAGATAGCAATATTCTTGCGTACACTTCCAGCCCGTCAATGCTTTTTGACAATGGTCCTGCAACACCATTGATAAGATACCCAGCGTTTGACTGCTCGGCGTCATGAAGAGGGAATCGACCACTCGTGGGGCATAGGCCGTATGTGCCATTGAAGTTTGCTGGCGTGCGAATCGATCCAGCAATGTCACTTCCAATTCCTAGAGGACTGCCTCCAAGCGCTATGAGGGAGCCTTCACCCCCGCTTGACCCTCCTGCGGACAAGGTAGTGTTATACGGCATCGATGTCCGTCCGAAGAGGAAATTATGGCATTCGCCAGACATAAGAGACTGGGGAATATTCGTCTTGCAATAAAATATAGCTCCAGCCGCTGAGAGTCGATTGACCAACTCGTCAGAGTGTAAGGGGTGTGCATTTGCTCGGGCAACAAAGCCAAGAGTCGTCGGCATCCCTTGGATGTTGAAAACATCTTTCAAACTTATTGGCAACCCGTGAAACGGCCCAACAGTCTTGCCTGTTCTACGATGATAATCATCGAGCTCTACAGCTCGGCGGAAACCTTGGTCAAACATGGGATCGGTCAGTGGATTGGTAAGATGGTGGGCAATGATGCACCGGCCGATAAAGGCCAGAAGAACCTCCTGTGCCGTCCAAGTCCCAGAGGCCAACATCTTCAATAGCTGGCTTGGTTCAGAATCCGTGATTTCGATTTGTCGAGCACTCAGCTGACCACTCTTGTAAGGCCATTCCACCACGTTTGTGACTGTTAAGTGAGGCATGAGAGGAATTGGAGTCCCTAGTATCCGCTCTGACCACTCCTTTATAACCCTCTCTTTCTCAGATTGGCGTTGAGCTGTGACATCTCTCCAGGTTGGCAAAGCCAGACAGTGTCTTGCTGTGGCGGTTTTGGTCATGTTTCTGGCTGAAGTGAGGAAATATACGTATTGAATATCATGCAAGGAATAGCAGATTGGGTGGATTGAAAACTGAAAGAAACAAAGGCTCAACAGAGCCAATATCTGTATCAGACAATACGTGCAAGAGAGAAATTGGGCAGGTCGTTCGCGATTGCTTGGGAATCATATGAAACAAGCCTGCTTCTGTCCAACTCCCTACATTCACCCATTGGTAATCCAGCCTGGCCCTCCAGTAACCAGCCGTGTTGGCCCATCACCTAAAAAATGTTCCGTACGCGAGATGTTGATAGAGCGCAATGCGATTCGTCATCCTATACGTAGGCAATGAGACATAACCATCAAGTTCAGAAGAAATGTCATATCACCACAATGACAAAACCACCGACGGAGGGTTTTTCAAGATATGTACCTAGCCATCTTCAGGATCGAACTAGCAGGGATCTATGTAAGTATTCATTGATGAGGGGGAATGAGCGCTGCGGGGCCCTCTATTCTGCTGGGATTGCTGAATTGCCGGCAACCAGGCATGATGAGCTTTGATGGAAAACCGTCGGCTTTGTTTCTGGCCAACATGGTATGCATATGTACGTGTTATCCTAGCGGGAACAGATTGGCCATAAAATAACGGCTAGAGACATTAATTTGGGGGTTTGTTGTTTTCATTCGAGGTAGAAACAAAAGGTGATGGCAATTTATTTCTGGATTCATCGCAGGGTGTCAATATGACAATGGGCCTAGTTTCAACTCCAAAGCATCCACGATTCTTCGCGGTTCTTCCCCCTCAGAGAAGCGGGATCACCAGTTTCATTTCGGTGACGATTTGGTTCAGGCTAGCAGGTGGCCTCGCGGCGTCCGTGGGAGCTTGTTGACAATTCAGCCAGGTCCGTTTGGCAGCCCACAGTTTCTGGAGAGCTTGCCTCACATACTTCGGGTGCTCCATGCTGTAAAGACGCTCAAGACTTTGGAGCATATCAAGAATTGTCTGTCCATCATGCTCTGACCCTGGACCGCATTCACACCCTACCACAACCAGCGGCCATAGTAATGCGTTTCCAATAGAGACTCGTGGGATAGAGCCCAGGCCAAGTATAGCCTCACAGTTGGAGATAATTGCCGACACATGTGCTCCGGCGAGCGCACTGCGGTCCGCTCTAAAAGGCTCCAAGTGGTTTGCATGGAAACCAAAGCATCTCAATAGATACAAGTAGGCAGCCAAACGAAAGGTTTCCCAGGCACTGCGCAGGACCATACCAGCGACAGGCGACAGACCTTGAGGGACCGACGGCACAGCCCAGCGTTTTAACGAGCCTTCAAGCTCATCGCTTGCGTTACCATAAGCAAGCGGTGATGCTGTTCGGTGATAGACTATGAGCTTTATTGAAGTCTGATAGGGCAATGCGGGTAATCATCTCTTACCTTGTGTGAAACTTGACACGGATTGACCATTGCTCAAATCAGCCCTGTTCTCAAGTTCCAAGTAAATGTTATCATCAACGAGTTCGGCAACATCAGCAATGATATTCACAAGAGATTCGGGATACCCCATCATGCTCTCCAAGGCTGTCAAGTCCCCGCCAGGGTCTGTTTGGGTTCGATGCGACATCCAAGATGTCCAAGCCCTCTGTGATGGTTGTTTTCTACCAATCCAAAAGGCCAAAATGTCGTGGTATGAACATACACCCATGAGAAAGCGACCCAGGGGTGTAGAGGCGAGGAGTGCCTGATCTGTCATCCTAACGATGCTAATCATGCCACGGATATGACGTATCGAGTAACCATCGCATTGGGAGAAGGTGAAGAAGCTGAGGATCAACGACGAGGCCAACAGCTGATGAATCCACTCGATGTCAACATTATCCCCACTGGCTGCGCCAATATCCCCACGGAGCTGTGTCAAAGCCATCTGGTAATGATACAGGTCCGTTGGCGAGCGCTCCGAGGGGTTGGAGGCAAGAGATAGTAAACCATGTCTGATGGATGATGACTTCAGGCACAGCGGTAGTATCATTCGCAATAAAGAGGGTGAGGATTTATCAATAGCACCAAAGGCACGTCTGCTCCGTCTTATGACTAGGAGTAATCAAGGACCAAATCAGCGCTCGGTCAAGCAAGTATAATCATGGCTGCCGCATTGGGGGAACACAATCATGGAATAGGGAGAGGGTTGTGGGAATGGATATATCCATTCCCTGCTGCTTGATTTCTCAAATTGAGCACTAACCTCGACACAAGCTCTGATTCTCTGCTCCAGAGAGGATGGGCCCTTGACTCCAAGCAGGGCCAAATTGTTCGGCACTGAACTTTGTTGGGCCTGAGCCAGATGTTGATGAGGACATGATATAGAGCTTCAATGATTGATTGAAGGAAGTATAGAGATTCGGGGCGTCAGAGGGGTAGATAGCACCTGTACCCAAGGTCGTACGTAGGTAAAGTACCTACTATAGATTAGTAGGCAGCCACTAACGTTATAGTGCAACCCGTGCTAAAACGGCTCCAATAGATCAGAGAGGCAGAGCCCAGACTCGTTCAGTCGTTCGTTTTCATGTAACCTTTCCTCCTTATCTACAACAACATTTTTGAACACGCTTCGTTTTCTATGGCGCGTGCATGTGATCGATGCTGGCTCTTGGTGAGTTACTATAGGAACTCATTTCAACTTCTTCCGAAAGTATGGCGCTGATTTTTCATAGAAAACGCAGTGCGATGGACAATCTCCATGCACTCGCTGCCGACGGCTCCAAACAGCATGTCTTTATAAGCGGCCTGTTCGTCGCCCAGGCAGACCAAGGTTGAATACTGGGCGCAGACGCGAGACTGGACGCGGCTCTGATCTTTTTGCTGATCAGCTCGAGGTCCCAGCTCCAAGAAGAGAAGACTCGACGGACTATCCTCGTACAGAGAACGCCGCGAGAGAGGAATCAATATCATCAAGTGACGATATACCAAACCAGTCATCAACCTGGTCAGGAGAAGGAAACGCGGCTCAATCAAATGAAATCCCGCCTGACAATCTTACATCAAACCCTGGGGATTCCGCAATCGATATTGAAGGCCACACACAGGTCGAACAACTCACACCAATGCACCATGATGAGGATTCAACGACACATCTTCAACCTAGGACACATGCTAGATTTACCTCGTTGGATGAGGCATTTGCTCTAGGCTTCGACATACAAACGGCCCAATACATTCTCTCACAAGTGTTTGACCAGTCAGGGCGGCTCGGAATCTTTGCCATATTGTCTCATCTCCCCCCAGATATGTCGCCAACATCATTGCTTAACCAGTCAGAAGGCCAGCCACGTGAACTTGCATTGATGCTTCTTGCAGTTGGGCTTCAGCTGAATTTTGTTTGGCTCCCTATCGACGTACAGTATTCTCTGGAGCTGCTCATAGATACACTGCGTATAGAATCACTCAAACTCATGCCAATGCTCGCCTGGAAATCCTCCGATATAAATGTATCACATACCATGTCGCTCCTGCTTGCCAGCCACACATGGTGTCTTCAGACCGGCATGGCTGAGATTGCCTGTCGCTGGAATGCGATAGCAGGCCTGATCTGGCACGATCTTGTGAGAATGGGTAATTTAGATCCGCTACAAAGAAATGTTCTTGCCCGGTATGCTTATGTATTTGCTTCTTCTATTTCTTCAGCTTACTAAAGTGATCCAGAGTTGGAAAAGCAATCGAACTCCAAAACGCGTAAGTTTCTCCTTTTCCGTGTCTATTTTCACCCATCTTCTGAGAAGAACGCTAAATCGATTCTCTGAGGCTGTAGAGTCCTTAGCATGCTGCACTACAAGCCACCGACTGCCTCTGCTGGCTTCCAGAGTTTGCCTGAGGATCTGCAGCACGAGGTTCTGAGCCCCGGATGGATTGGCGGTGCCTCTCCAACTAATATGCCAACTGATTTCTTCTCATTATTTATGCCCCTGGTTCAGTATGTACTACCTCCTCACATTACAATGTTCCAATGATCTGATTGTATTGACAATCCACAAAGACCTTTACAGAGAGTCATCACCTCGTCCCACGACTCATCTGCTCTAGATGAGATTCGAGATGAGCTGGAGGCATACTTTATTCGGTTTCCAACTACGCTTCTTGAGTATGAGTGTCTCGAACACGCATATCAGGCAGAAGCCATGATTTGGTTTCATGGGATCTTCATGCTCACATGTACGTGGTTGAATTCAACGGGCCAGGTCACAAATCCCTTCAGGCTAATACAAGAGAAAGTCATTGATCGTGATCTTTTCCTGCTCCTTACGAGTGGTGAATTGACCTCAACTTCCGAGTTCATTTCTGCATTGGACCATTCAATCTTGCTAGGAGAGGTATGAGATGAGTGTCTAGCCTGCCTGTGCTTCCGTGGCAATGCTAATAAGAGCCTCTAAATAGGCCATTCCTACCCTTATGCACCTCGATTCTAGCTGTCATACTATATCTGCCGCGACAGTTTTCCTCGTTCTCACCTCGTCTGTGGTCACCTGCCTTGCGCTTAGGGAAGTCGATGGCTCTTTGGGTTCTCACGAGGTTATGGCTACAATGCCACCCACACTCCTTGCCTCGGCCGATCGCCACTTGAGGGCGCTTGAAACGTTTATGAAGGGCACACGATTTGACGTGGAACTTATCAAGCACATCCAGACATGCCTATCCAGTTCTGTCATGTTGGGGAGCCCAGGTTCATCTTCTGACTACAACAGGACACTGGATGAGTTGGCGTTCTATCGATGGGCGTCCGGGGGGCATGGTATTCTTCGGTCACCGAAGCAACCTGTTGTCGAAAGCTCACAGTTCATGAACCGTTACCCTGTTCATTCGCGATCTCTGCAGGATCGGCAAGCCCGGACAAGTGCGATCGAAAGAATTTGTTCGCCAAATGCTCGTATTTGTCAACCCGGATATTTTGAATTAAGCATTCAATTGTTCTAATCATCGGTCGACAAGATAGACACTATGACTAGGCGTTCTTGTCTTGGTCGGTCTACACTTATTGAATATATCCTAACTATAAACTTTGGCCAGGGGACTCTTGGATTCAACTACAATCAAGCTTTCCGACTTTTCAGATCTCTCACGAATGCCCTGGGGAACCATTCAGGAATCTGGAACCCCTTTTCTCCACTCAAGAAAGAGAGCATCATGTCCGTTACGACAGTTGAGCAAGCGAAACACCTCGTCATCCCCTCACCGTTGTGTCCCACAGATACGAATTCTCCCAAGCTATCCTTGTTCGGCCGACCAACAATACTTGCACCATCTACAGTGAATCCTTGGATACCTGTCCAGTCATACTTGACGCATGGCTCCACTTCAGTTCCTGGGAACCATTTGCCGAATGTCTGTTTGAGGAATCGTAGCATCTCCTTCTTCACCGGGTCATCATCAGGGATAGTCTGGGAGTCGTTGTAGTAGTTCATACGCTCCGCAGTAGCAAGGCCATACAAAAATGGGCCTTCCTGCGGTGCCTGTTGAATCCAGTGCCAAAAGTCAGCGTATCCAAACCCTTGGTGAAGCTGTGTACCGGCAATCTTTGGCGGTTGTACGCCGAGCATGTGAGCCATGCAGCCCACAACGCCCTTCTTCCCCCTTAGAGCGGGCAAGAGGCTGTTTGCGTAGCCATTGGTCGCATGGAGGACGGCCTTGGCATTGACAACTTTTCCAGTGCTGGTTTTGATTCGGTAATGCCGGGTTGGGTCTTTTGTGATGTAAGAAACTTGGGAGACGGGCGTATTGGGGTGCAGTGAGAGGGCTGGCATTCTTTCCAGCGCGGTCTCGAAGAGCACATTGACGAACTTCCTGGGGTACATGGTGCCACAGTTCTCAAGATATGCGGCACCATGTTGAGCCGCTTCAGGGGCAATGGAGATTTTCTGCCATAGAAATATTTATGAGCTGGGGGTTCAAGCGATAGGTTCTCCTTTCATACCTGCAGGATTTCCTCTGGGCTCAAAATGCAGCATTCCTCCTCGTACCCTTGCTCACGGGCGTAATCCAGATCGTCTTCAAACTTTTGGCGCTCCTCTTGGTTTGCGAAGACGACCATAGTGCCATTGAGACGAAGATCGACCTTTTCTGCAGCACCGAGCTGAGAAATACACTCAATCATCATGTCTCTGTTTCTGAGCACCATCTTTCTCATACGCAGGGCATCCTCGGTACCGAAGGTCCTTGCTAGCTCGCGATAGTCATAGACTTCTGGGCGTCCAATATGGCCACCATTACGGCCTGTCGCGCCAGAGCAGAGACTGCGAGCTTCAAGGACGGCTACACGCAGTTCGGGCCGTTTCTGAGAAAATCTGTATGCAGCTGCGGCGCCGGTGATGCCAGAACCGATAATGGCAACATCGACCTCTTCTGGTAGAGGAGCTGACGCAAAACGGTCGTCCAAGCTAAAGGGGAAGTTCTCGATCCAATAGCACTTGGCGTCGTTGGGTGTCAGTGGGAAGCTCGCTGGGGACAAAGCAGGCCTGTCATGATCCATGGCCTTCTCCAGGGCATTGGAAGTGAATTGAGTGCCCGAGTCCAGTGACATGGCTCGATGAGTTTGAGAAATAGTTCACGCTATGATAAGATGACCGGTATGGCTTTTTTTTCTTTCCCTTTTTGCTGTATCACGGGCACTCGATAATAGTTATGTGCATTTACTCAGATCTAGTAGTCAAGAAAGAGTACCATCTTATACAATAGGATTAGTGACAATCTGGTATATTCCCCGCCGTTCCCAGTTGCTTCGTGATTATCCCAGGTTAGCTACGGTGATCAGATCTTGGAGCTTAGTGGAGAACTCCGCAGCAAGAATGCACCGTCGGCATATTTAAAGCCACCATTTTCTCCTCTTTCATACCACATGCGTCAGATAATCGGTGGAAATGTCAACTAAGAATCAGCCAATGGAATCACACGGATCTGAGGCTTTGAGGTGGAGTTCATTCGTCAATTTCACACGTATTCCATAGAGGTAGTCTCAAAACCAACCATCTTCCCAATAGTCGAGGTAGCCGATACACAGTTCTTGAAAAGTTGGTATTACCAAAGATGTTATGAGACAGAAACGCATCCCTACCACACCTTACTGGTTAAAGCGAGCTACTTGTTGGGGTTCGAGGCATTAATTATTAGTTACGATATCGAGACTTGATGTCCAACCATTCTCAGCTTCGCAATTTCAATCGGGATAATATATATCTCGATTTTAGGTACACAGGGCTATGTTGTCCGAATGAAAAGGGCATATGCTGAATGACATTGGATATGCGTGGACTACATACTGACTCTGGAATAAATTAATACCTCTGGACAGTTAAGGAGATAGGTAGTAATACCTCAAAGCTGCCTCTAACAAAATCGGTACCCATGACACAAACCAACTCAATCTGCACTGCTCGCCGCATACATGATGGAAGATCAAGCCCTTGCAGCCAGAAGATGCAGCAACTCGCCTCTCAATTTACAAGTTGGCGATATACTGGATGGCCACTCGTTGAAACCGATCTGTCAATGGACGAATATCTTCCCGGGAGCAACCCTTCTTCATCTTCTTTCCATTGAACAAATCATTGACCCATGACATATAGTCAGCCTGCGCGGAGACCGTAACGCTGTCATGGTTCTGACCTGCGTATGTCAAAAATCTGACGGAAGAGCCGGGTTCTTCTTTGCAGGTCTTTTTGTAATCCTCAACCGTAAACTTGATAGGAACAATTCCATCGTCGACCCCCTGAACTATCATCAAGGGCGCCGCCAACTTCCAGTGACCTTCTCCCATGTACGTCTTCCTCCATGCCGCAACCGCCGGGTGCTTGGTCCACGATGAGTTCTTGTAGAATTCTTCGTTGGCCATGTTCCCTGCGGCGTAGTAACCACCATATGTACAGCTCTGCCGTATGAGAGTGAGACGTCCGATAGCAGTCTTGGTCAGATAATCCTCAACATGTAGCTCTGGGTAGAGATTGGCGATATTGGGTAGGAGATAGGCGGTAAGTCCATTGGCAGAGCCATCTGCCGAAGCAGGCATGCTGTTCAGATAGTCGATGAGGTCGGTCGGGCGGTTTGCCGGGGCGATGGCGACTGAGCCGAGAAAGTTTCCGGCCTTCTTCAGAGCATCTTGGCCTGGCAGCGCCAGCCTCTCGTTGACACGCCAAGCGGCCATCCCGCCTTCACTCTGACCGACAGTCACCCATTCGTCAGAGAGAAGTGTCCCTATTCTCTTCTTGGCAGCGATAACACTGAATGCCACATCGGCAGCGTGAGTCCAGCCTGCTATGTACTGAAATCCCTTGGGCGTGGTGCTTCCGAGGCCAGCATAGTCCGGTGCAACGACAGCGTATCCAAGTTGCACAAAAGAGTATGGTGCTTGCCAATCGTAATATAAATTTCTGTGGTTCGTGGGGGCGCAGATAGGGACGACGCCAGCAGTGCCGTGAGTCCATACCAATGTCCTTAGCCTTTTGGCACCATTTGTCGGCGCATATGGGATAAGGAGAAATGCACTCGCGGCAACAATCTTTCCGTCAACATCCTCGCTTGCATATTGAAATCTAGAAAGGGACGCGCCGGCAGGAATAGTCCAATTGGCGCCGACAGTGGTAGCATCGATGTCTTGCCATCGCAGGATATCACCAGGTTTGGCTGTCGAGACGTTCTGCGGAAGATGCCAGAATGGATCATGGCTGAGGTT
Source organism: Fusarium mangiferae (assembly GCF_900044065.1). Classification (NCBI taxonomy): domain Eukaryota; kingdom Fungi; phylum Ascomycota; class Sordariomycetes; order Hypocreales; family Nectriaceae; genus Fusarium; species Fusarium mangiferae. The sequence goes on from NW_024573921.1 coordinate 2,121,536, forward strand.
CGCAGCCACCCAGTTTCCAGCATCAATCTCCCAGCCCATAGTAAAGTTCTTCTGGCATTCTCCTTTGCAATAAGGGCTTGTTGGTGCCTTTGACGGGCCCGCACCTCCAAGTACAAAGGAGCCCAAGGCCAAAGAAGTGAAGAGAGAGTAAAGGTGCATTTTGATTATCTAGATGAAAGATTGAGAGACTGTGATTCTCAGATGATATCGTGACGGATGGTGCTGTAAGAGTGTTGATATTTGTATCTCGGCTCTATCTACTAGGTGCCATCTCAGGCTCACATGGAGCTTCACCACTAGCAAACCTGGGCACAAATCAAGTCGCAACTTAGCTGCCACCTACTTACCCCAGGTTTCTCTCATTTCGAATTAGCTTGCTGAACGGTTCCACATTCCATAGGTCTTCGAAGACACCAAGTAATCGTTCCACGGATGTCAAATTGCCGTCGGAAATACACCGTCGGTCAATTTCCACCGTCGGATGATTCCATGGATCTTCACAGTTGAGCAGGACTGACCTACGAGTCATGGAGTAAGTTCGCTATCAATTGCTTCAATCTGCATGTTTTCGGTATAAGGGTGGCGACGATATCGCTCCAAATCGCAAATACTGAATCAGTATCATCACCACCACCGGCTTTGCACAGCCAGTCTCGATGGCGCCTGTTTTCGTTGACCTCTCGGCTCCAAATGGCCATAAATGGGCACAGCCTGTTGGCCTCTTCATCAACAATGAGTTCGTCGAGTCCAACAATGCAAGAACCCTTGCCGTGGTGAACCCTGCGTAAGTGGCAGAGTTTCTTAGTTCACTTGAGCTCAATTTCTTACATGTCTCCGTAGGACCGAGGAAGAGATAGCCCAGGTTGCTTTGGCCACCGAGAAGGATCTCAACGAGGCCGTTCAAGCGGCTGCTGACGCCTTTTCCCACCCTGATTGGCGCAGTTTGTCAGGAACTGATAGAGGGAAGCTCATGTTCCGTCTGGCTGACCTCATGGAGAAGAATTGCACGTCTCTCGCAAGTGCCGAATCCCTCAATACTGGAAAGGCATACAGTATCGCACTTGAAGGAGACGTCGAGGATGCCATCAAGATTGTCCGCTATTATGCCGGGTATGCGGACAAGTTCTTCGGGCAAGTTATCGACACTGGTGCTGATAAGCTTGCGTATACACTTAAAGAACCAATCGGTGTATGTGGTTTGATAGTTCCTTGGAACTTTCCCCTTAACATGGCTATCACCAAATTCGCCCCGGCATTGTGTTGTGGCAACACTGTTGTCTTAAAGCCCTCAGAAGTTACACCTCTCTCTGTCCTCTATCTGGCCACATTGGTCAAGGAGGCCGGTTTCCCGCCTGGTGTGGTCAATATCATCAATGGATTAGGTCCCGTTGTTGGTGCCGCCATGGCAACTCACAAGCAAATATCTAAAATCTCATTCACTGGGAGCACGCGCGTAGGAAAAGAGCTCATGAAACTCGGTAGTACTGACATGAAGAAGCTCACCCTTGAGACTGGTGGAAAGTCTCCTTTGATTGTGTTCGAAGACTCAAACTTGGACTTGGCCGCTCAATGGGCTCACCTTGGCTTCACCTTCAATCAAGGAGAGCTCTGCACAGCAACAACACGCATTCTGGTTCAGGACACAATCTTCGATCGCTTCCTCGACGCTCTCAAATCAACAACGCTGAAATATCCTGTGGGCCAACCATTCGAAGAGAAAACTTACCTCGGTCCCCTCGTCAGCAAAGCGCACTTTGACAGAGTGCGAGAATATGTCAGGTTTGGAAAGGAAGAGGGGGCAAAAGATATCTTGGATGGCTGTATGCCACCTGGGCTCGAAAAGGGGTACTTCGTCAGCCCAAGCATCTTTGTCGACGTGAAGCCGTCGATGCGGATTTACCGAGAGGAGATCTTCGGCCCATGCGCCGCGGTGTTGCAGTTCAAAGACGAGGATGAAGCAGTGAGATTGGCTAATGATTCGATGTATGGCCTCGGCAGTGCGCTCTTTACAGAGAATATCAGCAAGGCTCACAACGTCGCCCGTAGAATCGAGGCTGGCATGGTATGGGTGAACAGCAGCAATGACTCAGACTTCCGAGTGCCTTTTGGCGGAGTCAAACAAAGTGGGATAGGAAGAGAACTCGGCGAGGCAGGTTTGGAGGCTTACTACAACGTTAAGGCTATTCATGTGAATATTGGCAATGTACTACCAATGTAAGCTGTCCACAGGGGGCAACACACTTCTGGTACCAAACGAGGCGCTGGAGATGCCTGATCTGAGGTCAACTACATTTATATCAAATACTAAATTTATATAAGCCTTTTACTTACTTAGGGTAGAGGTTCCATGTTTTCTGCCTCCTCTTGGCTATCAATGAAGAAGTCCGTAAGTGCGCGGGTTGGATGGTTCCCAGCGGGTTTGAGATATTATTGTGATAAATAAATGAATCTGGCCGATGTGCCCTGTCCATCTCATACAACGCTTCGCCGACTCTATCAAGCTCCCTGAGCCAACCACTGTTGCCAAAACTAAGACAATGACTCTTGTTATATGGTTGTCTCATCAACACCTGACTATTACAATTTACAACAAAGGGGCAAGGAAACTTTTGTAATAAGCATTGGTAAATCAAGAATTCAAAACTTTGGTATTAAATTATTTGGGTTTTGATAATCTTTTCCCACCCAACCTCCGTACTCCTAAAAACGACTTTCGGATATTTCCTCCTGTAAGATGAGTGTGTGTGTAGTTAAAAAGCAAAATAGCCCGTAGCAACATGCTACAGCCGCGCAAAGTGGTATCATAGGTGTGTAGGCCGTTTCCCGTCCAAGTCATGATCCCTCGCTCTCTTCTCGCTTCCAGAATTTGATCATTCGCACTTGATTCTAGTCTTAATCTCGCCGGTTGTCTTCTTGTGACTGCGTCTCAGAACGCTCCAGCTCTTCTATGCGGCGTTGAATCGCCTCTTTCTGGACTTGCAACGCCCTGATCTCCTCGTCCCGTGTCGCCGTATCCTCGCTTAGCTGACTATCGTTTTCGGTCATGCTGTTCGAGTCCGTAGCAGCCTCGTAAGCTGGTGGTGGCTCTGTGGTCTGGCGACTCCTATCACGTCGACGGTTGGCGTCCGCAGCCGCGTAGAAGTTGTCTCCTGGTCCTGGCGAGGTGTGACGCATGCTTCCGACCGCACCGAGCTCGTGTGCTCGTCTCTTTTCCGTCTTCTTTCGCTCTCTTCGAATGAGCCAAAAGGCAAGTGCTCCTATCGCAAGCAGAACAAAAACCGCGACACCAACACCAATACCGATGCGAGCGCCCAGGGACAAGGATCGGCCATGATGCTCAGTACCTGGGATATCGTCCTCATCCTTGAGTCCAAGTGCATCTTTGTCGCTATCTTTGAACAGGGCTCTTATGGTATAAACAGCAATTGTTGCACCATACAAAGTCGTCGGTGTGTCTGACACAGCATCATAAGTCTGAGCTGTCTGGTTGTATGTGTAAGGAACAGCCAACACGGATGAAACCGAACGTTTACACAAATTGCCATCCAGAGTGTATTCCCTACTGCAATTAGAATGGCACATCTAAACACTTTTCTCTCATGACTTACGATGAGCAGCAAATAGCTGTCGTTGTCTCGTCGTCCCGATTCTCACTAGTATCAACGCGCAGTGATACGGTGGTCCATCCATGAGGGCATGTGCCTGGACTGTAAACCCCTGTAAGCCCTTTATCAAACATGGCATCGGGATAGCAAGACAACGACTTCGCTCCAGCAATTGGCTGCAAGTCAAGCATTGCTGCGAGACCGTCAGAACCTGACTTTGGTACCTTGTTTGCATCATAAGTCCATGTGCAATCAACAGGTCCGGTCCAAGGTGTGGTCATCGGTGGGAATATCCCGTCATCGTCTAGGTCGTCTTCATTGGTAGGCTTAGGTGCGATTACAAGTGTTGTTGGAGCAGGCGTTGGGTCGGATAGGGAGATGGTTGATGATGGCTCGGCGGAAGCTAGTGACGATAACCCAGATGCGGACTCATCATCCTCGATCGAAGAAGACATGGCTTTGGTGACTGCAAGGAATTGCAGTAATTGCAAACAACTCTAAGCTTATATGCCAGGCCGATTCGACTACAAGCCGCACCACGAGTGCTCTGCTTGCCGTCAACTCGGCGTATCAATGACGATCGTCACTCTTGTCCATCCGGCAATGCGACCAATAGTTTGCGTTCTCGTTGGACAAAAGGGCGCGTGAAAGGAAAGATTCGCTGGGCAGACAATCTGTAGTGTGGGGTTTCGGGCAGACTTGGCTATATCTCAGCTGCAGACAAGAAGAAGCGCGTGAAGAATATCGAGGACAGCGTCTCTGGCAATGTCGAAGGCCATCCGGGCGTAGGTATTGCAGAGGAACGAACCGATGGGGATAGATATATAACACAGACGGGAAAGACAAGAAATGGTGACAAATGAGTGAAAGGAAAGGAAAGGTTCGTACCCAAGAAACGACAAGAACCAGCCAAGCAAAGCAAAGCAAACAGCCAGACAAGTCCATAGCATGCCTGCCGAGCAGCAGCAGCAACAGTAACAGCAGCGAAGACGGGTGCGGTAGCGTTGGTGTTCCCCTTCTGAGGCCTTTGAAGGCTTGGCGAAATCTTATCACGGGTGGGTGCCGAGAAACGCCAAGGCCTGGATTGCACCGAAACACGTCCACGTTGACCGCTGTGAGTTCTGGGCAATGCCGCATTGTCCTCATTGTCATAGTCGTAGCAGTAGTATTGTACCTAGCTCCAGGTGAGGTGAGCTTCTCCCTGGCTACAGCCCATGGTCGTCACGGATAGTCGTTCAAATAAGGTATAGGTTTATACTGAATGTCATCGTCAAGCCTCCATCATAAGACACGCGCAAGCCATCACAGGTTACTGCGGAAGCGTTGTGGGAGGGGCCCAATGACCATGGCCATGCCCAGTAGCTTACGAGGGCCAATGCTCATCATAGTGGGCTCGTCCAGCCTAAGCCGAGCCTTTTGGCCCCAGTGCCACCCACGGTCTTGGCTGATGAGTATCGAATTGAGAGTCTCTGACGCGGGAAATGAAGGCCGCCTTGGTTTGTGCCGAATACGCCGGCTTGGAAGTCTTGGAACATGCACACCAAGCCGCGGCCATGAGCAACCAATCCCACTCCCTAGATAAAAAGGCAGAAAATTCCGTCTTGGCCACAATTATCAGTCATGAGATCAACTCACCGTTCTATTACCTCAACTCACTTTTACATTTCCGTTGCTGAAGAGAAACCGACTTGACTTGTTTAAGCAAATGCATGTCAATTGACTGTCAAAGCACAACGCCCAGTAAACTTGATACTCTTGGCGTTGCACCGCCAATGTAGGACGAAACCACACGAAAAGATGACAAGGAATCAATAATCATAAGATGCGCTGAAGAAGGCGAGCCGCGAGTCTTGGCTGGATCTGTTCGCTTCTTTATCCCAATCAGCGTCTATTCTCAGACGATTTGTAGAGGGAAAAGGGAATAGAGTTGCTCAGAAGCTCGGTTGGCTGCCGAGAGATCATGGCTGGTGAAAGCAGACTGCCAATAAGGTTACAGTAGCACATGCCAGCCAGCCAGGGCAACCACTTATACGGCTAGATGATTGAAGATCAAGTGCCAACTCAACAAGCTCGCCGGGAGTTGAAAGAGTAACCTATTCAAGATAACTACCGGTCTCGTCGGGTCTACGCCATCCTTTCATGGCATTGTACAGTATCTGAATGTGATGCCCATTACACTATTTCGTATAAATGTTGTTGTTGCGATGGACCATCGTACTATCAATATCGATAACATTCCAATCGAATGTCTTCACTAACAGTGATCTAGAAGCTATCGATGTGAGTAGACTCGAGACATGGTGTTTCTATGAGGTTAGGACCAACTAATTCATGAGACGATAAAAGAGCTTCGCATCCCCATGAAATATCGGAATCGCGGCGCTCATTTCTTCCGTCGCCAGAGCTAGGTAGGGTACGTACCGGCCCTAGTTTTCCACAATCACGGACAGGTTTGAAAATGATCACGTGATGAGGGGGTGAAGGGCAAAAACCCTACATCGCTCTTTCCCTGTGCGCCTAAGCGATTGTTGCAACAACCGCCTTCAAATCGACCCCAGCCAGGCCATCAGTTTTCCGCTCAGCGAATTCAACAACACAACACCGCGATCATGGCTGACGAATACGTACGTGTGCTCTCGATATATCCCTTCCCCTCTGGAAATAGAAAACATACACCCGCCGCCAACATGGCACCCTCGACTCCCGCTCGCTACCAACGACGATGATGAACGATAGTGGAGAGATGGAGAGAATACAAAAAAGAGCTTGACTGACTTGTGTTCCGGATAACAGGACGCCGAGCAGGCTGCCGAGCTCAAGAGAAAGAGAGCCTTCCGAAAGTTCTCCTACCGAGGAATCGACCTTGATCAGTATGTTGCCACTACACGATTTCTGCGCCTCGATTGCTGGAAGATGAAGACTTGCGAGGTCGCACCCCCGAGCGAACGGAACCCATGCTGATGTTTGATTTCTCTCCACTCCACAGGCTCCTCGACCTCTCCTCCGACCAGCTTCGCGATGTTGTCCACGCTCGTGCCCGCCGCAGGATCAACCGTGGCCTGAAGCGCCGCCCCATGGGTCTCATCAAGAAGCTCCGAAAGGCTAAGCAGGAGGCTCAGCCCAACGAGAAGCCCGACCTCGTCAAGACCCACCTCCGAGACATGATTGTCGTCCCCGAGATGATTGGCAGTGTCATTGGTATCTACTCCGGCAAGGAGTTCAACCAGGTCGAGATCAAGCCTGAGATGGTTGGTCACTACCTGGCTGAGTTCTCTATCTCATAGTACGTTTCTACCCTCTACCACCAACAAGGGGAAATATGACTAACCTCCCCCCAGCAAGCCTGTCAAGCACGGTAGGCCCGGTATTGGTGCCACGCACTCTTCTCGGTTCATTCCCCTCAAGTAAGAAGGTTGCGGTCTCGGGTGGTTTCTGCATTCATGGACATTTTGGGCGAAAAGGACTGGTTCTGGTAGATGGGCAAAACATCTATCAAAAACACTGATGACAATGGGTACCATGATTAGTACAATAAAGGAGCATTGTCCGCTTGATGACTACCCTCGACTACCGCTGATGCTTGATAATTGTGATAATGCTTCTAAAACACCATGCTCCACAAACCCTTCCTACCCTGACCTGGCTAACCTGCTGAACTGAAAAGCCTCAAGTTCTTATGACATCATCCCAGACGTTCGGTGGTCTTGAACATGTTGTGCGGGTCAAGTTTTGCGAGAAATCCTTTGAACTGGCGTTTCCGCCAATTCCATGTAGATTCCCTGGTATGGCAAAGTGAACATCTGAGGCGTAATCGGTCCTGGCCGAAGTCAACCAATATCTCCTCGCCTGCTCTGACATTCTTCTCAAGAGTCAACGTAATGTCGTAGGTTTCAGCAAGTATGAATGTTGCCTGCGCACAGCCTGGGCAACCATGGTTGATGTTTGAAGCCAAACTCCTCCTTAGGCCAGTGGTTATCGTAGGGTGCTGGCAGGCGTTGTCTTGTTTGAACTTGTCGTGGCATATAGATATCAGCGCGTTACAGTTGACTCTCTGCGTTTCGCACAGGGAAGATAAATCCGTAGGAGGGTCTTGGGGGTTATCGGGAGCAGCAAATATTGAGTGGTTTGCGCCGGTGATCTGCTGGCCACGAGCAAGGCCACGACGGGCAAAAACTCCAGTTTTTGCCTCTGACTTCTGTACGGTGGCGAATTTCGATGTGTCTAGTCCGTCCTTCTACCCTCCAGTTTGATGATGAATCTGCAGTGTTCATGTCTTTGGGAGTTAGATTGTATGAGCATCTTATCACAGGTTGTTTGTTTTGTTCTTACCACTGCTCCGACCGCTCTGGTTAGCCGTCATGTTGCTATAGGTAGTTTCCTATTGAGATAAACTCCGAGCTAGAAAAAGACTGTTTGGGTTCAAACGGATGATGATGGCTGCTGTTGATAAATTATTGTTGAAAGTACCTGTTTGGGAGATGTCAAAGCGAAACTCGACTTCGCGGGATGGGTGGTTAGAGGTGAGTAATGCAAAGCACAAGCTAACGTTAGGTGAGTATTTGGAAAGACCTAATCGCCACCAGAGAGCAAGTGCTTTGAGGCAATGGTGTTGACAATGGGTATCGAGAAGGAGCGGGAGGCCGTTTGAAGAGCACAAGGGGCGAACTTGCTTCGATATGTAGGGTCAAATTGAGGAGGTAACTGTGTTGAATAACTCAATAGAAAAATGAATTCATAGGTATGTCTGATTCATGGCTAGTTTATAACACTATTCCTCCTTCTGTGCCAGTTTGGCAGCTTTCCGCTCCTCCTCCTGGATATGCTTTTGTCGGTAGTGCTCAACGACGTAGTCCATGTTGGCCAGGTGGCCAGCGACATTGTTTCGGGGAGCATACGAAGTCATTGCCCTGTTTCTCTGATTAGCAATGGTTCTTGCAGCAGCTACTTTCCGTCACTGAAGAGAAGGTGGCAGCCTCCGTCAATTAACAGCAAGTAGTATCAGGTAGACGAACTCGGGATAGGCAACATCAACAAATCGGTGCTTGTTGCCGCCATTCTCGAAGAGGTTTCGGTCGTAACCAGCCTGCTCCATGGCCTTTGTGTGAAGCGCATTGATATCCTCCCAGTCCTTTCCACGGGAAGTGTACTTGTCGATGAGGCTGAGGATTGAGGACTGCTCGCCCTCCTGCGGAACGAATTGGTAGACGAGAACGGAGCCGAAGAAACCGCCAACAGCGAGGAGAGAACCGGTCTAGGGATCATAATCAGTATATTATTTTCAATTGAAGTCATCCGATTGCGTTGGTGTCGGCGTGAGCTGCGTGGTGCAAGCTAGTGTGACTTGACATACGCTGAACGACTCGTTGACTTCTGGGGCTTTGTGATGGGCATGGGCGTCGGAGGCGTAGGTTCGCGCCGTCCTTTGCAGCTGACGAGCCACGCCTGCTACCCTCTGTCGTGCGACGAACATGTTGGGCGGATTGGGCAGCGTTCAATTGAGCGATTGATTGTGAGGCTCTCGTGGGAAGAAGCCGCACCAAGATCAACAAGTGAGGTTGTCGCCGGTCCGAGATGTTTACGTAAGGCAATTTAAGTGGTTGGCCAATTGGATTATAGGTGTTTACCATTGGCTACTCCACGGCGAGCATGGCATGGGGTTACATAGTAGAATCAATAGAACTTTGCCAAAGAGAGGCAGGAAAACTTGTGACCTCTTTTCTAAGTGATGAAGAGACTTTTGTGATTTGACATATCTCAGCAAGCCCTTATGTCGGTTTATCTCGGCATCTTGATTTAATGTTGGAAGTCTTGCTTCCTGCGGCTTGCACATGTATATGAAGAAAAGTCGTTATTTTTTTTTAAGTATTGCCGCGAGCATGCTGTTCTCTCTCCTGTGGCTTCCTATGTTTTCTCATGAACTTATACTCAGTCCGCAATGACATGAACGTTGGTCTTCGGGTGCTGTCAGATATGTAGCTATCGGGCCTCAGTGGACGGCATGATGGATTCTTCACGTTCTTAAAATCACTGAAAGACCATAGAGCGCGCATAAAAATATTAACATGTTAAGAATTTACTAACCCTCACACCCCTGTAGCAATAAACGATATATAAATTATAAATCCAGGATATAGTATGCCTCATCCATCCCATGATTGTAAGCGACAAGAGCTAGATCCTCTTTGCGCCACAATTTTACTTGAGCATCACCTACCCGGGAGCAATATCAATTTCATGTAAACCAACACAGCATTTTTTGATACGCGTCAATCACCTCATTATTAGTGATAATTTCCTGATCATATCCCCTCAGCTGTTGGAGACTCAGCGACCTTACTCGAAACTTATTGTACCACTTTGTACTCAAGCGGTTGGCACACAATTATCAGGTCGTTCGAGCATTTGTTCCACCTCTGCCTTAGACGCGATGAGCAGAAAATTAATCAACCAATAACTTCAGATTCTAAAGTGTTAACCTTAACGTCATTTTCTGCTACCTAAAGCTACAGGCCATACCTCAGTAAGATCATATAGTCAGCTCTGCTCGTCCTGGGGTTGAATGGCTAAGATCTAGCCTTTTAAACTCCCGAGACTCCTAAAGTGGAACGCAGCAACATGAGCCTAGATTACTTTCTCTGGTACCACAAACATCATCACAAGAGAATTGATCAACCCAGCTATGATTAAAAGCTTGGGAGGATAAATCCAAAACCTGTTCATCAGAAGTGGCTGAGGCTACCACAAGGTTTAGCAAGATCGACATGACTAGCCCTAAATTGTGTATCGCGCCTCTTCTGGCGTTCTCTAACCAGTAGACAGTGACAACATGAAGCCCTTCTAGCCTTTCAAGTGAAAATTTCCGGCATGGCGCTGCCGTGGTTCTGATTATGGGATTAGAAAGTTTCACGCTGGCAACTCTGACGACAAACTTATAGGAACCAACCTCAGTGAAGAGCTCACCAACACACCAAACAACAACTGCCGTTGTGAAGCCTCTCACGGGTTACCTCCGTCAGGTCAATTTGAGGACACCCTGAGCTGTCTGTCAATGGATTGAATGGAGCCAGCGAAGCGGTCATGAACGTTCTTCAAAATCCCTAGCGGTTGTGATGGAGATTCTGGCTCATCCAACTCGTCCATAGCAAGCTCAGAGGACCACTCAGCAGTATCCGGGGAGACCAATTGGGATAGAAGTCAATGAAGATGGCTGGTCTAGAATATGACGGAAGAGGTGCAATGCATATGCGGCGCCTCGATCAAGATGACACCCCAGTGCTTTGGCTCCATGCAGGACCAAGTCATGGTTCCGAGTGACCGTCGTAATGATAAGACTTGACAAAGTTAATGCCTTTCCTGATGACGGAAGACGTGGTCTCTGAAGACGAATACTGGCTGATATTCAAGATCTTGATTAAGTGGGCATCAGGCAAATGCATCAGCTGAGACTGAGAGCCATGTTCCTTTGTGAAACCTGATCGAGATTGTTATTGCATGATGGGCGGAGGTATTGGGCCGGTGATTTACGCTGGAACGAAATCGATGGAAGAAATAGAAAATGCAGGTCGTTTGTTGGATGTTGATTTTCACAGGTACCGTATGTACAAACCTGCAGGCGGACGATTCCCCCCTGTCTCACGTAGATTCTACATCATCCCGTGTGTTTGACAGGCAGCAAGGGGGCAAACATCTCGCAGCAAATTATAGGGCGCCCTTTATCAGGTATCGTTTTTGACGACACGAGACGCACAATATTACTCACGATGCCATGATGAGGCATGACGTGAAAATAGTGATACAAGCTCCCTAGTCAGGTTGTTCGTGATAAGGATCATGAAATGCCATGTGATAGAAGGGAAAAAAAGGTACATTGGGCTGCCTGGCTGGTTATGCGTGTAAGAGGCAAAAGCCCATCTAGAATGCCAAGCTTGGGGTGCGCGCCAAGTTTAGTTACAATGGATCATACTTGGCCATACCTATCAGAGACATTCCCCGCGAAAAAACCCCCCCAGGAATGGAGTCAAGACAAGACAAGCCGAGACGCGTGTCGTCCTATCCAAAGCTGCAGACAAAACCGTGCCCTTTTTGCTTCTTGTCAGAAAGGCGAGAATACCCGCTGATGGGGGGACATAGTTGCAATAAAGTGCCTCATTGTGATTGCATATCCTTGCAGTAGCTTCAGAGCCAAGGTAACCTCCGTATCGTCCCTTGCAACTTATTAGTCAAGGCTCTATTTGCCTTTGGATGTTCGCAGATGGTACAATGCGGGGAAAGCTCTTTTTGCTGGTCACGGATGCATCGATCCCTCTTGGTTGTTGGCAGGAGAAGGCACACGGCACACGCTTTCAGAAAAACAAAAAAGTCTGGGCTCTGAATGAGACCTTTCAACCTACCAATTCACGACCTCTGGGCTGACAATTTCTTGAGGCCAGACGATTAATGCTGAGCTGGCGCTGGCGCTTCAACACACACCCTTTCATCCTCCAACTGCCTTCCTTGTCTGTCGATAGTAAGTGGTTTGTACGTCCCCCAATTCTGTTCCGAGTATTCCCTTTGAGGAGATGAATAGTCATATGATGGCGTTCTGTGGTCACACACATACTCCCTCCGATTTGTCTCCCCTTGCTGTCTCTCTAATTCATTCACACAACACATACATACTGTACTGTACTCGGCCATCGGGTTATCTGGATGTTTCCCTCTCCCTTTTCTGACCAAAGCCTAACTCTATTATCCCAACAACTACTACCTTGCCTACGTGCGTCATGCAACTGTCACTCTTGGTACTTACACCCCGAGACTTCTAGTTCGATCTTACGGAAGATTTACGAAAGGTTAAAAAGGGTCCTAGAGCCCCCTGGAATCCTGCCTGCCCTGCTTCTCTGCTTGTTTGGTTGGATAAAAACAATCTTCGTCGACACACCTTCTCTACCTATGCCTGAGATACGTCCAACCCTCCTTCAACAATATAAACAACATTCGCAGCTGCGCCTCTGCGTGCTTACGTTGTCGATACACAACGAGGCCTCACCATATCTGTGTTACAGCTAGATAACCAAGCTTTTGGCCGTTTCGAAATTTATTCTTTACATTAAGCTTCACGGCTATCTATCAACAACCTTCTTCATCTGCACCTTGGCCTCCACATCCCAACGCTTTTACATATCATCCCTCCCTCCCTTCCATCCATCCTTACATACTACAACAAATACATCGTGCCTACATACCTTTACCACATACTACTGCATACTTCTCCCTACATACTACATATTCTTCCACTGTACAACCACATCTCATCACCATGTGCCATACCGTAATCGCCCAGCGGATGTGCAAGGATTGCCGCCATAGCCTTGGTGAGACGGTTATCGACTTCACCCGCTGCGCTCGTAAATGCTCGAGCCCGTTCTACTGCCTTACCCCTGAGCCTCAGATGGAGCTATGTAACCTATGTACCGCGACGGCGACACTATCTACACCGGTACTCGCACAACATGCTCTCGAGGATACTACGACTGCGGCTGCCGCAGCCGCAGCTGCAGCTTCAGCTGGTGCAAGGCTCTACGATCACTCTATCGCAAAGGCTGCAGCATATCCGGGACCTGGAGTAGCCCGTCACACTGCGGCTCATTAAGACCTCCCCCATAGACCACCTCGACGGTGGCTTTTGCTACGACATCGATATTTAGGGCGTTTATTTATGTAAGATCATGAGGGAAATTGAAACGACGAAACGAAATTCCGCAAATATAGTGTTGGGAATGGATATGGGTATGACACGGGCAACAGGCACAGGATCACAGGCGCATAAGGACGGACAGCATTCATCAATGCTCTACTTGCTTCACATCACATCACATCATTTCATTTCACTCTACACAATTGATTTCGTATGTAGTGTCACACAGGCACAGAACCCCAGTGAGGACCACTCTACTGGTATGAGATGGAACCGGAGGACTGGTCAATGGTACTGAACCAAGAGCTGGGGCAAGGGTGTACAGAAGAATCAGAAGACACAATCGTTGACTTACGGCAATAAGCTGAGTAAGATACAATAGCCAAAGAACAATAAAAAATTGATCAGGATGGAAAACATTGTATTGTATTGCACTATCCAGTCTAATCCTCATCTCGAATTCGAGTTCGGTCGGCTATGGCTCAGCGCCGTCAAGCCCCTGTTCTGCGGGCGAGCGGGCGGGTGTCCGGCTCCTGTTCCCGCCCGCTACTAGACCACCTATCGAGTTTGAGATAAGGTAAGGTACGGGCAACAAAAGTGAGACTATTGAATGGACCTCTCAGGACCTCTCAATTAGTAGGTTAGTTCCAACTATCCGTACATGCTCAATTTATCCGGGTACATAGTCAGCTGGATGCCTTCTAATTCGCGCAAGCTCTCACTTGGGTGTACCAAGAAGTGCGAATAAATGCATGTGTACTCCGCATGTATGTCCTAGACAACAGTACATACCTAGGTAAGGTAGGTACCCTGAAACCCTGAACCGATCAGCAACTGCACTTTCATCGAGATACACTAACAAAAACGCAGGGAACAACCCCTCAATCACAGACAGTCACAAACCACTATCACAATTACTCACGCACGCGCTCACATCCAATCCATATAACACAAGCCGCCTGTTGCACCAAAATAAACACAGTCGTCCTCATGACTCGGAAAGCTCGTCTGGCTGCAAGGGGAGGGTTACCTGAGTTCCTTCTCAGAACTGTGAACCACAAGTATTAAGGGGATATTACGTGCCGACACCTCGCAGACAAGTAGCTGCTACTGCCAATCCTACCCGCATCACGAATATTTGTTCATCCAGTTGCTGGCAAGAAGGCAGTGGCCACCCGAGGCTGCGGTTCACGGACCAGACTGGAGACCCAATTGCAGGTGGCAGACAGGCAGTACCTTACCTTACCTTATTTCATGGGTATCTATATTCATCCATCAAATCCATGCAAGCGCAAACGGACTTTTTCACTGCAAGGCCTTGGGGGGTTTTCAACAACGATCCTTCCTTCACTGACCTCATGGAACGGCTGTTTGCATTCACCGGAGCCTTCTTTCCCAACGTTGCAAACTTACCTTTCCTTACAAGCTCTTTTTCAACGTCTTCGCCATGGCTTCAACAAAGTTTGCACATCCAACACCATTTCTGGTTACAGCCTCGACGCGACTTGAACCACCACCTTTAAGTTGCAAACACATTTATCAGCATCATACCAATACTCATACTTCGATACCTGCCATGAGTAGTCTGTACGGAGTCATCGAGAGGGCCAACAAAGCCAGCCTTCTCGATGAGCATGCAAGCCTGTGGAAGTTGTTCATCGAAGGTATCGACGAAGTTGTGGGTTATGTCCGGGAGGAAGACTGCATGAAGATCCAGTGGGACGCTAAATGGTTTCGTTGTGAAACGGTTAATAAGAAAGGCGACGAAGTTCGGAGAATTACCATCGTAAGGAGTAACAACTACCTTGCTGTAGACGGGATTTCTCACGTTCCCTCTCCTGCAGAAGCTTGCAAGATCGCATTTCAAAAGCTCTTAGCCGCCAACGCAGATATGTTCCCCGCCTTCAGTCTGTGGAAGGTGACAGAGGAAGCAGATCAGGAGTATTGCCCGATTCACCTAGCTGATCCAGGAGTCAACGTCTTGCCCTTGCGCATTCCTTTGCCATTACGAGGAGTCCTGGGGGTCTTAACGGTGGGCGTTCATCTTAATGTCTACAGAGTAAAGGAGGAAGATGGCAAGGAAATTATTGATCAAATTTGGGTCTCACATCGCTCCAAAGACCCCAACTACAGCTATCCTGGGATGCTAGATCAGATCGTAGCTGGAGGCGCAGATACCAACGACACGATAGATGGACAGCTAGCTCCTTGCAAGACGCTGGAACGGGAGGCAAGAGAGGAGGCTGGGTTGACCATAGACCACCAGACACGACAAGTATTCTTTGAGGAAATGGGGGGCGGTGATGGGGACAATCAGATGCGTATCCACGTTGGGACCGTAGAGAGGGCCTCGTCCATTACGTTCTTCGACCTCAAAGACGAGAGTGCGGGTGACTTCTACAACAAGCACCTCGAGCCCGGCCTGCGATTCGTCTACGATCTCAAGATCACCGACCCAAGCTTTCGACCGAAGAAGATGGAGAGCGCAATCGAGAGATTTGAGCCCATGGGAGTACCTGAAGTGACGGAAAGCCTGAGCAGCAATCGATGGAAGCCTAACTGCGGACTGGTGATGCTGGATTTTATGGTAAGACATGGACTTATCACCAAGCACGACGAAAGCCGATTCGAGCGTATCAAGAAGGACCTACGCCAACCGCTGTGCTTCGCTTTCCTGACGGAATTACAAAGCATCACTAAAGGGTGGTAGGAGCTTGGTCACAGAATCGAAGAAGATGGCACGGGGTTCAAATTGTAGAATGGGTGACCGAGAACAAAAGTCGAATTGCATTCGCAGGGGCAGGCGATGGTTTGTACAATAGTGTGACATGATCAATCATTATTAATGTACTTGCTTTGCCTCCCTCATACTGTGATGTTTACCGGCTCAGAGGGTCGATTGTTCTGCGAGTCACGGAAAATCAGCGAAGCCGTGTACCTCGAGCTCGTCGCCTCGGATCTTGACGGGGGGCGAAGGTAAAAGGGTGAAGCAGATGCGACAAACTTCAGTTCCAGTGTTCTTCCAGGCGTGATTGGTTCCCCTCTGGATGATAATGTCGCCTCTGCGGAAGGTCTTGGTGGCCCCATTGTCGAGGATACAGTCAATCTGGCCCTCAACGATTATGCCATAGTCGACACTGGCAGTCCGATGCATGATAGCGGGGAAGCCAGGCCAGAAGTCGACAACTCTAAGGGCAGAGCCAGAAGCTGGAGCAATGTCCTTCTCGGTGGGATTTTCTCTGTATGACTTGAGGTCATTGTCACCTGTCAGAGTGTTGGTGCCATCCTCGTTCACATATGAGACGTGAGTCGTGAAGCCACCGCTGCGGTTCCCCTCAACTTGAATGGGGATAGTCTCATCCCAGATGGCGTTCCCGTTAGAGTCATGGGTGGTGATGAATCTCTTGACGGGAGGGAGTGGTTTGGCTTCAGAAAACATATTGGGGAGAGTGTTTTGTTGACTGTCAACTACCTATGTTGGTTGTTGTGTGGTGGTGTTTGAGAACTTCGATCTTTTGCTTGCTGGCTTGCTCGGCTGATGGTGATGATTATGCTGATAGAGGGAGAAACACTTGTTTCCTTATACTGTCCAGCTCCATGGCGAATATTACACTTCTAAGCAAATGTCATGAGACGGCATGTCCCTTGAAAAACATGATCCTGAACGGCTAGTTTCTGCATGAGAATTAGCCAATCAGGCCTTATCTCTGTCACTTTCACAATA
This sequence comes from Fusarium mangiferae, assembly GCF_900044065.1. Classification (NCBI taxonomy): domain Eukaryota; kingdom Fungi; phylum Ascomycota; class Sordariomycetes; order Hypocreales; family Nectriaceae; genus Fusarium; species Fusarium mangiferae. Next base: position 2,138,541 of record NW_024573921.1, read on the forward strand.
TATTCCTGTTACAAAGCTGGGGCCGTTTTTGATCCGTGTTTCGCAGGTCGGTCTCATCTTGAAGCTTTGAAATCTCGCTGTTCCGTGGAGTTTCTCTCGGGTGTTGGTGTTGGAACAACATTGGTAAGCACCCAGATCCTTCGACAGGGGGTCACCGTATAGTTGCCGTTTCGGCTATAATTCTCTGGGTCATCTCCATCGAACCAACCTCTCACTCCACAAGGCAAAGCCAGGTCGATAAGGGTCTTCCTTCGTCTTAACTTCGCTATCGATACGTTCTCGTTTTGTCATGCGGAGACTCCGTGGAAACAATACATGACAGAGCATGGAGCTGTCGGTGTGAAAGAAGATGTTTTACAACTCAGCTTACGGCGCTTTGCCAGTAAGTTTCGATAGTGCCGTTATAGTATTGACTTTTGAGTATGAGTTAGCTGACTTTGCTGTTGACAAACTATTTGCAGGGCGTTCTCTGGCTGCTTCAAAGGTGTGCAATCTGTGCACTAGCCTGAAATTAGCTTCGTATAATCTTTCCGTGGCTATGTTTCGTGGTAAGCCAAGAAATTCAAGGCTGAGATACAGCAGCCAACTAGAGAACGAGGAGATGAATACCGAAGAGTGGCTAACGTGTTCTAGGCCGTGGCTATCAATTAACGTTCTATTTGTAGCCCATGATGAATTCATGATGCATAGCAAACACCCTTTGGCGGTTTGTGATGCGACAGTTCATTGTTCCCAATAGCATGGCTAATTCCGCGAGGTAACATTGGGAGGGAATAGGTTCCGCCCGGACAAAGATTTCCTCGTTCAGACTGTCAATCTTACCCTCATTCAAATATCGTCTCACAAGATTAGCAAATCCTAGCTCTGCATCGCCGTTTTCCAAGCCCTGCACGCTATGCTGTGCAAGGCTAGTCGTCAAGTCGATAACGCCCTCAAAGGGTTAGTTACTTCACTGTTCCTATAAGCTACCAAAGATTTCCCCCTGTTGTGTTGGCATCCACGCCCTACAATGAGTCGACGGGGAGAAAGGAGCACGGAGCACGGAGCACGCAGCCATATGTACTACATAAATCGGCTGAAATGAGACCCGGCGCTGTAGTCCAGCGTCAGATTTTAGTGACTGCCCATCTATGGAGACCAAGCGGAATTGGGTGTTTATGGCCATTGCTTTTGGGACTTGAGCAATCTGCCACTCACCGAGAGGCTGATTATCCATGGCCAACCCATGCAGCAGGGTCTCAGAAGCCCACACTGTTCGGCACGGGTCGCTCCAACCACTCTTGGCGGTGAATTGAATGCCACCTCGGGGAACGTCTCGGATGGACACTGTCTGTTGAGTTGGAAGCACAGAGAAGACAGTACCTAGAGTGCCTGGGCCATACGCTGTGATTAAGCTCGGCACAGCCAACCTCTGGCTCCATCTATCAAGCTTAACTCAACGCCCTTGGTGCTGTGGTATCGGGGAGCGACATGCTATTCTGGGCCACCTGTGCGAGGACCACTCACGAGCGAGGCGGGTATACTCACATACCCCATTTCGGCAATTTGCGTCAAAAGCCAGGCAAATCAACGGAAATCACGGGAGACCACGTCTAACTCGGCCAGCCAATGAATGGCTAGAGGCAAACGCTTGATACTTAGTGTGCTGTAAGCCGCTGCCCTGTTGCTGCTAGCTGGGTTCTCAAGGTACCTCTGTCGTTCAACGCAGGTACTTTTCTCAACTATCACTCATATGGGGAAAAGTCGATGTTAGTCTCTGGTCTGATTGTTTCTATCTCTGATTATTACAGGGGAACGGCATCGTCGGCACAAAATCATTCATGACTGCGGTTGCGGAGGTGGCTTACACTTGAACACAAAATTCTTGGCCTGACGATCTTCATGGAGACGACGTCAATTGAATTGAGATACAGATACATACCTACGTTGGTTAACCATGGCCCAGAGCGGACGGACCCTTGACCACAACCGACCAGTCTCCTGCAAGTGCATACAATATGCCCTTATGCAACTGTGAGGCGAGCCCGAGAGCACAGCGGCCACATGCTTGAGGCGGAGCCAACTTGAACAATACAACGCGAGGGCATAGCTGGATAGAGAAACTTAGACGAGGTGACAATCAGAAGATAGTTCTGTGCAACGTTCATTGTATGTATACAGGAACTGTTGTAGACTCTAAACCTCACTCATCCTCACCCAACCATCCTACTAAGGATTAATTTATCGAATGCTTCCTACTGAATGCATACAGCTCCGGCTTGAGCTTCGGAACTCGGCGGACTTGGGTTTGAATTGAAAGATATTGCTGTTGGATCTGCTCCATGGTCAACTCATCAGGATCCCTCTGCATACATCAACCCTGGTCGAAATAGTCCAGTTGTGACTGAGCGTGACTTACAGAAGCGAATCGAGACCGATCTAGCGCTAAGCTGACCATCAAACCACTTTACCTTGCGCTGCTAAAGACTTGATGCAGACTGAGAAATAAATACGTGACTTGACACTAGGGACTTGCAGCATATTCTATACATGTCTTTACATAAGCTTTTGTTTTATTATCGTTGTTTATAGAAATATGGACCAAATCTCTCACAGTATCATACACTGAACTCTTACAAAACTTGACCGGTCAACGTATACGGTGAGTCTTTCGCCTCTGCTTCGAACAATCTGCCTGGCTAGTATTGGATCCACCAAAGTGTTAGTCATGCCTTCAACAACCTGGTAATGTTGTTGGTTCTGTCCTCAATATTGAGGTGCTGTACGACGAGTATTCGCTTTCTGCTCCATCCACCTACTCCATATCCAGGCTCAGATCCGCTCGTGTGTCGTCCCTGCCTTCAGCACCCCAGCAGAACGATCCATAACCACCTCTTTTCGTAATAGTATAATGCTGTTGGTTCTGTTATCACATCTGGAGCTGCCTCGTAAACGCGCAGAAGTTCACTGACTTAACCTCTTCGAGTATTCAGTCGCCTGATGTTGTTGGCTCTATCTTCAACAACCTGGTAGAAGGTCTGTGTTTCTCTCTTCAGCTATCCTCTTTCTTAGAAGCATCATGCTGTTGGTCCGTCTTCAACGTTCACGAGACTCTTGTTTAGAAATAACCGTATTTATCCCTGCACCAGAATTAGCCTGCGTGTAAGTCAAGAGGTAAGAACAAGTATAAAGGAGAGATGATTCTCGGGTGAAAGATGTCCATCATCCTCAACACATCACTCCCTCAACCATCTCTACTCTACTCTTCTCATCTCATCTCATATCCTGCTACTCTCAAACACCAAGCAAATCTCTTCAATATGAAAATCAGTACCACCTTCGCAAGCCTCGTGGCTTACTGTGCCATTGGCATCCAGCCCAGAAGCAGCATCTGAGCTCACCAGCCGCAACGAAAACCACCTACTGGAGAAGCGAAAGTGCTATAACGGAAAGAAGGAATACGGCTGTGATAGTAAAGGATGGTGCTGGAAGAAGTGCGGCGGCAGCGGGAACGGAAATATCGCCAACAGTGGCCCATGGTGCTGGGCCAAATGGAACTATGGATGGGGTGATGGTAACTGGGTCTCTTGTCACTCTGATAACGACTGCAAGAAGGCCTTTGCTGGTGAAGCCGACTGTGCTTGGGGCAACTGTGACGGCTGTGGGTGCAGCTGCTGAGGTCGGAAATGGAACCTGTTATGAGTTCATGAGAAACACGGGATTAGGTAACCAACTTGATTTCTTACAATGGATGCTTCAACCACTTGAATATCCACGTGATAGCCACAATAGTAGTCAGCGACTACCTCAGGTCTATTATGTCAATACTTACTGCTGGCCGATGTCGGAGTTACATCAGCCTGATCTGTTGAGAGACTGAGCCTCTTGAAAGTCGGGTTGTTTCTTGAGCTGGGCTGGGGCGGAGTTTCAAAAGGCTGAACAGATGCTCACACCCTTGTAAGTTGCAACCTCAAGCTTTTGAATTCGAACAGGGGTCGGTTCAGCTCGATGCGCTAAAGATCCCTCGCGCCAATGATCGCCTACCAGCAACGCCACTAGGCGCAGGGATCTCACTAGAATGACTGAATGAGCAGGGGGCTGTGGTTTTGGTGCACTCAGAAAGACAGAGAAGTCCCTGGGGCTGTGGCCATTGATCTCGTCTACCTAGTCCCATCAAGGCTCACCCCTGTTGCAGTACCCCCGACACCACATGCTGGATGTACTTGGACGGTGCGCCCAATGTACCTCACAGACGGACAGCATGTCGATGGCCTGCAAGTCTTCGCCGGGGCCGAATTGCACCTTTTGGCCCCAAATAGTACAGGCGGACAACAGACAAAACCCCCATTGACCCCTGCCTTACTGCACTTTTCCTCTTTGTCAAACACATATCGTTGCTGTGCTGCGAAGTCGGTTACTGCTCCAACACGCTTGAATAGCTTCACATCGTGGGGCACGAACTCACTTACACCGCAACATATACCGTAGCTGCGAGGCGAAACTCCTCTCGCCCCTTGGCCAGCAGAAACCAGGCAGTCGCATGAAAGACGTCGAAAGATAAACCGAATTTCTCAACCATCAGAATAGCGATCGAATACCCCCATCTTTGTCGAATCGAAGTACAACAGCACTAGACTACGATGCATCGCTCTACTACTCTCTTTGCTCTAGGAGCACTCAGCTCAACCGCCACGGCCGCTTGGTTGAAGTCGAACCAGGAGAGATCATGGGAACCTCCTCGACAGACCGGAGTATTTGGGGAGGAAGCTGAGCTGGGCCAGGTCGCCATGGGATGGTCACCAGTACCAACAGGTGCCCCCAAACTCGCCGGTGCCATGGACATGGGCTTTGCCTTGGGCAAACGAGCCGAGTCAGACAATACTTGTGGCTACGATACAGTTGGAAGTGAGTCGATACCTAGGCGTGCTTCTCAGCGAAGCCGCAGACATGGCCCTGGACAGACAAGACCAAAGGGCTCGATCTCCAAGTGTTGAAACTAACATGACCTGCAATAGACTCCTTTACTTGCACGAACACCTTATCCGCCACCTGCACCTTGTCCGATGGTTATGTTGGCTGCTGTGATACTGCGAGATCTTGCAACTCGGTCAAGACAACTTGCATCCCCTACTCGCGATCTCGTGACGAATGCACATCCTTTTCAGATCTTCATACTCTCTGCTGGTACGTGCCTGTTATTTGATCAAGAAAAGGAGTGTCGATTGATTTGTTACTGACTTGATATTAGTGGCCAGCGCGATCGTCCCAATTGCTTTGAGTGGGTTGCGACCACAGGTGTCGACGAGTTCACATTATTCGACTGCTCTGCCGGCAACGGCACCTCTGTCCTGCTTTTGTCTGACCCTTTAGCTCTATCTTCGACCTCGGGCGACGATTCGTCCACTACTGGCAACCCCTCTACGACCACCGACGATGGATCGTCCACAACGACCAGCGCTGCGGCAACCTCCACAAGTGCTGATAACGGCGGTGGCGGCAGCAGTACCAACGTTGGCGCCATTGCTGGTGGTGTTGTCGGTGGTGTCGCTGCTCTCGCCCTCGTTGGCCTCGCTGGTTTTCTTCTGTTCCGCCGCCGCAACAAGACAACTCCTGCTACTGCTGCTGCCGCTGCTACACCCGGCGATGGTACACAAAACCAACCTCCCATGGCCCAAGGACCCCAGAGCCCAGGGCCCAGCTTCGTACCCTCATCACCTTCCAACGCCGCCTACCCCGCTGGAGTCCCCTCAAACTACCAGGGTGGCTACCAGCAGGCATACGACCCCTCATTGGCAGCTCCCTACGGTCAACCCCAAGGATACCAACAGCCTGGATATAGCGGCTACTCTCCCCAGCCCCAGAACTTCCAGGGCCAGTACCCTCAGCAAACACAGTATCCTTCTCAGTATGGCGTCGGCGGCTACGGAGCTCCATCCGCATCACCCCCTCCTCATTTCACACCTAGCCCGGGTCCCCACAAGGACGGCCCCGAGGGCGCCCCTCAACAGCATGTTCAGGAACTACCTGCTGTCCAACCTTTGGGAAATGAGGGCAACAGAGCTGAGCTGAGCTGAGCTGAGCTAGACGTGTCGTTGATGGTTTCATGGGAGTAATGGGAGTTTCATTCTGGACAACGGAGGATTCATAAAGATAGCAGGTTCTTTTTGCAAAGACATGTGAGGTTTCACACTTGAACGGATTTGCATGAATATTTGATTGTATGAGTTGGTATATTTCTGTTCTCAGAACGAACCTAATGGTTTATTAGTTGACGAATCAAACATGATAATGTCCAAGTCAAAGTTGCTTAATTCACAAAGCCATAAAGCGTATACGCTAATAATGAAATCTTTCTGACCATTAGTCACCACCACTTCAGAAATGCATCGCCAAGCTGACATTATGCATGTCTGTGATTTTCAAGTTTCTCTTCAACAGCCTCGTTCCACCATTCTTCCCAGTCAAGCACCTTACGACCAAGTCTCGCCTCCTCAGCTGCAAAGACCATAGCATGGCTTCGCAGCACCTCGTCAAGGGTGCATCCAATAAACTCATCTTGAGCACGAGGAGCCTCCCAGTTGTGGTTCTTGACGCGATCACATGCCATGACAAACTGGCGTGTCAGACCCAAGTCTCCGCCACCATGGCCAAGATCTTCGACACGAGGATGATATGTCTTCACCTCGCCTGTGTTAAAGTCCTCGACAACGATGCGACGTGAATTAGCGTGAACCTCGCCATGTTCGCCATAAAAGTTAGAGTAGCGTTCGCAGATCTTTGTTGTCTGAGCGACCATATGCAGAGTAGCTGTCTTTGAAGGCTTGGTGGACTCGGGCCATGTGATGGTGACGAACTGGTCGTCGCAGACATTGTTGTCAGCTTCAAAGACACAACGACCGAACCAGTTACGGGCTTGGATCTCCGACTTTGGTGTAGACTCGTCGTAGTCTTCCTCCAGAGCCTTGATCAACATCTCTTCCTTCTTCTGGTGGGAGGGGTAGTCTTCAATGTCATGGACGACGATACTGACTGGCCATCTTGTATTGCCGGCCTGCAGACCCTTGAGTTTGGGGCCCAGGTAAATGTTCTTTGCAGAGAATTTGCACCCTTCGTCTCCGAGGGGGCATTTCATGCAGTTTGTTGCCGACCCTGCAGCCTTGGGCTTACGACTTTTCTTGAAGAGATGAAGGTTCCCAGCAGATGAGACCGTTTCAGGGAGATGTGGCTCTCCCTGTCCTGGTTTCTCAGGAGAGCAGAGCAGCCAGAGCAACAGATCGATATCGTGGCAGCTCTTAGTCAACAAGGATGGCGCAGTGGTATTCTCGTTGCGCCAGTTTCCCCTGACATATGAGTGCGTGAAGTGCCACCAACCTATTCATATCTTTGTCAGTTACATATCAAGCATCGGCTTGTATTTTCGAAGGGATCTATGATTCGTGCCATCTTTACTGACCTACGGGCTCTGTGTGTACAGCGCTTGAAATTTCGCCGATGACACGCTCCTCAATGAGAAGCTTGCGGAGCATGATGTTGTGTGGGCTGTATCGCAGCACATGGCCGATTGAGAAGATCTTGGTGGATTGAGAGGGACGCATGGCCTTGTACATGTCGATGCAGTCTTGAAGGGAACACGCAAGAGGTTTCTCACACATAATGTGTAGCCCTAGTGGTGCAAGACCGACGATAACCTCACGGTGCATCTCGTCGAGTACGCAAACAAAGACTCCATCAACACCCTCCGGTACATTCTCTTCACCCGAAGCAGCTCGTCTTCGACGGTCCTGCTCATATGCAAGAAAATCTAGCCAGTCATGGAAAGACTGGCCTTCTCCAGGGGAGCCTTCACCCCAGATGTGAGCTCGGCCGAGGGACTCGCGCTTGAACTTCAAGGGTTCAGCAATAGCGGCGACAACGCCATTGGATACGCTGTCGATTGCTGCGGCGTAGTTCTGCCCTCGTGATCCAGCGCCGATGATGAGGAAGCGTGGTGGTGTCACTGACATCTCAGGCTTGGGAGGGGGGTTGGAGACAAGAGTCTCTGGCTGTGGTTCGGCATCTCCATCTTGAGCTTTGGTAAGCATTGTTAAGACGTTCTTCAGTTGAGACATGTCAAGCAATGAAGAATCCGAAATCAAGCGGTGAAAGTGTGTAGATACGAAAATGTTTGTTTATATATGGGTTCAAGGCTGATAGAGTTAAGTATCTGCCTTGAGGGGGATTAAATGAAGAAGCCAGACATCCAATATAATTCGCGGATGCCTCGCAGGCAGCACAAGGAGAACTATTATCGTAAGGAGAGTCTCTGCTGAATAATCGCAATCAAAAGGACCAATTATGCGTACTGCGTATTCTCAGTTGAGGCTGAACGTTGTGTCTTTGTGGAATTGTTTTCGTATATCGTGTGGTTGAAGTTGACAATGGCGGCCAATGAGGTAGAGCTCATTAATACACGCAACGTTCCAGCGCATTGATTAACTGTAGGTATGCACTAACAGGAAGTTTAATGGGTTCTGAATGGATCATACCCCACTACTCGAGTACTGATCTCTCATGAGAAAAGCCAGATCCAAACATCAACGTTACATTGCAACCACCGAAACTCACAACAATGTCGACAGTAGCAGAAGTGCAGGTTGATAACCAGCCCAAGAGCGCCAGCGATGATCCTCTTGTCTGGATTGACTGCGAGGTATGTACTGCTACGTGGTACAAGGGGCATCAACTCACATCGTGGGCAGATGACTGGCCTGGATCAAGACAACGACGAAATCATCGAGATCTACTGTATTATCACCACAGGAAACCTCGAGATTCTTGATGAGGAGGGGTTTCACGCCATCATCCACTTCCCCCAGTCCCGCCTTGACCAGATGGACGAATGGTGCACAAAGACACACGCAGACTCTGGCCTCACCGCTGCTGTTCTCGAATCCACAACTACTCCGGAGCAAGCCGCAGACGCTCTGTATGAGTACATAACACGCTTCATCCCTGAGCGCAAACGTGGTCTTCTTGCCGGTAACAGTGTGCATTGCGATAGGGCGTTTCTGCGACGTGAACCCTACAAGCGGGTCATGAGACATCTGCATCACAGAATTCTTGACGTGAGTTCTATCAAGGAGGCCGCAAGACGCTGGGCAGCCAAGAGGATTGTGAATAAGGTTCCCAATAAGAAGGGTCTGCACAAGGCGAGGGATGACATTCTGGAGAGCATTGAGGAGGCTAGATACTACAGGGAGGTCATCTTCAGGCCGACGTTTGATGTTGTGCCTGCCAAGAACAAACCTAACAAAGGGAAACAATGAATCAATAACAATTTCTATGGGAAAAGGTGGGTTATAAACTGGCCAATGCTCCTCATGCCGACGTGACTTTTAGAGTTGTCATGATTGAACTCTTCAGCTAATGCACGCTTCTATGACATGATCAGAGCAATACTCGAGTTCATGACTGACAGATCAAATATTCTTTTTTTTTTTTTTTTTTTAATGTATCCAACATTTGAGTACCCAATGGGATACCAATTACTCGTTCTAGGGTTTTCTCTTGGTTCTTCTCTTCAAGCCATAGCCATATTATATTCTCTGAGTTTCTATCATGGGGACCAATCTCATATTGACGTGAGAATGCTGTCTCCCAACGAAACGAAGCGCACTGTTATGGACTGTGTTTCCGCACCTGACTATGCCTAGCATGTACAGTACTAGTTGGTTGGCCCCTCCATTAGTTCGAGTGATATCATCTCGTTGAACCCCACCACAGAGCTCCCTCAAGCTCCCCTCTTTTTGTCTCAGTCGCCTACCGCTGTCTTCTGGTTCCTTCTCCTCTTTGTATCCTCCTCAACAATTCTCCTCGTAATTATAGCTTCTTATCCATCTTCTCTCCACTACTGCTTGGTTCATTGATACACCACTGATATCAAGCAATCATGGGCGTCCAAACCGTTGAGTTTAAGCCCTTCCAAGACCAGAAGCCCGGAACGTATGTCTAGACCTCGACGATCCTCCCTGTTGTGTTCCCCCACTGCCCGGGAGCTGCCGAAGAGGAATTGCTTATTTCTCTTTGACTTCAACCTCAGAGCCTCAGTTTTGTCATTTGATAGAACCTCAACTGACTCATGTCTATAGCTCCGGTCTTCGCAAGAAGGTCACCGTCTTTCAGCAGCCTCACTACAGCGAGGCCTTCATCACTAGCATTCTGCTTTCTATTCCCGAAGGAGTTGAGGGTATGAGTCCAATTGCTCTGCAGCACGAGCCATGATCTGACCAATTGATAGGCTCTTTTCTTGTTATTGGTGGCGACGGCCGATACTGGAACCCCGAGGTTATCCAGCTTATTGCCAAGATTGGTGCCGCCTACGGGGTCAAGAAGCTCGTCATCGGCCAGAACGGCATCCTTTCCACCCCTGCTGCCAGTCATGTCATCCGTCTGCGCAAGGCTACCGGAGGTATCCTCCTGACTGCTAGCCACAACCCTGGTGGTGAGTTCACTGCTCATTCTGCTCTCCCAAACCGAAATCTAACAACCAACAGGTCCCAAAAACGACTTTGGTATCAAGTACAACCTCGCCAACGGTGGCCCCGCTCCCGAATCCGTTACCAACAAGATCTTCGAGTTCTCCAAGACTCTGACTTCATACAAGATTGCCGATATTCCCGATGTCGACATCTCCACCGTTGGTACTCAGACATATGGTGACCTTGAGGTCGAGATTATCGACAGCACCACCGACTACGTTGCTATGCTCAAAGACATCTTCGACTTTGACCTGATTAAGAAGTTCTTTTCTACACACCCCGACTTCAAGGTCCTATTCGATGGTCTCCACGGTGTTACCGGTCCTTACGGAAAGGCTATCTTCGAAGAGGAGCTTGGTTTAAGCAACGCCATCCAGAACTGTGTCCCCAGCCCCGACTTCAACGGTGGCCACCCCGATCCTAACCTCACATACGCCCACTCTCTGGTCGAGGTTGTTGACAAGAACAACATTCCTTTTGGTGCCGCCTCCGATGGTGATGGTGACCGAAACATGATCTATGGCGCCAATGCCTTCGTTTCTCCTGGTGATTCCCTGGCTATCATCGCCCACCACGCCAGCCTGATTCCCTACTTCAAGAAAAACGGCGTCAATGGTCTCGCTCGTTCCATGCCCACCAGTGGTGCCGTTGATCTCGTTGCCAAGGCTCAGGGTCTCGACTGCTACGAGGTGCCCACAGGCTGGAAGTTCTTCTGCGCTCTCTTCGACGCCAAGAAGCTGTCCATCTGCGGTGAGGAAAGTTTCGGTACTGGCAGTGATCACATCCGTGAGAAGGATGGTCTATGGGCTGTTATCGCTTGGCTCAACATCATCGCCGGTGTTGGTGTCCAAAATCCTAGCGTCACCCCGTCAATTAAGGAGATCCAGAAGGAATTCTGGGGCAAGTACGGTCGTACTTTCTTCACCCGCTACGACTACGAGGATGTCGATTCTGAGGGCGCCAACAAGGTTGTTGGTGAGCTAGAGAAGCTCGTCAACGACTCTAACTTTGTGGGCAGCACCATTGAGGGTGAGTGATTTCGTAATCTCGGCTGACAAATCATTCTAACTTGTTCCAGGTCGCAAGGTTACCAAGGCTGGCAACTTCTCTTACACCGATCTTGACGGCTCTGTCGCTTCCAAGCAGGGCCTATATGCCGGCTTCTCTTCCGGTAGTCGAATTGTTGTTCGACTCTCCGGCACTGGTTCATCTGGAGCCACCATTCGCTTGTACATTGAGCAGCACACCGACGACCCTTCCAAGTACGAACTGGACGCTCAAGATTTCCTCAAGGAGGAGGTCAAGTTTGCCACAGAGCTTCTTAAGTTTAAGGAGCACGTCGGCCGTGACGAGCCTGACGTCAAGACCTAAACGAGACGCGGCATGATGGGTTTTGAAATTGGGGAACACAAGAGGTGGATGCAAACACAAGATAATTTTGAGTTTCTGAAATTGTTATCGCGTACAATGCTGTCAAACTGAGCGTTCTTGAAACTACTAACTAAACAATTGGAAAACTGTGGATGTGTGCTGAGGAATAGGGGCACAGTAGCATGAGTTAATGCCACGACATGAAAACATTCTTGATATCGTTGTATGGAAACTTGATTGGGGCCTGTGAACTCTCAAATGGATGTGATGTATCGTACAATCTGTGGCCCTCGACTTCAAATATATTATTAAAAATAGGGAAATCGTTATTCGTAAATCGTCAAACCGTTGTTCCTCTCGTGGGACGCCGTCGCTAGAAAAAACAGGAGTCAAAGTGAAAGGCTACATGCAATGGAATAAGGGGGAAAAACAACCATTCACAGGAGAAATTATAAGTGTCGAGTTTGTGTCGTACAGGAAACACTGTTCGTGGGTTAGGTTTGTGTCGACTCTGTGGCGGTGCTCTCGTCGATGAGCGCAGGAGAGAATAGCTCTTTGAAACGCTTGGCCGCTGAATATGCATTGTTAGATGGTGGTCTCTTGCGAGAAAGGGCAACGAACCTTCTTCACTCACGAATCGGATCTCGAAAGCTCCTGCACGGTTGACTCGCTGGTTTTGCTGCCGGTATTCCTGGCAAAAGACGTAGAGCTGAATGTCAGCAAGTCGAACTCTGGTCTTGCTGACTCTCCTTATCCATTTAGGGGAGGCTGACTGATGTGTGACTGGAGGACAGCAGTTAATCCACTGCCCATGAGACAACTCGGGACTTGAAGCTGGCTTACTGAAAGCTGTCCAGACAGGACATTGGCGTAGGTCACCGTCCCAGACTGCAGCGTGGAGGCGAATACCCTTTGTCACATAGTCCTCATATACAATAAGAGAATGCATGAAACCGTCGTCCACGATTCGACTATTATTATGAGTATGGCTGCGTGGAGGGTAATCAGGGTCAATGCTTACGCTTGGAACAGTTTGCGTTCACCCCAAAGAGCGAGGTCTTCATTTGCAACCTGTACTGTAAGACTATTGCGTGTCTTGAAAGACAAAAAGCAGCAGTACACGAGCACCAATTCTAGAAGGTTAGCAACTAAAATTTTCATTCGCATTTGCTAGTAGTGACATACCTTCCCACGTCATGAAGCAAAGATTGGCCCACATCTTGGGGCAGTGCTCACTGGAACTCCATCTCCAGAACTGAAGACTGCTCCCATTGCGTTCGACACATAGTTCGTGTGCGCCACGAAGCGAAAACCATGGAGTTCCCATGTGGAACGTTCGCAAGAGGAGATATGGGCACCTGTCTCGACCACTCTGATATACTATCAGGGTTATCTGGCGCTCATTGAAAGAACTTGCACCGTAAGTAGAACGCTCGTGTATTATTGATATCCTGGACCTACCGAATGAAAAGGATTCTTGCATCACTTGGCATGCGAACCTGACTCCAGGGAGCGTGTGGGCCATATGCCTTGGACCTAATTATCTTGTTAGGAAGTAAAGTGATTTATCGTTTTCATCTAGACTTACGACTGCTGATGCTTAAGCGGAGTCCGGGAGGGAAGAGGTAAAGAGAAGATTTTCTCAGCCCAATGAATATTCTATGACCATAGTCAGAAGCAATTATACTTATCTTTTAGCAGTATGTACTAACAGTCGCGATGCCCGAATCATCATCTAGCACAGAATCGGGACGAATTGTTGAATTAAGGCGAATAGGGGGTGGAGCTTCTGATGTTAGTATTGGCATTATATGGCCAGCCTCTGACTTACGAATGCCTCTGGCTTCCCTGAGTTGCATCAACTGCAATCGAGTGCATTCCATAGTGTTGAAGTCAAAATTTGGTGATCTTAGCAACGGTGAGTTATGGGCTCTTGGGGATGTTCAATGAGTATTGGCAACTAACCTCAATAGCAACTCCCGCAACAGGGACAAAAAACGATTGTAAAGAATAAAGCGCTGTGGTAGTGAAAGGCCCCCAGCTTCTTGGGTCATCGAGTGGTACATCTTCCGCCAGCGATTCTCCTTGGTGAGAGTTCTGTCTTCGTAATAGGTCGTGATATCTCGTAGGGATCTTGATAGGCAAGGAAGAAGGATTTCGAGATAGTCGAGCACGACCGGAACCCGAGAGAAATGAACTTTGGAGTACTCTGCCAGTTCACGGAGCAGTTGGCCCGAAATGCTAACCTCCTCCATCGTCATCAATAAATGGGTATGGGTGCCCTCGCTCAAGGCATTGCGAAGGCCCAAGAGCTGAACTGCAACACAGTCTGCCCTTTCTGCCTCCAAGCAACAACCTTGGAGCAGGTGTAGCTCAAGTTGGCCACCTAGAACCATCTCCATTACGAGAGGCAAAAGGCGTATCGGAAGATGGCGTCTATTTCATCACATAACGAGGTGGGCCACTGTTGATTTGATATCCTTTCCAAGCCGTCTTTGTCCGTGTGACACCCTTGACAGTCGCTGTGATGATGGAATTAGACGATCGAGGCTACTGCATGCGGTGAGAGACTAGGAGGAGGTGAAAAGTGGCGGGGTATCAATTGAGATTCTTCAGGATGGCTTGATAGCTTGATAGATGATGTAGATAACCGACGTCGGGATCAATTATGGGAGAGTGAATTAGACGAGAAATCAAGAGTAGATTCAAGATTTAAGAGAGGGTATCTGGTTAATAATAGAAGAGGAGGGGACGGCCGATCTGCAGGCCATCAATAACGTGTGATCCGATCCGCGCAACTCGTTCAACACCATGAAGAGGTGCACCCGCACCAGTCTAACCATACATAATGCCTTCCCTGACGTGGTTGGTGCACGGTTCTCACACTGAGCCCTGAGTGAGCCCATCAGGTCGATGCACGTAATGACGGGGAGGCTCTTGAGGTTGTAGTTCTGCTCTCGACTCAGCTAAGGCCACAACATCCGGGGCATTGGACCACCTGATGGTCAGATGCCGCCCGCAGTCTCCGAACTTTGCAGCGGCATATCAATCAACTTGGGTTTCATCGAGACAGATACACCAACGGGAGGAAGCCAATGTGTTGACGAACGAGGCATTGGGTGTGTGTATGGCAGCTCGACACTCGCACTCAGGCCTGAGCCAACTTCTCAGGCGCTGCCACGATAGCAAGCGTGCTTCAACATGACGCCAGGCCAATGCATGAGGAGATTCGGGGCAACAATTGAGCTAGATTAGGATTGGGTGGGCACTCGCACCATTGACCAGTCGAGTCAAGATGACCATTCCCAGAGGAGGAGAGCCAGAGCAACTGAGGTCAACTGAACTGAACTATCCACTGACAGTCCAGGTGCGACGTGTTGCTACGACGGCGACTCTTGACGTGCGTCCGCGGGATGTGGACTCTTGTGTGGAGAAATCTGATGATGCTGGGGATAGAGAAAATGAGGAAGTGCCTTCGAAGCGCTTGAAACGGTGGTTGTGCTGGGGTTACAGGTCCCTTTTCGACCTGGTCTGGCCTAGCATGACCTCGTGCTCATCCAACATTGCCAGGTACTCCACTTCAACGGCCGTGGGGGATCCCGGCGATGAGGCTCGGCGGGTTCAGGATAAGAAAACATTGTCGCGATGGTCTGCACGATGTTGCACGCTTTCGTTCTGCGACTCGCGAACTGATTGAACATATGGGCGTAGATGAACAAAAAGCCCCATGAGGTACATGCCTTCCTCTCGCCTTTGACGTTGAGTACCTACTGTAAGCATTGCAACTTACATGGCCTGACTGAGCTGCACAATGCGGGTGGTAATTTTCTGTAATGACGACAACGTGGTTCCTCTGATAAATGATGCTGGGTACAAAGAGAGTTGGTGGGTGGAAGCAAGGTGAGGCTTTCTGGATGGTTGGGCGAGCCGTCCCTCGGTCCAAATCTAGAGTTCCATGGCAGGCAGGTTGGGTATCAACCTGCCACCTCCAGTCAGTGAGCTTCTTGGGTGCGGCCTCACTACCACCGACCTAGCCACACAACACAAGCCACTTTCGACACTGATCCACGATAAGACTGCTCATACGCTATGGATCATAATTGGAACATTAACATTGGATGGTATTTTTCATAAACTCGAATCTTTAGAGTCTTGGGGCTGCAAAGTGTGATAATTTATACTAAACTTTCACCAGAACATATCCATGTATCCATTTCGCCAGTGTGGATTAGATTAAACACCAACAATAACGTCAAGTCAATCTCCAACAGCCCCGAATAGCTTCAATTCTTGACGCCGTCCCAATCTTGATCCCTTCGACGCGTTAGTGCCGCAATCGTCTCAGGCACATTATAGGCTTTGCCCCAAATCTTTTGCACATAGGGCACGCTTGTGGTAGATATTGTGATGTTTTATAGTTTCGATTATTTATGCCGAAGTTCCCTTAGTTGTACAGGCATCTCGTTTCCTCATCCCATGGACCCTCCAGAGTTCGTGACCGGGTTCTCATTGGGAGGTCACAGCCTGATGGGCCGCAATCTAGATCATAATAACATGTGGAATGACCTTAACCCTTGGAATCCTTAATTAAAAAAACAAGGCACTCTTCCTGTGCCATCATACAACACCGCCGAGACCGAAATACAAAGAAGAAGGTCCACTCGAGCAGAATAACCTGCAGTGCGGCGCTGAAGTGCTGGGACTAGTCCGATTCAGATTTCTTTGCCGAGCGACGCTTGGGTTTGACTTCATAATCTCCCTTCTAAGAAGACTCTTCCTCCTCCTGGTCGGCCTTCAGACATCGTTAGTGTGCTGCTGCGATAGTGCTGTTCTAGAATCCACTCACGTTGTAGGCCTGCTTCTCATCCTCGTATCGCTTCTTGTCAGCGGCAGCCTTGGCCTCATAAGGAGCTCGTTGCTTCTCGTTAAGAGCCTTCCATCGCTCACCGAGGAGCTTGCCGACTTGACCGAAAGAGATACCAGGGTTCTCCTCACGGACGTTCTCACGCTGCTCGTTGGCGAAGAACATGTAGGCGGAGAGGCCACGCTTGGGGGCGTTGGGGTCTAAAGTCGGTCAGCGGTGTTCAGCGCGGAACGCGATGGGCACGCAGTGCATGGCAAGGCATGTGGACATTGAAAAGTCCATGGATGAGTGAAGACTTACCCTTCTTGCCGCGCTTGGTCTTCTCGGCCTTACCGCGCTTACCAGCAGCAGCCTTGGGCATTTTGATTGATTTCTGTAAAGGGGTGTAAGCTGGTGACTTTATGGATGTTACTTGCGACAAAAACAATAAAAGGGAGGTGATGAACGCTTCGCGGTGTTGAGCGTGAGGACAGTGATAATGAGGGGTAGCTCCATGAAGCTTGGAGCTGAGCTTGGTATGAGATGGTGATGGACAAGGTGGCGAGGCGCAAACGCAATTGCGCCTCCCAACGCGTCAAAATTCGCGTCGTTCAAGGGGAAAAAGGCTTCTGGAGGGTTTGCGCGTACCTGGGAGGTGAACTTGGGGGAAAGTACTTTGTGGTGTTGACGTAGTCTGTGATGCGCTTCGGTTAGCTATCTTGTAAAGCTGTCGCGCGACAAAGTTTCTAGGTGAAGATGATGCGCAAGAATAGACGCGATGCAGCCCAGTCTGGGGCAACGTCTCGACAAGAATCGATAACGAAGTCTAATCAAAACTTTGCCGCAAGGCAGGCGCAACGCCAGAAAATGAAAGACATAAAAATTTGATTTCATGGCAATGTTGTGGTGAGTGATAGAGAGGATAGGACAGTACTCACCACGAAGACGTACAGAAGCGTATTGAGTGCAGAGGCGATTTTGGGTGGGAGAATTGTATGGGAGAAAAGAGAGGGAGAGAGAATGTATGGGGAGGGCCAAGGCAGCCTTTTTACTATGGGGGAGTGATTGTGCGTGGGGAGGGAACGCGACCTGCCCAGCTACCACACTTGGACTGTTATGCAGTGGGCTGGCCTGGGTGAGCTCTTGGTGCCCCCCTTCCTTGGGAAGAAAGGGAAAAAAATTGGGTGCGGTGCCCATTGCTCTCTGCGGTGCTTGGGAGCTTGCCCGCCCGCGCGCTGCACTAGTACTGTCGCAGCAGACTGTAGTCTGTACCTGTACCGCACCTGCCTTGGGCCATTTTCTGCCTCTGGGCCTGCTACTGGGGTGAAATGACCAGGA
The DNA here is from genome assembly GCF_900044065.1 of Fusarium mangiferae. Classification (NCBI taxonomy): domain Eukaryota; kingdom Fungi; phylum Ascomycota; class Sordariomycetes; order Hypocreales; family Nectriaceae; genus Fusarium; species Fusarium mangiferae. Next base: position 2,156,589 of record NW_024573921.1, read on the forward strand.
CTCCGTCCTCGCCCCCTCATCTAAGCTCCCCAGAAACACCTGCCTCTGACCACTCACCAACGTGTAAGCAGGCGGTCATTGTCTGGTACTGTACGGGTACAAGCCATACGCAGCTCGCCGCGCCGAGGTACAGTACAAAGGTCTTGTACCGCAGCACGACTCTAGTAATCCGCACAGTATACTTGTTGCTTTAGGAGACATTCGCAAGCCCCTCTGCCTTTGATTACGGTACCTCTTTACCTGACCTCTTACTCTGATCACTCCTAAAATAACCACACCCAATGGACACTTTGACTCTGCTCTGTGCCTGCCCAGTCAACGGGCTCAATCCAGCGGGTTCAAGTTCTCCTGGGTGATACCTACTGTAACTTTGCCTAGGTAGGTGCCTTCCCCTGTGTCTGTGTCGTGATCCTGCCTCCACCCCGCCGAGTCGCTCTTTCTTTCGGCTTTCTCTCAGTAGTCTCCGTCCATGCCGTCCACCTCCACCTCTTTGTGAGGCCGCTATGCTTCATCACACTCTATCGGACTTGGAGTCTCGCTCGGCACGACACTACCTGCACCCTCCTCCTGTTGGGACCTTCTTCTGTTCTTCGGTGGTTGTTGCCAAGTGCAGTACACTTAGTAAGGGTGCATATCTTTGCTCGTCATAGTGAATATCAATCACTTTGTACAAGCATGAGAAACACAGGCTACAAACACACTCATCTCGCCATGGCGTGTTGTTACTTCTTCACTAATACGCCACGGTTCTTCCTCCCCTTTTGCTTTCGTCCTAGTGTTAGAGAATGAGTATAAGTTGGCTTGACTGTTGATAGATTGGTTGAGCTTGAGCCTCCTTGAGAAGTTGAGGGAGACTAAGAGGGGAGTGTTCAATCTACAGCCAAAACCGTACTACTTGCAGCATGTCATTGTTTGATTGTCGCCAGAAAAGTGGCGCTCTCCAATCATGGTACAATAAAGCGATATCTAAAGGCGGGAGGTTGGTCCATACATTGTAAAATGCATCGCTAATAATAATGGAACTCAAAGTTCGGCGCTGTCCTGGCGGAGCCAAACTCGCACATCAGTCTACAAAAGGAGTGTTGGTGTTGCACTCTGGCATAGCATCCTCTTGGAAACAAACCCGTAATGGTGGGAAATGGTTCCAGTTGACGCCTCATGAGGATTGACTGAGTACCACTGTTACAGCATCAGACCAGCCAACCGACTGTAATGGTCCGTTTCCGGGTTTGTTGTCTCTATTATTCCCAGCTCGTGCATCATCCGGCCTTGGGAGGGATCGCTATTGTCTATCCGAAAGACAAATCTCGGGCTATGTTCGACTTCACTGTCCTTAACCCCTGTCCCAAGACTACATCGCACTTGGTTTGGCACTACCTTGAGACAATGGTATCACTTGCGTGACTCTGTTGATAGCGAGAAGGGATAAACCATGTTGATACAGCACGCGAAACGGCTTGGTTCCCCATGGTTACCTTCTTTGCACATAGCATTGATACTGCAGACTACCTCAACTTGGATATTTCATTTCTCGTATGTACGTTACCAGGCAACTCTTTGTTCAATGGCGGGGACGTCCTTCGTCAGTTCTAGACCACTCCCATTGAAAGTTGGAGCAATTTTGTAACCCACTGCAGGGTGCGGTACTTTAGCCCCATACCTATAATGATCATGTATTGTCATACGAAATTTTCTTGGAAAGGTACTTGTAGACGAGCACCCTGTCAGGGCTGTGATTCTATGCATCCTTACATCCATCCATCCATCCATCCATCCCTTCCATTGTTCCTCTGCTTGTTACCCTCAAGGCAAGGAGATAATATTCCGAATGTTCTCCTTCCAAAGCTCCGCGAGTATACCACGCTCAGCGCAGCTGAAGCTGACTGCCAACACCGGTCCCTACTTAGGTAACCCCTTGATCTTCAGGTCACATAGCCCGGAGCCCCGGACTATTAGTTGCCATGTCAGAGGCTGCAGAGGTTCATACTATGTGTGTACTCAATAGATTGTGCAGGGACACCATTCGATCCTAGCTCCGCAAAGAAGGACTGGTGCTGTGCCAGTGTATCACCTGGAATTTTCGATCAAGCAAATCTACGGATAAGAGAGACTACGGTCATATGTGCATCATTGGTGATCAGTGTTAATACCACACGCTAAAAATGGATATTGATACTCCGTCCTTTTTTGCTCAGTCAGACTGCAACAAGCACAAAGGACAGGCCAAGACAAGCGAGAAATAGAGATGACGCCGGATACCTCATGACGCATACATCATCTGCGGGCATGGCGGGTACCACGAGTCGCGCGAGGAGCCTTGGTGTAATTGGGGTAGCAACAGACAGATACAGGCAGAAAGAGAGAGACAAGCAAAAGCGCCCGGCGCAGACGGCTTTGCCGAACTCGTTTGGTCGCGCCGGACCAAAACAAGGTGCAAAGGCAAGCCGTAAGTGGCCCATGGGAGAGGTACCAGTAGAGACTTACAGCGGGTACGCGACACACCTGTCTTTGGGTGGTCATGTAGTCCTCCTGGCAGCTGATACTGTGCTGTACCTAGACGCCGAGCCAACTCTGGGCTCACGCCAAAGTTGAGAACAGGGAGCTGAGCGTCCCCCCGCCCAAATTCATTCTCTGTGTCCCTCTCCACTCGCTCTTCTTGACAGTTTTTTGCTGCTCGCCCCTTTCAGTTTCCTGCCACCTGCTTTTCAAGCTGTGCTCTGCTGACTTGTTGCTCCTAGCCTATCTCTGACTTTGAAACGGTAAAATCGGGCCCGCGTTCGAGGCGTCCTCCTCCAAGGTGAGCAAATTCAAGACCAAAAGCAAGCTTTCCATCAACGTACGTCTGAAGAAAAGTACAAGAAACAGTAATTACTAGGTACTTAGGAAGAGCAAAATGATCACTCTATTTTAATTAACTACAACCCTTTCTTTTCCAAGTAGTCTTTTAATGTATACAAGGTACCTATTTTCTCCAATCTCTACATAGTGCTCCGTACATACCTATATCAGATCAGACGGTGTACTGGAAACTGAAAAGCATCCTACCTATGTTAGATTCAGTACTCCTTGGTCGCTGCCCAACACGCGACGACGCTAGTGATTAAATGCGCCCCTTTGCGGCACGCTGATCTGGTCCAAATTAAGGCAAATTCAGGGAGGGCATCAGAGTGATTTCGACGGCACGTTTTTTTGGGATACGCTGCCCTCCCCCATTCCCTTCGTTTCCTTTGTTTCTCACCTCCATCCATTTTCCATCTCGAAATCGCCAAGATATATCACGTGCATGTACCTTCAGGTGGTCATAGCTTCCATGTCTGCTAAGCCTTATCGGGAGCTCATGGTGGAGTCTTGAGAATCACTCGATCCGACAGACTGGCGAATTGATGAAGCTGGAGACGAGGATGATGTCGAGATAAGAGGGCTTGAAACCTGGCACCTGCATGTTGTTCCAGGGACAGCCGTGATCGCGCATCTCTAGCAGCGAACTATGACTCTGCCATGTCGTTTATTAGATTTCCCAGCTCTTCTCTACTAGATCACACATTGTATCCACGACGGGATCTCACGAGTCCCGATCCAACGGAGATACGTATCTTTTCTTCCCCGACGGGACGGGACGAGGGTCGATTTCCTCGGTGCATGGCCGAATCATAGAGTACCTTAAGGAATTGGTCACTTTGGAGTGAAGGGCCCATGAAAAAGCAGTGAGCTTTTTTATAGAGTTGATTTTCTGTGGAATCATCATTCCTCCTCCTCGGGATCGAGTACAACATCTTGTAGTTCATCATCATGCACCCAATCAATACCACTGCCAACTATTATACCGCTGGCTACGCCTTTCATCACTCTCCATCTCTGTTTGCTTGTCTTGACGTCCGCCTCGAGTTCCTGCTGCTCTTGTATCATCTTTGAGTTCGGAGGCACTCTCTTCTTCAGCTTGACTTGTTCTGCTAACTCAAGCATCTCAGCCGCTGAAGTGACGTTCTCTCGAGACTTGCGCAGCGTATTACTTTGTACATTTGTCAACACGCTTAGCACCTTGTTCGTTTCAGCGGCCTGTGTGGCAACGGATATGGAGGTATCGTCTCTACGCTCAATGTAGGGCAAGAGTTCACTGGCGAATGTTAGTTGATAGCGTATACGCGTGCGAACAAATACACGGACCGCTCAATAAGAGCTGCTTCTGGGCCGCCATGAACCGCTCTGAGAATTGGGTTCGCCGTCATAACAGCCTCTGTTACTTCATTTCTCAGTATATACTGCGCTCTCGACTCCATCAGTTCTGATTGGGCTTTCTCTGTTTCTTCGGCGGTAAATGATGAAGTTTCATCTAAGAACCGTAAGCATATACTGCGAGCTTATCTCTAAGAGAAACAGACCTCGATGATGTGACTTCTGCGCGTTTATGATTGCGATCTCAAGTCGAAGCTCTTGTATTCGATCATATAGTTCGAGGATCTTGGCTTCATCTTCTGAGATGGGAAGATGGGACATTTCTTCCTGCCTATCCATCATCGAGACGTCCTTTGAGTCTGCCATAGTGATTCTGGGGTTCGATACAGCTTTTCCACTGGAGTTCCTGTTGTGTCATGCATTTTATCGCACAACGCGTTGACCTTGGCGACAAGCTTGTTACTGATTGAGGCTGGAACTGTGGCTTTGTAGATGTGGCGTTCCCGCCAATTAGATGCTGCTCGTCACAAGGCACCGGTCACGGCGTCACGCTAAGACCAGGCTCTCATGGCCCATGGATAATCGGTGGGTCTTTCGTCACGCGAAGATATTACTATAACTCGTTCAACACCAGGTGCCCATTATAGTTCTGGTGATCAGAAACCATATCTGTACTGAAGTGCCCCCTTCTTTTCCGTCGGTCGCGCATTGCGGCAGTTTTTCTAACAAGGAGATGTCTCGGGATGGCTCTCCAGGTGTTGATAGCCCATACGGGCCTGCGGCTGGAGGTCGATACCGCACAGTTCTCTATGTAAGCCTTGTCAAAGTGGCCATGAGATGTTGGCAACTAACTCAGCTGTAGCCTCGATGATCTTAAGGCCTGGGTCTCCAGGAAAACCTCGATTCCACCACAGCATATTGTCGCCTTGACTCCTCAAGGCCGTACGGTCAAATCCACAAGCCTGCATACAGAGGTTGGTTACTTAGTAAGAGATAAGCCTTTTCTGACCATAGCCCAGAAAGAGATGTTCATATACGATATCCGAATAAGTTCCCCAGGGAATGCGAACCTCATAGTCCCAGTTCCAGCTCCGAAGCAGTACATCATCCCGAGTGCGCCGAACACGATCGATGATGTACAGTCAATATCATCATGGCAAGAGCTATACAAGGAGCGTCGAAGTTGGGCAATGCATCTGGTTGAGGACTGCGGGCAGATGAACACAACAACTGTTGCGCTGTACGACGAGATAGATGTTGTCATCAGGTGCTTGGATGCGGCTGTTGCGAATCTCGAAATCAGCATCAAGACCATAGAGCCCAAATACAACGACCTTAAGAAATGGGTAACGCCTGCACTGGAAGAGCACGGGACTTTGGTAGAAAATTGGGAGCAATATCTTGATCTGGCCAGAAATACCCCGATCTCCCCTCTAATGGTCAAGTTTATGACTCGACAAGAGACCAAGAAGTCGAACCCAACTTTAGAAGACCTCATCGAACTCGATACCGCAAAGAAGGCGGGAAAACTTGCCCCGACAGCTCATCGAAGGTTCAGCGACAAGGCTACTCAACTCAACAACACGGCATCTCAGATGTATAGAAGCTTGGAATCACTGATTGCCGACTTCGAGAAGCTCATGAGCCGGTCTGCTCTTGGTCACAGCACAGCTTCCGCACAACTCCTTGAAGATATCGAGGCGGTAGTGAAGCAGATGGACTCTGACTACCGGGCAGCACTTGGATATGGCAATACGCAACGAGATATAGCGCAAGCTTCCAAGACGGCTTCAGTGCACACCGAACACTTGGTACCAACGCTGAAAAAGCGAGTCAAAGAGATGGATGACCTACTTCACTATGCAACAGACGCGCGGAATTCTATTGCTTCGGATTCAGCGAAATTCATGCGTTACGTTACGGAAATAACATCTCTTCATAACAACGTCAAAAGTCAAATCAACGTATTGAATCAGTCGGTAGATGACATGACGACATTTGATTATCTTCGTCTCATTCACCAGCTGCCTTATATGTACGCAGCTTTCGTCTCAGAAGCAGTTCGACGGCGCGAATGGGTTGATAAAGTCAAGACGGACTCGTCTACTCTAGCGAACGAGATGGCATTGTTTCAGGATGAAGAGTCCAAGCGACGGCGTAAATGGCAAAAAATGATTGGCAGCATGTATGGTCCAGATCTGGACACCAATGTCATGGGCCTGGAGGTCAATTTGCTTGGGGAAGACAAACCATGGCCAGCTTTGACCAAAGACGACTTAACAGATTTCGTGCAGTTGTTGCAAGAGCAACCCGTTGATCAGAGTGTGTTGGATGATGTGTTGAAGCTTGTACAAGAGCTTGACAATCCAACAAAGCAGCAATCCAAACGACTTAAGGCCTTCAAGAACGGAAGTATTCATGAAGTGGCCCTTGGCAGAAGTGGCCTCATGATTCGAGGCGATGATGATTTACTACAGTCACTCCAGGAGGACAAAGGTAAATTAGAAAACAAATTGAGAACGGCCGAGAGCCGAGTCCGCCGTCTAGAGGATTTGCTTCATCGACAGAGCCAAGCCAGCCGCCCTGGAAATCTATTCCAGCCTCAGGGTCCCCAGCAGCGCGAGAGAGGCAACTCTGGGTCATCCATCAGATCGAGCCGCTTTGATGACCGTAGACGCTCTTCGGACGGCATTGACCCCTTGATGCGACGTATCACTCAGCTAGAAAACGAATTGCGAGAAGAGAAACAGCGGTCTAGTCGACTCCAGCAAGAACTCACAGCGCAATCAGATCATCATGAGAACATCAAAGGTCAGCACGAAGACTTGAAGGGCCAGCATGAAGACTTGAAAGGTCAGATTGCGGAAGTTAACACTACCAAACAAGATCTACTCGAGAATATGGAGGCCCTCGAACGCGAATTCGTCGAAGAGCGCAAGAACCTAGAGAACGAAATCAAGACTCTCAGGGCACGGTTGGAGGATACTGAAGACGAAATCGAACAGTTCGACGAATCAAGGCAGCACGAGAAAGCCGGATATGTTGTACGAGTGGAGGAGCTAGAGGCCGAGTTGGAGCAAATCAACAAGCAGCGACAAGATGATGCCCTCAAAGCTCAAGGGCAAGTCGAGTTCCTCCGCAAGGAAACCCGAATTCAAAGAGAACAGCAAGAGGCCCTTGAACAACAGATTCAGTCTGCAAAGGAGGAAACTCAGGACGTCTCGAGAAAATTGAGTGTTGCTGAGGAGACTCTAGGTGATCATTGGCAGGCCCTGAAAAGACTGTTTACTGAGCTGCTGCCCATGGCTGTTGTCCCAGACAACTTTGTAGACCTTTCGGATTTGCTACTTACACAAGCCGGAACGCTCGTTGAAAAGTCCCGAAACTCGGAAGCAGACATTGATATACTAAAAACCAAGGTTGAACACTTTACGGCAACCATTGCGGAACTCCGAGAACAGCTTGCTGAGAAGGATACTAAATTATCCGAATGCGAAATGAAAGCCGTCCGTTTGCGTGAGAAATTGGCTGAGGAGAAAGCAAAGGTGACCGCACTTGAACAAGAGCTCGCAGACGGTAGAGAGCAACTCACTGAGTTGCGTGCCAAGCTCAGCGATGGCGAAACTGGACCCGAAGCTCTGCAGACGAGACTGGAGGAAGAAGAGAAAAAGGTCATGGCCTTGACCGAAGAAGTGGCCTCCAAACAATCCCACGTCGGTAGTCTGGAGGAAGAGCTTCGCATGTTCCAAGAGAAAGCGGAGTCCCTCCAGGGCAAGATATCTAACTTGAATAACCAGTATGAGCACCGAGACGAGAAGACTAAGGATCTCACACAGCGCCTCTACTCTCAAAACGATCGTATGTGCCGCCTATTGGAGCGCGTGGGATTTGCCATTACCAGGAAAGATGGAGATATGACCGTTACTAAGATTCCACGATCCGAAAGAAATGCTCAGAACCCCAACGACTCCTCTGACCCTGGTTCGTCCCTACGCAAGTCAGGAACTCTAAGCCGTGTCTTGGGTGATAGCGCTGATCTCGAACTCCTATACTGGCTCAACAACTCAGACCTGCAGGCCGAAAATGAGAAATACGAATCTTTCATGAACAAAATTGGCAACTTTGACATGGAGCTTTTCTCCGAGACAGTATATCGCAGGATCAAGGAAGTAGAGCACATGGCTCGTAAGTGGCAGAGGGAAGCCCGATCCTACAGGGAGAAGGCACACGTTCTGCAAAAGGATTCACACGAGAAGATTGCTTTCAAGCACTTTAAGGAGGGCGATCTGGCCTTGTTTCTCCCCACACGCAATCAGCAAGCTGGTGCGTGGGCCGCTTTCAATGTGGGCTTCCCACACTACTTCCTTCGCGAGCAAGACGCCCATCGCCTTCGTCACCGAGAATGGCTTGTTGCCCGTATCTCACGGATCCAAGAGCGTATCGTCGACCTTTCAAAGAGTCTCCAACCGAGCAGCGAGACAGATTCGATCAACGATGAGGAGAACGATAACCCCTTCCAGTTGTCGGATGGTTTACGGTGGTATCTGATCGATGCTTTCGAAGACAAACCCGGCGCCCCTTCGACGCCTGGAATGGGCAAGTCAACTGTTGCGGCTAATACCGTGGAAGCGACAGCCAATATTCACACTCATGCTACGGGTGGAAAGGGTAAGAGTCGGGATAGCGTCACTAGTATTGAAGGTATTAACAAGACTTTATCCAAGAGTCTTGAGAGTAGGCGTAGCAGTACGGGCTCCAAGAAAGCCCTGCCGTTTCAGCTTGGGGGCACGGCTTTGTTGAAGAATAGTGCTTTGGCTAGCGAGACCAACTCACTCCGAGCGCATCCCACCGACACACCATCCGGCACAAGCCCTACACACGGGGGGCTTCTCACGGCAGCCAATGCGAGCCTAGCACAGAAAGCTCTGGCAGAAGGGCAAAGGAGCGAGCAAACGGAGAGTCCGAGCAAGTCTCCTTCTGGCGAGTCATCAAACCAAGGCGGCAGCGCCAAAGCGGACGAGGTACGAAACGTCGACACCCTTCTTGGACCATAATGATGGGTTGCTGACGGCCAGTTGGCAGCCTCGGAAACCTATGCAACGGGAGGATTCGGCTGAGAGTCCGACGAAAAAGTCGGTTGTTTGGGATTCTCTGTGGAGTGTTGACTATAATTATGAGAGTGCAGGTAGAAAGTAGTTGAAGTTCGGTGGCTCTGTATGTGCTCGTACAGAGCCAACTCCTCTTAGGTTTAGGAAGTCTTTACTCTGGGAAAGGATGGGTGTTATTACTTGTTTGGCGCATGAGCTGTGTGTGTAGAGAAAGGGAGTAGAGTTCAAGAGTTCAGGAGCCTTTCGGATGGGCAGCTAGGATGGGCATTGGGAATTGGTTTGCGGTTTATAGGGTAGTCTAGAAGAAAAAGGCCATGATTCCCTTCTTTGATATCTTTCAATTTACTACATTAGAGACTCACGCCTCTGTCACATCATGTTCACGTTTTATTTGGGGTTGACAGAAGGTGTCTGGGGGATGTAAAACTTCTATTTCCTACATTAAGTAACAAAGAGATACAGGTAAGGACTTGGTAGTGAACCTCTTGACTAGTTTCTTGGTACTGATCCCTGGTCAGAGGTTTTCTTGTATTCAGGAGGCTATACATCTTTGCTTTATCATGTTATCTGCACAAAAGTAGCTACCTAGCCAACTGAGTTCTGTTTAACTGATCAAAATCAAATAGACAAAGGGGTTTTCGCAAGAATTCTGGGTTCTTGGCAAAGGTAAATGCGGACTATGATTTGGCGTCAAGGCCTGATAGGGGAAACGATGAGATTGGGGCAACGGGTACGAGATGTGTATGAGAGTTCATCATCGGTGGTCTCGCCTGGGGCTTCAACGTCTTGGATGAAAAAGATGGAATCTTCAGGACCATTACGGCTCCGTCTCTGATTCATACTGCATCACAAAATGGATCTGGCCGCCGGGCTGAAGACAGTCCTTCAACCAATAGATGTATGTTGGGAATCCGACGAGTTCTTCATCAGGATCATCATCACTTCCGTCACTCTCGTTGCTCTCGTTGCTCTCGTCACTGTCTTCGGAGTGGCTCTTGACGACAGTGCTCGGGACATACTCCTGGTTCTCGAGAGTTTTGGCCCAAAAGTCCTTGCCCAACTTACAGTATTCCTGTCGCACCGGAAGGCCAAGAACAACAAGTGTCTTGAGCTTCAGATGACTTCCCAGCTCAACACAAAAGGACTTGAGTGCCGCGTTGGGACCATCGATCCAGGGCCCTGAAAGATCAAGACAAAGGCTCTCAAGGCCAGTCATCAGGGACCAGTCCAGCTGAAGAAGAGCTAGACGATCCGCATCTCGTCTGTGAAACAAGACGTTATGGAATGCGATGTGCATGTCAGCATCGATATTATGGGAGACTTGAGAGATAAGATACTCATGTTCTTTTATTTCTTCGAGTAGTTGTTCGTCATCTAATGCCCAGGGAGAAGCTAGAATCATGGCGTGGCGTCGTCGTTGGCACGCGAGACGATCGTCGTCTGCATGCAGCTTCTTGACATAGGCATTGCGGTTAGGGCCTTCAATTCCACCATAAGCATCAATAGCGAAGGGGATATCATCCATGATATTACCGGCAAGGACAAGAAGATTTCCGGCCTCACGGCGAAATGCTCCGAGATCCAGATTTCCGTTGTTGTGTCGACTCCAGACGGCTCTCATTAACTCAACAAGATCAGGGTTGAGATATCTATCATAAACATGAAGCTGATGCAGCAGTCGGTGTTGTTCGAGCGCTTACTTCCAGCTCATGTTCAAAACATCGATCTTACCGTCAACGACAGGTGTTTTGTATATACATTTGTGTCGAAAGGGGATACTTTCAATCTGCCCCTGTCCAAATACCCCTCCACGATCCAGCTGACCTCGAGTGTAGATGACGGTGTAGTAGTCACCGGAGTCGTCACCGCAGACAGATAGACCCTGTGTGAGTAAGTGAATCTAGCACTCACTCTTTTGGGTGGTCTCGGTGAGGATTTTCAGGACTGTCTCATTGGGGAGTGTACGTAAATTTGGTGCGCTGGGGGCATCCTGAGTGTTATTCAGGGTACTCATGATTGCGTCTGTAGGATGATTTGTCGATCTAGTAGTGTAATAATTGCAGGTTTACTCTAAAGAAGAGATTGATGATGATGATGATGATGATGTTGTTGTTGTTGAGAAAGGTTAGAGTTTGGAATTGTGATGAGAAGGTCACTATGTGATTGATACATGACTGTTCACGTGTTCATAGAGTTGTGCCAGTGTCGTGTACTATATACTATGTCGCTGCCACTGCGATCGAAGAAGGGAGACTGTTCAACCGCTCAATCGAGGCCAAATACCTTATGATTCAGTCTGTCGCGTCAAGCACCTTATGCTGGACGCTGTAAGTGAGGTTGTCGTAGATGCCAACTTCTGATTGGTGTTCGTAAAGTCGAGCTTATCTAGGGTCATGATGAGAGATAAGGGACATGTAAACCATCAAGTTAATAATAAGCTCCGAACTGTAAGTCTGTTCAGCAAGTAACTTCTTCCCATATTCAACACATAAGTTCAGCCGCATTCATCAGTCGGCAGCCATGTCTTTAGAGATGCGCAAAGATTTGCAGCGCTCATTACCTCCCGAACTACTCTACAATATCATAGAGGCCATCTTGCCTTCGAATCCGCTGGCATTAATCCCAGCGTCACATATTTCGACAAAGACATTACTCTCTCTGACACTGGTTTCGCGCGATACATACAAGTTAGCTACTCGGCTGCTTCGAGAGCGATGCCTCTACATTGACACTAGTCGACGCCTTGCGCAGCTGTTGCTCTGTCTTCCTCACTCTGTCCCAAGCCTCCCGCCTATACTGCCCCTGCGGAATATGACATCGCTCTATCTAGCCCCATTTAAAGACAAGTTGGACGACCAACCCACAGCAGCTTGGGTGCGGGAGCTATTCTGCGAAGTATGCGGTACACTGCGAAGGCTGATTGTCCACATGCCATTCCAGAGTTTAGATCCACTAGATGACCACTTGAATGTCAGAAGGACTCTTCGCGAGGGTTTCGAACGGCTTGATAAACTAGAGGAATTTGTCTGCCTTGGCGAATACCCGGCACTGAGCCTTCAAGATGCTCCTACTGATGTCTGGGGTCTGTGGCCGGATCTCAAACGCCTCACGATATTTGGGGCACCACTTGATAATCACTGGCTATGGTGGTACATCGCCACGCAGCAGAAACTTGAGAATGTCATCCTCGCTAGCCCAGTGAATGTCGAGACAGCCAACATCAAGGAGGAGTATTTTCACAAATTACCACGGGATGACATACGTCTAGATCGAGATATCAAGATCACCCTTTTGGACGCGGCCTTTGTGTGGAGGGGCGTCAAGACATCGCGTTGGAAGGAATTCGATCCGAAGGAACGGATGACAGTTGAGCTGTATGATGTGCCAACATCGTTCTATGGCGATGAGACGCCCAGAGAGCTTGTGACGGCATGGGTGAGACGGGGTGCCCTGGACGGGAGTTTATGGGTCTGGGAGGGTGAAATCGTTAAGGAGACTGCAACTGATGCTACATGATGTATTCGTTCTTCGATACCCGATTGTTCCATTATCAATCATATTGATGTTATAGTAAGTGCTTTGTTTCCGCTCATTCTCATGTCTTCCGCCTTCTCATTTTGACTCGACTGTCATAATTGTACCGCTTGAGCAGATGAACGCATCACGAATTGAAGAGCATTCAGAAAATCCGTATTCGGGCTGAAAACACGACCCCGCAAAGTCCAAACGAATTGTCTACGGATGCATCGGAAACGCAGCTCAAACATCCATCAATTACATATGTCGGGAGGCTCCCGGGTAGGTAGTCTAGCCTAGGTATACAGCCTGAAGGGTACCTATCAAAACTGGTGGTCAGCAGGCAGTGGAGCTCACAAGATTGGGGGTTCAGAGCCAAATCCCACCGAAAGCTGTCCCTAATGCCCTGTCTAGCCTCTCCCCAGGCGGGGTTATGGGCATGTTCAGTGGGGTGCCTACCCTGTTCACCTGCCCGAATGGGGTAGAAATTTTTGAGGTGGAGCATGCTCCGGCTTCGCTTTCTTCCAGAAAACCCGCCATCGCAACGCCAAAAATCCCCGTGTTTCCCCCGGCCGTTGAGTCTGCGGTTAGCGGATGTGGATTGTTTCTCCATAAGCTTTCCTACAAACGCTCAAGAGAACAGACCATCTCGGTTTCTGTTACATACTCGCTCGCTCTCCGTGCGCTCTTTTGAAGTCTCGCGATCCGAAAAACTCCAGATTTTGTTCCTCCACTGTCATGTCGCCCTGCGGCAAAAACTTACACGCTACCACCGAGAGCTAATAAATTCCCGACCAAGATAGAGAAAAGCTTCTATCGCGAAATCCCCGTCCACACAGAGACATGCTCGCAAGCCACACCCTGTTGTGACCGTTTGACCGTTTAATCTGTCCGACACGAGCGTATACTTAATCGTTCCTCTGCCCCCGGATTCTCAATCCCGACCCTTCCGAACCCTTTGTCGGCCACCGTTGAAAATGCCCGAGAAGTCGGCCTCAGTAGTGTCCTACGCTGCTGGTGCCTCTCTCGCTGCCGCAGCGCTCATATATGTTTTCGCACCAAACTTCTCCATCGACCACGACGCTACGAGCTCCAAGAAAAAGTCTATAGTCGGTTTGAGAAACCAAGCCAATGACTGCTTTATCAACTCGGTCCTCCAAGCCCTTGCCGGCTTAGGAGAGTTGCGCATATATCTGATTCGCGAAACGCACCGCCGCCGTATCGAAGATCCTGCAGTCTATGCTAGCCTTGTCCAGCCAGAGGGCAAGCAGATTGCCCAATGGAAGCTACAGGGCTTGCAAGAAGGACTAGTCACACAAGGACTGAAAGAGATGCTGGATGCGCTTAATGAGCGCCCAATCTACAAGAAGTCCATATCGCCGTTCCAGTTTGTCAAGGTTTTGGAGGCGGCATTCAAGCAAAGGATCAGCCGCCAACAACAAGATGCGCAAGAGTTTCTCCAAATTGTGGCTGAGCGCCTCAAGGACGAGTATCATTGTGGACAACGAGCAAGACTACACATGCGGAGACGCGGTCTGTTTCCTACCCAAAGCACACCGAGTGTCGAGAACACGCTGGATAGTCAAGACAATGGTAAGGACGGCGACGAATCCTCACCTGAGCAGCAGCCCACTACCAATGGCGATAACGACTCTGCTATCGAGCCATCCGAGGAAACGGAGATTCCCCAGGACAATGGCCAATTGCCCATAGAAATTGAAGAGGGCTTCCCAATGGAAGGAAAGTATGAGTCGCATCTCGAATGCCAGTCTTGTCGCTACAAGACTAAGCCCAGGGAAGAGACTTTCTGTACTATAACTTTGGCTGTGCCTCAGGTCTCAGGCACGACGTTGAATGCGTGCTTTGATGGCATCTTCAAAACCGAGTACATTGATGATTTCAAATGTGAAATGTGTCGATTGATGCAGACAAAGGCAGATTTAGAGGCCGAGCTGGCCAAGTCCACGTCCGAGAGTTTCAAGGCGCAAGCCCAGGAAAGCATCGATAAGCTCCAGCATGCCATTGACACAGATCCTGAGAATCCCCCGGAGGATGTCGAGCTTGGCGATATTCGTTTTGCGCCCAAGAGAAGGATCGCAAAGACCACTCGAATGTCCATATTTCCAAAGATTTTGGCCATTCACCTCTCCCGCTCCATCTACGATGTGGGCCAAATAACACAGAAGAACTCGGCCAAGGTGGTCTTTCCCGAACAGCTGCCTCTCGGTGGTTTGATGGATCAAAAGAGATATAAGCTGCTCGGGCTGGTTACTCACCGTGGCGGACACAACAGTGGCCATTACGAAGCATTCCGCCGACAGAACGTTGCCGCACCCTTCTCAAACCCGAACACCTTCCAACCATCGGAAGCTTTTAGCAAAACACCGACACCCATAGGCACCCCTATTATGGGAGGAAGACCGACGCACAGTCCGGCAATCTCTACTCCTGACCTCCTCTCAGGCTCGTCTGGTGACTCGACGCCTTCTCTAGAATTTCTACCAGTTCCGCCTAGGAGTGTCCCTTCAGACCTACGAGGCTCGGTGAGCTTGCCAGCAATTGGCAAACAGAAGGATCCGGAAACCAGCAGTCTTCGTTCTGTGGCCGCCTCCACAAAGTCAGCTCTCTCCAAGCTTACATCTCCCAAGCAAACAAATAGCAGTTCATCACCACCCAAGTCTGTGACATCAAACGTCGCAAAAAGATCAAGGAAACGAAAGTCAGCAACAGACAAATGGTGGCGTGTCAACGACGAAAAGGTCAAGGAGGCAAAGACCAGCGAAGTCTTGGGCATGCAGAGAGAGGTGTATCTGCTATTTTACGAGCTCGATAAGGATGCTTAGGATGCAGATGAGGTTTATCCAGTGCGTGAAGATGCAGGACGGTGTGTGATACTCTGATGTGCCAATTCTGTTACGCTTTACAGAGTTGATGGGAGGGGCGGTTATTTTTCTTTCTATCCTAACTATTTGCATAGGGTTGGCGTTTCAAGCAAGACAGTTTCGGGATTCTCTGTACAGTTAGATTCCATGGTGCTTCTTAACAGTATTTACAAAAATATCTAGCATTGGATACATGGGTGTTGATGAGGAAAGAAGGTCATTCATAAGGTAGATAGGGGCTATCATTCTTACCTACGGCAGTGGTGAATACACAATTAACAGTACAAAACTATTTGAGTAGGAGATTACCTGTTCCTCGTGCTGCATACCATCCACGTACAATTTGCAGTCAACGTCTGGATGTTTCTATTACATCTTAGTTTCTATCCTCCCAATTGTATCTACAATCGTATCCAAAACGATATTGCTTTAATGTCCAGTGGCCAATCACAATTCTATAATGAATGAGTCAGCATAATATGCACAGCTAACAGATTGGGGATGACGACTTCACCAACCTCGTTGATCGTGTTCCCTGTTTACGCTTCCTTTTATAAAAATTTCTCTTTCGACAAGAGAGCATTCTTACTTGTAAGGCAGTCTCTGTTTCGCATAATAATAGACTCGGGATATTATCCCCTGGGGCTGAACTTGACCACCAGGCTGCGGGTCTTCGCGACAAGGGAGGGAGCAGCATCATCAATCCTTCGCTTGGGTCGTCCAAAAGCAGCAACGGGCGAATGCCTCAAACCATATGAGAAGCCCAATATCCTGAATCAAGATAATTTTTCTTTCTTTCTTTCTTTCTTTCCACCTTAGAATGTTGAGCCCGAGAAGGAATTGTTTAATCGTTTCATTGGCTCCTGTTGAGATCAGGCGCCGTCAGACAAATCTCGTAACTCAGATGCCTTTTCCGCCTCTCATATAACATAACCATCTCAGCCGCGATGGTGGTCATTTCTCGAGGCACGAGACGTCGCCTACGGTCCATCCTCATCCTTATCCTCATCTCTACCTGCATCATTTATTCTATCCTTCCTCACGATTCAGCCATCCGCCTGGCTCTCGTCTTCAACATCTCGCGCTTCTTTAATT
This sequence comes from Fusarium mangiferae, assembly GCF_900044065.1. Taxonomy (NCBI): domain Eukaryota; kingdom Fungi; phylum Ascomycota; class Sordariomycetes; order Hypocreales; family Nectriaceae; genus Fusarium; species Fusarium mangiferae. The sequence continues at coordinate 2,173,363 of NW_024573921.1, forward strand.
TTCTGCGTGGCGCAGCAACAAACCGAGACGCTTGGTTGTGGAAATCGCCACGGTATGCCGTAGATCTCAAGAATGAAGTGGGCTACCTCATCAAAACTGGGTATGGAACGCGTCACCGAGTGCCTGACCAGCTCGCTGCCTTTGAGGCAACAGGGGGGTTCTTAGGAAAAGAAGGCGAGAGCTTCCTTGTTGTAGGAGATTGGACGACAGTGAATCAGACAGATGCAAAGCTGATAGGCGTGACGGTGCACGATGCTATCAAGAGAGTTATGGAGACCAAGATCAGAGGCAAGGTGGATGATTACCCCAGGCTGGTAAAGTACACAAGTCTCCAGGCAAAGCTCCAAGCAGGAGACGAAGAAGAAGCGCTGAAGATTGGGCAAAGTTATGGCTGGGAGCTTGATGCGCTAAAAGTTTGTCTCTCCAACGACTTCTCCCCACACCGCTAACAGAGGCAGTTTATCATGGGCATGGAGATGATATATCATCAGTTGCCAGGCAAGAAGTGGTACATCATCCTGGATGACGACACTTTCTTAATACGACCTTCTCTGGAGCTACTCATGGGTCACGTTGACTACCGCAAGCCTCGGTATATTGGTAACGCAGTAGGTGATTACAAGGCGCGTTTTGGGCACGGAGGATCTGGAATCCTGATGTCCGGAGAGGCGATGCGCCGTTTGTTCGAACACCCGGGAATCGTACAAGAAGCATACGCCGAATCCATGACCGAAACGTGGGGAGATCGACTGGTGGCGACGACACTCCAGAAGCTAGGCATATACATTGAAGAGTCGTATAATCATCACTTCAATGGTGAACCTCCTTCCATCACACGCATCTGGGGTGATCGTTTCTGCTCGCCCCTACTTTCCTTCCACGGCTTGCGGAAACCCGGCGAGATGCGCCGTGTTGGGGAGACACTCGCAAAAATAGACAAGCCAGTGCTATGGCACGACGTTTGGCAGTTGTTTGGAGGCTCAGCTATGTCGGCGCTTGAGAGCCGCCCAACAGAGCTAACAGCGGATCATGTGGGCAAGCCGGACGAGCACACCCGCTCATGGGGCGATGTGAGGAGTGCCAATGCTTGTCAGAAGCGATGTGAACAGAGTGGACGACGCTGCTTGGCATGGACATATGAGATGGAGATTGAAAGATGTCACACGAGTCCTTGGCTACTACTAGGGGCGGACGGCGCTACAGGCAAGGCATCGGGCGTAAACTGGCCCGAGGTGAAGCCATTGCTCAAAGGCTGCAGATAAATGAGGAGACATCATCCTCTGCCAGCAAGTAAGAGAAAACAAGCCCGTGTTGGCTAAGCCTGAGATCCTGCTTTGCTGTTCAAATTCGAACTGCTTCTGAGGACTCGTCATTGGCGTGAGTTGTCTGGCAATACCATGCTATTGCTCGGGGCTTTTCCCCGGCCGAATATGTATCATATCATGTACTATATCATGTATCATATGCACATTGGATGCCCACTTTAGCCTCAAATATCTGTTCCACTCAGTGAACGGAGTAAGGAAGAAAGCAAGAGAAGCCTCATTGGAACGCCTCCGAGGACTAGCGACCCAAGAGCCGACCGCTATTGTATTGACAACCGTTGTGGAGAGAAAAAACTGGACCGTGGATACCGCTACAGCTCCTCTGCACATGGAGGTAGGGAGGGAGGGGCTAAGGCCTGAGCCAGCAAGCAGTGGTCAAGTTTAAGGTCAGCGTTCCAGGAATCCGGGAACTAATGGTAGGCGAGAGAGGGAGCAGGCAGGCGACCAGTAAGGCGAGATAGTGAGATACGCAGGAAAGAAAAGCCGGTTGGCCAGACACCCTCCCTCAACGCCCCCCCTTGCTTGACGGCCTTCGCTCGCTTGCTTCCCGTCGCCGTCTGTCAGCCGGGATGTTTGCCTCTACAGTACAGAGAGGAGGGAGGGTGGGTTGGTGGATGATTGCCATTGCCGTTGCGACTTTGTACCTATAGGTAGAGCACAGTGCAGGAATAGACTAGGTCTGAGGAGGATCCGCTGCACTTGGGTGGGATCCATGTGGGTGGATGGTTCATTAGCGAACCATGGCTTGAAGCTGTGGAGAGGCTCGTCTCGCTTACGTCGGGACCTTGCCGTTGGACGTAGGCATCTATATCGTGTACGGGTACGGCCAGAAAGCTAAAACATGGCCGAACAAACTGACAGTTGAAGACACTTACTCGTCTTGTTGTGTTATGGTGCATGCATGAACGGCGCCTGTTTTGAGGCTTCTGGCTCCCAGTTTGGTAGCTATCTCCTGGAGATGGAACAAGACTAAGTGACACAGAGAGCAGGGGTTTCGGATTTGCTGAAATTGGAAGAGGGGGGAGATGATATTGGATATCTTAAGATTGGGGAGTGCGGACAACGGCAAGATTTGCAATTCACCGTGACCTAGCCCGGCGGGTACCTATTTGTGAGAAACGACCGGCGAAAGGAAATAAAGGATACTTTTTGTAGGTAAAAATGACGATTGTGATGAAAGGCAATCTTGCAGAGTACGGAGTCGGTCGGAGTAGCTAGGTTTGAAGTTTGATATAATAAGAATTCAAGTGCAAATCTAAATTCGAACCACAGAGTGGATAGACTGCCTAAAGTTGTATGACTCAGCCCAAAGAACAACGAACGAATGGAAATAAGGTAGAGAAGGGAAATGTAGGTAGGTAGAGACGTAAGGGAGGGACGGCAGTTAGCTTTGGCTCCTTCCACTTGCTGGTTGGATTCGAGCCAGCGAGCACCGTCTGGTTGGTACCTGACATTAGTGGCTCCTATAGAATGACTTGGAAGGAAAGTCAAGTCTCTTTAGGGATGTGTTGTGGGGTCAGTGGCTTGCGGGGATTTGACTTTGACATTTTTGGAGAAGCCTAGAGAAGCTCTCTGCCTTCCATCAATTGAGGGACGGATGAGATACGGATACGCAGATCAGTGCAGTGGTTGGCTGCCTATCTATACAAGGAGAGAAGAGACAACAAATGGATTTCGACAGCTAGTTAGGCCCCAGATGACCTACACTGAAGATTGACTATCCAGGTCTAGCCCAAGCGTCAATCTCAGTCGGAACTTTTCAACTTGAACTCATGCTCATCACACAGAATAGGGGTGTATTAAGCGTTTGGAGTCTACGACGGGACGAGAACCTTGCACCCGATAGGCCATGAGTGGCACACAATCAAGCCAGTTGCCGCCTTGTATCGAGCTCAAGCCAGGATTGCCCAGGCCACACCACATGCAGAGTACGGTACACGGACATAACTCTTGCATGCGCCTGTGCAGATGAAGTCTTGAACTCTAATCGGTGTTTGCATTTGACTTGATCCTCTGCTAAATAGAAGATACATGGCGGTCCGAGGAGAAGACAAGATCATGGCTGCTCGTAACAGACAGGTCCTATCCCTCTCATCAGGTGCCCAGCTATATGCTGACCAGTCTGATCGAAATGTCTTGCATAACAATACGGAGTAATTACATATGAGTATAAACACAGTCAACTAATCCTCGCCGAATCTCTGCCAAGCTAACCTAATCATCCATGCTATACGGATACCTTGTCCGGTATTGCGCCTCATTAACAGGGTCAGGTATTCCACATAGTTTGAGTACGGTAACAGCTTCTATAGTGCTTCCAGAATTGCTGGATACTAGGGGTCTAGTCAAGCGAGTAAAGGAGAAACGCGAAAAAGAAATTCTCGTTAGTAGGTAGTAGCCGACTTGAGATGATGAGCATATGTATGTGATATTTCTGTATCCATGAGATTGAGATTATGGAGTAACCATGTCTGTGTGAAGTTTATAACTACAAGGTAAAGCTTTGAAGACCTGAAGCTTGAGATTGGCCTAGATCTGTCGTTCGACGGGCGATGCGCCGCTAATGCACCTGCTTCCAGCTCGAAAGAGGCTCTAGCTCTAGCTGGAGCTACTATTCTTCCGTTCAGCTGATTGCTCGATTGATGCGTTATGCTAGGAACTGAAATGGGAATGATACAGCATCAACTCCAATTTTCCAAACTTTGAAGGCCGACTGTTTGTTTGTTCGCATCCGCCCTTGAGCGCCTCATCAAACAGCCTTTTCAATAAGCGAGGCTCCTCTCCTTTGTATCTGCCTATGCCTCTGCCTCCGCCAACTCTTCTGCTGGGCAAATACCTCGCCTCCATTTCGTTTACATACCCGTCCGCCTGTTGCATAAGTTCTACAAGCAGAGCAAAAGAGGTCGCTCACTGGACCAAGTTCGCGCGGCGCTTGTTTGTCGAGTATCGATCATCCCGTATGGGCATCGGCCTACAAAGCCCGGCCCGTCTCCACTAGAACTTTCAATTTACTGGGACCCTGCGGCCAACACCAACACCAACACCACCACCACGGTCACCACTCCCACCACCACCACTACCACGCGGCAACCGGGCAGGGGGCGATCCAGTTATTCTGTTGTATAGTATTGTACAGTACAGTACACATAGTATCTTCGATGCTTGACGACGACGACGAAGAGACAGGACGTGCCAACTCTATTTCCCGTTTGCCCCCGATCTTGGAGCTCAGCCTCTGAGCCTCGCTTCCGATCCCGCCTCTTGGATCCCTGGGTCTTGCGATCTTCCTCTTCGCTGTGCTCTTGTCGCTGCTGCTGCTGCTGCTGCTCCTCCTCCTCCTCCAGCGCGTCACCTGTCGATGGTCTTGGCCCCGTCCATCATCGCGACTCTTGCTTTGCTCTCAGTGGTAGTTGCATCGCCGTCGCATCGTGTCGCGACCCCTGGTCCTGGGTTCTGCCCCTCTTGCACGCCTTTGCTCCCCCTGCCACGCCCTGGCTTTGGCTCCTCTTGATCTTCCTTGCCCAGCGCCAGCACTTCGACTTCCTCCGTGACCCAGGGTCGCGTCCCCCTGGTCGCTTGTCCTTCTTCCTGACTTTGCTTTGAGGCTCCATAAAAATTTCTAATTAAAAAACAACATGGCTCAAGAAGACCATGGGCAGAGTCACGGTGACTCTCCCAATAATCCTACAATTTCTGCCCCGAAATCGAAGTCTCCTTCTCTAGCTCCCATAGTTACATCTGTCACCGCTCCTCCAGCTTCCAACTCGACTGCTGGACCTCTCAACACTGCTGCTGCCGAGACGACGCTCCCACCCATCACCGAGCTTGCTTCAGTGCCGTTCACGGCTGCGGACCGCCCGACCGCCTCGACGACCGCTACAGTTCCCACCTCTACACTCGCCGCATCCTCCGAATCCGAGCCATTCGCCGTCTCTTCTTCCGTGCCGACACTCAAGCCAGCCTCGGCTCCTGCTGCTCCCGCCGCTCCGCCCGCGGTTCCTCAGCAGAACGGCAACAGCAGGGCCCCCGAGGCTGCTTCGACGCCCACGCCCAACTCGGAAATGTCCAACCAGCATCCAGGAATACCTCATGGTCAGCATGTGAGCTATCCGGGCTCCTCGATGCCTTATGCGTCCTCGGCAGGCCAATCAGCCGCCCAATATGCCCCTTATCCTGTAGTCACGAGTCAAGCAACGGAGCCATACAGACCGAGTCCTATGCCCGTCAGTATGCCGCTGCCTAGCATGAGGACAATCGAAAACCCACATGGGCCTCCGGTATCGAATCCGCAGGGCATGCCAATGAACATGCATATGGCGCCCACGTCAGGCGGTGTGCCATTCTATAGCCACCAAGGCATGCCAATGGCAAGCTACGGTCTTCCCGATTCTATGGCTCGTTATGCTATTCCTCATGATCCGCGGCTTCTGGGTCACAGGGGACCGAAGAAGGTGTGTTGAAGCTTGCTTAGGGGTCTCGTTCTCACAGGCCATAGCTGGCCAAGGGCTTAGATATTGAAGCTGACTGTAACCTGTAGGAGATTAAGCGTCGGACAAAAACAGGCTGTCTGACTTGCAGAAAGCGTCGTATCAAGGTGAGCTATGATTTCATACTTATCTCCCCCTGTGCAGCTCGTGACCTTGAAACATGGGATGGGACGCGACGAATCAAGAAGATGACTTGGGAAGAAGGCTGGCTTCAGATACGTGTCGCAGGTGGTGAGCTTAAAGCAGGTTATCCAAAACAACCCTGTGCTGCATCAAGCTTGCAGCTTCTTGCACACTTGCTCGTTTGCCAGGAGGTCACAGAAACAAGCAAGACTCACGTTCACGTAGCACTCATCACCCCAGATTTTCCCAAGTAATGCTTGCATCGCAATCGCCCAATCCCAGCCTTAGAGCGCTCCAGTAAATGGATTGCCTTGGAGTCTAAGCTCCTCGAGGTTTTGGGAGCTCTGCTTAGCTTGTCATTGGTCACAGCTCCCACGCATCTCCTACCTAGGCAGCTGCACAACCCCCCTCTCTACTTTTTTGGTGGAGATAGCACCCCACCCAACACAGCTCTAACATCTCTCAGTGCGACGAAACACACCCGACTTGCAACAACTGTAAAAAGTCGAAGCGCGAGTGTCTCGGTTACGACCCCATTTTCAGACAACAAGCGGGCGGACAATCATCTTCCAATATCCAGCCTGCGCCCAGCCAAAGGACTCCTCCCACAGTTCCCAGCTCTGTGCCTTCAACTGTCCCTTCGTCGATAGCGCCCAACACTGCCCTTACCGCTCGACCTACGAACTCATACGGCAGCCAACCATCTATGCTCCCAAGCTCTTATGCAACAGCTCACGCGACAACAGCAAGCCCTAACCCATCTATCACCTCGCTTAGCTACGACTCGAGTTTTTCCAACGTTGCATCTCCTCCTGTCAAATCCGAGTCGACATACGAGTATCCGCCCGCAATCGACCCAGCCCTTCAAGGATTCTCATCAACCTCGAACGCGGAAAGCTCTAGAGCGGTTGAACAAAGGCCTCTTGCTGACAACAACCAACATCTTAGAGGTGGCGCCCCCTACTATTGATTTCACCCTTGTTCGTCGTTTGCTGCGCTGCTGTTGAGAACATCTGCTTACGCACGTTTCTGACAGCCAACAAAATGAAGATTGATGAAATTATCAATCTCCTGGGCACAGTTCCTCCGTCCCAGAACGTTGTCCACACTGAGGGGACTCGCAATGAAATCATCAAGGTGTATCATGAAATGTACGCACCTGGGCTTGCCTCTTTCTTCGAATCCGGGTGGTACCACTTTACAGAAAATGGATCACCTTCGTTTCCTCAAAGCCAGCGCCTCGTCGAATTAATGGCATCCTTTCTCAAGGCCTTGGAGGCTGTAAAGGTCAACGATCAAACCCAGATGGCCTACTCTGGTATTCTTGAGACACGCCTTGTGTGGGAGCTTGCGCGAGCAGCGTACGACCCTCCCACTGCAGCTTCTGCTATCAGTACCACAACGCTGCCACACGATGGTGATGCGAAGGAGACCCAAAACCGTGTCCGAGTTGTCGAGGCACTTTTGTGTGGAGACTATCTATCAGTCAACCCACTCTGCCCACCAATACAAGACCCTGACAGTTACCGAACCCGACAATTTGATTTCTGGTACAGCCTGGCTGAGTTCGTGCGTACGCGGGAGGATCCCAATGGTCCAGCTGCTGCCAAGTCTAGGGAGGAAATGCTTTCGAGGATGCGGTATCTACTTGATGGTCGCGAGAACCGCGATGTTCTCTACTCGATTGCAGTTGTTCGAGAACTTGCTCCCCACTTTGATTCTCCTTACGGCAACGCTGCTCCTCAACATGCCGACGAGAGTGACCCCAAGAACAAACTCTCAGTTGCATCCAAGTTCATTTACGATGAATCTCAGGTCACAGGTGGAACTACCAACGTCGTGCGACGTCTATGCGACATTGCATACAGAGCTTTCGTCAATCCAGGTGTCAATATTGCTCGGAGATCTTGATATGATTTTGTTGGTGTTTTCGGGATTGGTTCCAAATTCCATCCTTTACAATTCGGCCATAGCCATAATTTCCTTTGTCAGTAACACAATATGACCTTTTGGTCATTCTTCACATTTCCTAACAAAAGCACTGTTCATCACTACAAAGCGGGATGTCGTTCGTTGCATCTTTCGGGGCATGGCGAGGGGTTCATTAAAAGTTTATCATTGTTCGTTTTGGTCTGTTTGCGGCGTTTTCTCCCCCATGGGGATAGTGAGGCATTGTCTTTTTTCTTTATTCCCCCTTTGTTCATAACGGCCTACATCATTCGATCTTGGTCGCGGCGTTTGCAAAAAACAATGGCCCCTATGGTCTAAATGTATACCTTAATGCTCCTGCGGCTCGGCAGTGAGGGAGAAGAAGAGATGTAGACTTCGGCATCAAGGGAACGGTAGAGACCTGACGGAGTGGATTATACTGGAAACAAAGGATACCAAAACGCTAGCGTGGATCTTCCATAGCGGCATGCTCTGTTTTGCCCGATTTGACATTCGATACAAGGCATTCAACTTGGCGCGGCGAGGGCATAAGGTTCAGCTTGATTGAAAAGCGGCTATACGAAGGCCCTTTTTAGTGTGTATGGCTGGGATCTCGTCGGAATGGGTCATTTATTGTCTTGTTCGTCTAGGAGAAGTTATGGCGCTTAGCATATAATAATGGTTACAATAATTAAATATTACTCATTATATCAACCAGCAGGTGCTGACAACCTACCTATACCAATTAATATGTAGTTGTCGTTGGGAAACAAGAAAGAGCCTTGAGATGGTCCTCTTCCATTCAACTTCACTCATTTATAACTCACTACTGGGTTACTTTGCACAGCGGGCCGCGCCATAGAACAAGCTGCGGTAGCGACAGATGCAATTTACTATTGTCATTATATATAAAAAAGGTCAACAACTTGTTGAATTTGTGCTAGATTCGGATCCGTGTCATCTCTCGCCCGGTATAGATAAGTAGGTACATCTCAGTGAGCAAGAAAACAGCAGACATTAATAAGAGGTGTCAAAATAAACTCAGTAAATATATGCTAAACTTGATCTAAAGTTATACTGAGTCACCTAAGTCTTTGTGTCATCCAGGATCGAAGTCCTGAGTTTTCTTTCCTCTCCTAGGTAGGTACAGAGCACGATACTAATCCAGGGTCATCGTTCGATTACCTTAGTACTCTGTACTAATAGTTCTATTTGTGGACTTGTCGTAACCTCCACTTGCTGGCATCTAATGCAGCTGCCTGTAAGACACTAGCCGTGTGTAGGGAGGGACCTTTGTAAATCGGCGAGTACGGTAACAATAGTCCCCTTTTTGAGGCATCGTTGTCGTGAGTCACTGAAGTGGTCATATCGGCAGGTACATTTGGTTTTAAATACCAACTCGTAAGCTAGAAACTTTTCACTTTCCGGACTGATGAAATAAGCCCAAGTTACACTATTTCTGACTTACTGTTCTTGTTTGGAACGCCACAAATACTTGCGCCTTGGAGAACACCACTTGATAAATATCAACTTGCTATCGACTTCGAGGAGCATCCACCATGGCCAGCACAAGAAAGTTAACAGCAGTTTCCTCGACATGCGAGGAGCCGGGAGCAAAAATACTCGAGACACAACGACTCATCCTCCGTCGATTCTATCCGTCCGACGCAGAAGTCATGTCTCAAGCAGCTGACAACGAGTCTATCTCCAAAAACCTGCGCGATGGTTTCCCATCCCCTTACACACTGGCCGCGGCAATGTCTTTTATCAATAACGTAGCCAACAATTTTGACGGCGCTGGTCAACACTGTGGCATCTTTGTCAAGGACAACACACCAGAGAACCCTTCGTCGGAACCGGTCTTTATAGGCACTATAGGCATGATGGCCAAGAACGACGTCTATTTCCGCACGTGGGAGATGGGCTACTGGTTGGCTGAGACAGCCTGGGGAAAAGGCTATGCAACTGAAGCTGCCAAGGCGCTCATACGATGGTGCTTCGAAACATGGCCTGAGTTAAACAGGATTGAGGCGTGTGCAAATGGGGGCAATAAAGCAAGCCAGAATGTATTAAGGAAGGTTGGGCTCATTGAAGAAGGCACCAGGAGAGGTGCTGTTTGCAAGAATGGAGAGATACTAGACGAGGTTCTGTTCGGTCTATTGAGGAGCGAACTGTAGCTGAATAGGAGTAAAGAAAGATGTAGACCTGGCACTGGAGAGACTATACTTATGATGCAGAGTCGTTTATCGTATCATTCAGGACGCTAGTTCTACTTGACATTACATGCTAAAGTTCATCTCGGGGATGTTGAAAAATGCAGAAGAGCAAGATCAACTTCACTTGCAGCTCTAAGATTGTACAATGAACGCCTTGCTATTAAGCACATCTTGCTGGATGCATCACCAAGTTTACACACTCTAGTCAAGATTGACTCATAGATAGAAAGTGCCTTGCCTTAGTCACCATTCTCACTTATCCAGATCTGAATTGTTAGCTGGGGCGAATCAATAATTCCTTGTCTTGAACCTAAGGAATAGATGACGGCTTTGATTCGTAGCGGGAAGCTGTAGCGATAAGCTCCGATTATTCAAAAAGTGAAAGTTGTTTTTCACAAGAAGTATACAAAATCTCAATACATAATTTTGAAACGCCTTGAACAATACAAGATAGAACCCCGTACAAGTTTGTAGAATGACTCTTCTCAATTACAGTAATTCGGCTGAGTGATGTGATGCAATTGGCGACAGATGGTGCTCACGGAGTGGAAAAATCAACGAGTAATGGTTGATTCTTGATTGGTCAGTTCCCGCAAGAATAATAGTCCGGCCCACCACCAAGAGCAAAGCTCCCAGGTTTCGACACAGATCCCCGGACCGCGGGAGATGACGGCCACTATCACGAAGGCGAATTCCCCTCCATCAACCTGCCATTGACCTCGAGCCAGAGGCCCTCTCGGGAGACTCTACACATCTCGTCTCACTAACGGCCGTTCCCTCTCTGCTCTTCACACAATGGCTTCCCTCCGACTCGCCAGCCGAGGCGCCAAGAGCCTGTGCATGCGGCCAGCAACATTCGCTGCCCGCCCTTTCTCGACGACCTGCCTGCGAAAGTACGCCGCCGCCGTCGAGCCCGTCGGCACCAGACTCGTCCCAGTTGACGAGGACTTCTCCTCCGCTCAAGATGCCTACGGCCTCTCCAAGCCCCGAAAAGCCGGTACCCGAAAGTCGCGCGAGAACTCCGTCCAGGACCGAAAGGTTCGACACTATACCGTCAACTTTGGCCCTCAGCATCCCGCTGCCCACGGCGTGTTGCGTTTGATTCTCGAGCTCAATGGTGAAGAGATCGTTCGAGCCGACCCCCACGTCGGTCTGCTGCACCGAGGTACTGAGAAGTTGATCGAGTACAAGACATATCTCCAGGCTCTGCCTTACTTTGATCGACTTGATTACGTCTCTATGATGACCAACGAGCAATGCTTCTCTCTTGCTGTTGAGAAGCTTCTCAACGTCGAAATCCCTGAGCGAGCCAAGTTTATCCGAACTCTGTTTGGCGAGATCACCCGTATTCTTAACCATCTGATGTCTGTTCTCTCACACGCTATGGATGTTGGTGCTTTGACACCTTTCCTGTGGGGTTTCGAGGAGCGTGAGAAGCTCATGGTAGGTGGACTATGAGGAGTTGAAGAAAATCAGCAATTGACATGTTCCAGGAATTCTACGAGCGTGTTTCCGGCGCCCGTCTCCACGCTGCCTACGTTCGACCCGGCGGTGTTCATCAGGATATCCCTGTTGGCCTCCTCGACGATATTTACCAGTGGGCTACCCAATTTGGCGACCGAATCGACGAGACCGAGGAGATGTTGACTGATAACCGTATCTGGATTGAGCGATTGAGGGGTGTTGGTGTTGTTCCCGCCACTGAGGCCCTGAACCTTTCCTTCACTGGTGTGATGCTTCGAGGTTCTGGTGTTCCTTTCGATGTCCGAAAGAACCAGCCCTATGATGCTTACGACCAGGTTGAGTTCGACGTTCCCGTTGGAACTAACGGTGACTGCTACGACCGATACCTCTGCCGAATGGAGGAGTTCCGACAGTCCCTCCGCATTATCCACCAGTGCCTCAACAAGATGCCCGCAGGCCCCGTCCGAGTTGAGGACTACAAGGTCTCTCCTCCTCCTCGATCCGCCATGAAGGAGAACATGGAGGCTCTTATTCACCACTTCTTGCTCTACACCAAGGGTTACGCTGTCCCTCCTGGTGAGACCTACTCTGCCATCGAGGCCCCTAAGGGTGAGATGGGTGTGTACGTCGTTTCTGATGGTAGCGAGCGACCATACCGCTGCCACATTCGCGCTCCTGGTTTTGCCCACTTGGGTGGCTTCGATCACGTCTCCAAGGGTCACTTGCTGGCTGATGCTGTAGCGGTTATTGGTACTATGGATCTGGTGTTCGGTAAGTTTGCTTACTTTAGTTTACTGAGAAACAATGCTAATACAATCGTAGGTGAGGTCGATAGGTAAAGCATTTTCGAAAAGAAAGAAGGTTAGAATGGGTTTCTTTTGTTTGTAATCATAGCTGATAGGGAGACCACGGTAAATACTCCCACAAACGTCGTGTGCTCGAGCGAGAAGCTATGTAGAGGTGATGCGTGTTCTGAAATAGCAATGAATCATCTTATTTCCATTATTCTTGGGTGTGATATGTACAGTTCTAGTGTTACAGCCAAAAGTACATGCGCTGAGAGTTGGAGGGCTCCTCTGGCCTGTCTGGCCAGAAGTCTACAAAAGCTTAGTACCAGTCCCAGAAGCCTGCTCCATGAAGAAATTCTTCAGGGGGGCGAGAGCATTGACAGCCCGAAGACCAACTGAGCGAAGCGGCACAAGAGGACCACTCTCGACAGAGTAGAGTTTATGAAGCTTATCGCAAACGTTGAGAATGACATGATTGGCAGCATAGCGCTCGCTGTTGTAAGGCTCGAGAGACAGCTGAGTGCCGAGGTCCTGACCATGAGAGACAGCATACTCAATGGTTTTGGCTAGGCTCTGGGCATCCCCTTGACCTTGATTCAAGCCTTGACCAGCCAAGGGGTGAATAGTGTGCGCCGCATCGCCGACAAGTGCAACGCGTTCGCCGGTGTATGTATCGGCATGGCGCAACTTCAGAGGGAAAGATGCGATGCTCCCCTCCTGAACTCGAACAACAGACTGTGGTAGAGACTCCGCATCAACATGAGTGTGCTGCAAGCGCCAAGATAGCTCCTCTGCCTGGTTATTATCCTGCGAGTGCATGAAACCAATGTCGACGGGGCTCAAACGGAAGGCGGCGTTGACCATAGCGATGAAGTCCTTGGGGCTCAGACTCTTGAGCAAGGCGGCCTTCTCAGGTGTAGTAGACCAGACCAGCGTAGCGTATTTGCCAGGCATAGGGAGCATTGCAACTGGGCCCGTAGGCAAGAATCGCTGGTACGCAATCTTGTTGAACTGGCCGCCCCAGCCCTCGCCTTCAAGCTCGAGCGTTGCGACAACGCCGTGTCTACCATAGTCCCATCCGCGGCTGTTGATTCCAGCGAATGTGCGTACTGGGCTGTTTGCCCCATCTGCGCCTACAAGGAGTCGTGCTGCCAGCGACTGGCCACTCGAGAGCTGCACGACTGGCCATTCGCTCAGATCCAATTCTTCGGTCTCCTTGCCCAGTTCAATACCCTCCACTTTCGTTTTGTCAAAGACGTCCACTCCGCCGAGCTCTTGCAATCTCTTGAGCAGGCCAGATGTTAAGTTCAGATTTTCAGCCATGTAGGCAATTGTCTTGTCCGGGGTCGTACTGGGTGGCCAGTCGAACTCGATACGGGCACCTGTCACTCCATCCCAGACTTGCATCTCCTGGTAGTCCTGCACACGTTCACGCTGTAAATGTCGCCATGCGCCGATTTTGTCGAGGTATTGAGCCGATGCAGGGGTAAGAGAACTGCAACGGTTGGAGAATTGGGTCAAAGGGAGTGAGAACGACTTGGTTTTGGAAAGGTCCTGGGCTTCGATGAGGGCAACTCGGAGACCAGCCGTTAGAGGATTAGCCCCTACTGTTTGTTAGTTGTTTGCTGATTGAGCGGGCAAGAAAAACTCACGAAGAGCTGTCAGTAAACTCAAGCCGGCTGGCCCACCGCCGACACATACAACATCATAGATATTGTCCTGTGCCGAAGTGGAAGCCCGGCGCAGCTGATACTGATATTGTCGTACGCAGCTCCGACAGACGAAGCCGGGCTTTCCCAGCACAGATTTTCGAGCCAGCATTTGTATTTGATATCAATTGATCCCCTAGACTCGAGGAGCCAAGCACAAGCCCTGTTCCAAAGTATGACTTGCAGCTACAACAAATCTTCGACTAATCGTCCCTCAATCGTTCGATAGGTAGCTCGCGGGACAAAAGTGGCGCAACATGTGGCTCACAGCATCTGTGGCGGTGCCACACCAGACACACTTACACGGCTTAGGTAGGGAGCATGGGTGGAAGATCCAGCGGGTCAAGTGACAGGGGATTGCCTCTGTACTACGAGCCTGATTTGAGTTGCCACAGACAACCACGCTACTCAATTTATCATTGCGTCAAGGGTCTCACCCGCGCCCGTCATCAACAATTCGCCTGTCAACCCAGAGACAAGCCCTTTTCACACGATCCAACCCCCCACTGCAACTAAAATTCGCTGCTCTTTGCAGTTTGTTCTTGTGAAGACGAAACTTGATCAATCTCCTCCTATCTTCATCGTTACAGAAAGCCATCGTGGGAGATCAGGAGTGTTGCGTGGCCCTTCTTTGTTGTTCTCCTGTCTATACAAAGCTCTAGCTCAAGGCATAGGCGGTCTCATTCCTGCGGCCTGAACACCATCCCGCATTGTCATCCTCGTTTGTGCTCTAAAATTCTTTTCGCTTATCGCGCTCTTCCTTGGTCTCGACTGCCGCCATGGCCGACATGGAGGACTACCTCGAAGAAGGGTTTGACCCACGTTCAGTCACTATTCCGCGTCTGCGATCGATTCTTGTTACGCATAATGTTGAGTACCCCGCGACTGCCAAAAAGGCCCAGCTTGTCGAGCTGGTTGAAGATCATGTACTGGCTCAAGCGCCAAAGCTGCGGGCTCAGCGCGCCCGAGCTAAGAGATCAAGCATGGGAATCGTGAATGCCGGCAGTCCGGAAGATAACGGCACCTGGGATGACTACGATCTCCCACCTCCATCGACTACCAAGAGGCGTTCGAAGTCTCCTCGAAAGTCGTCGGCACGTGTTAAGGCTGAGGATGATGTCCTGGCGACTCCTGTGCCCAGGAGTCCTACCAAACGCAGCACACGGTCAGTAAGCCGTGCGCTTTCTCACGCTGACGACCACGAGAACTACGATGCCCCTCGTTCCGTTCGCCAACCGAGGAGAACAGTTACGCCACAGGTCAAAGATGAACCACAAGAAGAAGAGACAATCCTGCCCGACCATGAAGAAAGCGTGTTCACTCACGACAACCCTTTTCAGAGTGGGAGTTCGCCTGCTCAACATAAAACACCTACCAATCGCCGCCGTACAACTGCCGGCGACTCCATCAGAAGTGTAAAGTCATCGTCCCGACGCAGGACAGATGGCTACAATGACGACTATGAAGACGATGTTGAGCCTACTCCCAGATATCGCGAGCCGACTCCGGACTTACTGGAACCTGGCGAGGAGTTCACCCCGAACGAGCAATTAGAATTGGAGCAAGCTGCAAGTCGGGGTGAAATGGAGATCGAGCCTCGCAAGCCTTCTCAACAGGTATCTCGAAGGGGTGGTTTTAAGGCACCTCTCTTTGTCCTCTTGATGTCTCTTGTTGGAGCCTACCTTGCGTGGTATCGTCAAGAGAAAATCGCGGTCGGCTATTGCGAAGTCGGTGGTCAAGCAAAGCCACTTTTTTCACAAGATGTTCCTATCCCAGACGCTCTTGTTCCTTTCTTTGAGCCTCAGTGCGAGCCTTGCCCTTCGCATGCGTATTGTTACCATGACTTTTCAGTTCGTTGCGAGAATGGATTCATTCTCAAGCCGCACCCATTGTCTCTTGGTGGGCTAGTGCCACTTCCCCCTACTTGTGAGCCGGATGGCGAGAAAGCGCGCCGCGTTAAAGCTGTAGCTGATAGAGCTATTGAAGAGCTCAGAGATCGCCGAGCTCAGTATGAGTGCGGGGAGCTTGTTGATGAGGATGGCAAGAAAGAGGAATCTCCTGCGATGGCTGAACACGAGCTTAAGGCGACCGTGAGCCGCAAGAGGTCCAAGAGACTCAACGAGGACGAGTTTGATGAACTGTGGGCTGCCGCCATTGGCGAGGTCGCAGCTAGAGATGAGGTCGAGATCATTGAGACAGCACCGTAGGTTCTTTCTCTCTTCACAGCTTAGGACTTTCATGACCTATCTGGCGACAATTTCATTGCTCCAATTGTTTCTGACTATTGACTAACCAGATCCACCATTGACCCTACAGATCGTCCAATTCCTCCGATCTTTCAGACAGATGGCTATCGTCCTCGTCTCTCGCTCGCCTTCCGTACACCTGCGCGATCAAACGATCAATCCGACTCGGCCTGGCAAGATATAAATTCCCAGCTGGATTTTTGATCGCTCTAATTCTCGTTATTTTCTACTTGCGAGCCCGATATCGGAAGCACGTGGCTACAAGTGCTCAAATTCCTGCTCTCGTCGACCTAGTACTGGGTAGACTTGCCAATCAGAAGGAACTCGGTGAAGAAGGCATCGATGATCCTTGGTTGTTTTTACCAAACTTGAGAGATGACGTCCTCCGGGCTATTCACTCGTTGTCTGAGCGAGAACGCATCTGGCAGCGGGTTCGAGCTGTTGTAGAACAAAACAGCAATGTTCGAACCAGTCAGCGCGAAGGAAGAAGCGGCGAAGTAGGTCGCGCTTGGGAGTGGATTGGCCCTGTTGCTGGCGACGGAGCAAGGAGGCGACGGAGCGGCCGGGTATCGCTCGGTCCTAACTCTCAGTTAGAGTCGCCAGAGCCAACAAAGGCAACCCCTGATGTGAAAAAGTGGGAGGAATCGAGACCAATCTACTAATATTCAGGTTCAATATTTCTCGTCAAGTAATCCTGCTTTATGCATTTCTCAATTACCATTTCCTAAATGTTTGACGAAAGGGTGTGGTTCTCTTGGACAAAGATATCAGGAAGGATAGAGCATCTGCCTCTGGAATCGGAATTGGCGTTGGAGGTTGCTGGTCTTTTCCATGTATCATTAATCATGTGTAGATGCAGGATAGTTTCAGAACAACCTATATTCATATTCATCAAAGCACCTCGAGTAATAGTGAAGCATTATGGCCAAACGGAACAATTTGCGAAAGACTGCAACAGTATACAGGGGGCATTTGACGAAATGATTCACTACCTAGGTAGGAATGACGAAGTCGTTGTGCTGAAATGTTTTGTTTTGAACATTTGCTGTACGCCGAGAATAGGCGATATCGGAGATTCCGACCTTTCCCGACGAGCAATTTACAAGCTCCGACAAACCCAATTGAACACAATCGACCCAAATCTTCCCAAGATCTCACGGGCAACAGCTTTCCGACAGTGAAGTAACTAGGGTCTTGATTGATTCGGCTAATGCACAGGTGTTGTTATGACACAGAAGGGGTACAAAGAAAAACCGTGGAATCTAGGGACCGAGACTCTAGCGGCGGCGTGTAATTATCTATTGGGCCTTGGAGGCAACGATCTCTGGGGGGAAAAGGTTAGTAATGCTATTGATTGGCAGTAATTGGCTGCACGTACTCTCAATATCCGCAACACTCTGCTGGAGGATCTGCTGAAGAACCTTAGGGTTCTCAAGCTCCTTCTGGACCTTTGCGATAACGGACTGAGCAAGCTCCTTCTGCTGTCGCTGCTTGACCTGGCCTTCGTATCGGACCCAAGAGTCAAGGACGGCCTTGGCCTCAGCAGCAAGAGCAGTCTTCTGCTCCAATTCGAAAGCCTCAGCCTCAAGCTTGGCGGTCTCCTACAAACACAACCATAATCAGCCACATTTCCAGCTACCATCCAATGGACACTTCGGAATTACCTTGGAAACCTCGAAAAGGTTCTTGGTGATCTCAACAACGCTGCCCATCTGCTTGACGTCCTCAATACGGCCCTTGACGGCCTCGGTGTGGTCGGCACGGGCGCTGTTGAGGATGTTCTTGATCTTGTTGTTCTGCGTCTCAGCCCACTCCCTGTAAGCCGGGCCACCGTACTTGATCAAGGCACCCCAGACTGAGAGAAGGGAGATGGCGATGATGGTCTCCTCGTTCATGACGTAGTACTCGCTGGAGATGGCATAGATGGAAAGACCAGCGGCGGAGCTCAGGATGGCGCTCTTGCTGAGCAGGCTGTTACCGGGAAGAGCGTCAATGATGCTCTGGGCCTTCTTCTTGGGGTCCTCGGCGGGAACATTGCTGTTGTATCGCGCGGCGGCAACAGAGATGGCAGGGGCAGCTCGGCGGGCGAGGACGGGTCGGAGGAGGGGAGCGCCTACATATAGGGAGTCAGCATGGGTCGGCGGTGCGCCAATTGGGATCGAATTGGGTTCGGTTCGAGGAATTCGAGATTTCTTCACATACCGACGGCGCTTCGTACCAAGCGTGACGCCATTGTGAGATGGTTCGTGATGGGGGTATCCGGGGCTTGTCGTTGATCGGAGAGCTGGAAGTGAGGTTGAGGTTTTATCGCGCTAGTTCGGCAACAATCAAGAGCACGTGACCTCAACTATCAGATTTAGATCTGGAGCCGGCATTTTCCCGTTGGCTCATAAGTGGATATGATTGGTCAAATTTTCAACGAGCAAAGAAAGATTTCGAGATTTCGCTTTTATGAACTTGAATGAAGTAAGTTTTTCTCAAAGTAAGGACTTTGACTTTATTATTAAAAAAAAGAAAAAGAATTAAAAAGTAGAAGTTCATTTTACTACGCAAACTATATCAAACGGATTCATCACACCTCTCTAGCAAACCCACGATGCCAAAAGCGGCCTCTGCAGAAGGCCTCAAGCGCAAGAGGTCTTCTTCAACTCATGAGAAGTCCACCACTGAGCGACGAAAGAGAGCATCGTCAACGTCCAGCAATGAATCCGAAGATGCCAGCGCGAAAATTCTATCAATGGAAGAAGGGATTCTAGAGTCACGGAAGAACTATAACGACCTCACCGTTTTGCTCAGTACTGCAAATGACTTTAAGCATGGGGGCCAGGAGAGCATGCTCTCTACAGTTGTCTTGTGCCGAATCTTTATCCGATTACTCACTCAAGGCGCTTTGATCGCCAAGAAGACTCTATCTGAGAAAGACCTTTTTATTGTGGGATGGCTGAAGGAGCGGTTTACCGAGTTCAAGAAAATTCTGGTTTCTATTCTACAGGATGAAGAGTTGGCGAACCCAGCATTGACCTTATGCATGAAAACACTCAAGGCAGAGGGTGAGTTCCTTTATGACAAGGACGAGTACACATTCCCTCGAGCTTTCCTTCGAGAGATCGTTTCCTCATTATTCGAGAGCGAAAATGAGGATGTGATCAAGGCATATGTGGAAGAGTATGTGGAGCAATACGACGATATCCGCTACTTTACATTCAACGCAGTCAAGTAAGTCGCCTTTGATTCTTTTCAAACGTTAGGTCAGGAAGCTCTCGACTGACCATCACCTAGGCACATTGTGGAGAAACAAGAAGGTAATGCCTCGCCAGAGCTCTTTGATCGATGCTTTGCGCTTTTGTCAGCTTTGGACGGTGTCCCTGAATCTGCCGATCAGCTTGAAGATTTCTTCGTCCCCAAACCAAAGAAGAAGACACATAATCTACGAAACGTCAATCAGCACAAGAAACAAGCTCAGGAAGCATGGCTCTCTCTCATGACCCTTGTTGAGGACAAGGACCAGCGGAAGCAAATTCTCAACGTCATCTCGACCGTGATTGCTCCTTGGTTCACAAAACCTGAGTTACTTTCGGACTTTTTGACAAGCTGCTACGATTCGGGCGGTTCAATGTCTCTTTTAGCTCTGTCCGGCGTCTTTTACTTGATTTCGGAACGCAACCTTGACTATCCATCATTCTATACCAAGCTCTACTCTCTCCTCGACCGCGACATTCTTCACTCTAAGCATCGATCCCGATTCTTCCGTCTTCTAGACACATTTCTTGCTTCCACACATCTACCAGCGGCCATGGTGGCCAGCTTCATAAAGCGCCTTGCTCGCCTTGCGCTCAACGCACCCCCTGGAGCTATCGTTTTCGTGACTCCCTGGATCTACAACCTGCTCAAGCGTCACCCAACATGTACATTCATGATTCATCGAGAGGTTCAAGATCCAGAGGTGAAGAAGCAAATTGAGGAGCACGGTGTCGATGATCCTTTCCTCTCCGAAGAGGCGGACCCCATGCAAACAGATGCGATAGAAAGCTGCCTTTGGGAGCTTGTTCAACTTCAATCGCATTATCATCCTAACGTTGCAACTATCACTAAGATCATCTCGGAGCAGTTCACGAAGCAGTCCTACAACATTGAAGATTTCCTCGACCATTCATATGCCACCGTAAGCCCCCTTTCCTTCGGCAATGCATGTCGGGCACTTTGCTAACAGTCACATAGCTCCTCGAAGCCGAGATGACAAAGGATGTAAAGAAGGCGCCTGTCATCGAGTTCCACATCCCTAAAAAGGTCTTTACGCCAAATGACGGGGAGGCTGAGGCCGAAGCGGATAGCTTACTAGTTAAATTGTGGGACTTTGGCAACTGAGGTTGATTGAGGATTATTTTTGATACCATGCACATATTGTCCTGGCGAAGACTGGTTCCTAGGGAAAACACGTACTCAGTACAATTTTAGTATATATCAGCAGAATATATACTAATAATAATAGCAATTTAAATCTACCATATCTGAGATAACATACCTCCAAAGTTGTGGATATTTAAAGAGGGATGCCAAAGCCGCACAAAGAGGAACCGAAACTTGTTGGAGCCAAGTAGGCTAAAGACTACCTACCTACCTAGATGACAATTTCCCAACTTGAAGTGTGAAATATGCAAAAAGACAACATCCAACCATGTAAGGGATCGGTCCTTACGACGCGGGCCTGATTCGAACAGACGCCTCCGAAGAGAATAGATTTCTAGTCTATCGCATTAGACCACTCTGCCACCGCGCCTTTGCTGAGGACTGATTCTGGTGAAAATTATCCAGCACCAGGAGCACGTCTGCTCAGATGCATGCCCTACCTTGTAGTGCATCCATTGATGTTGAGATGGAAATAGGCATCGTGGTTAAGCACAACACTTGTATACCTGCCTACCTAGTGGGTACCTATGTTCAGACCATTACTGGCCACAGAGCAAGTCGGCGCTTCAAGTGGTTCAGTGAGTAGGTTAGGTAGGTAGGTACTTACGAACCCAGTGGTCTACCTTACAGGTAACCTCCATATCTATCACTGAAGACCTGAAGTGAATCACCCCAGACTGTGGGGATCCGTTGCTATTTACAGCAAGTACAGGACATCGCCATAGGTTACTGGTCCGCCTGTGTTCTGTTTGCAGCCCTGTTGGATCGCCGCTAAAATTAGCATACCTTACTGTTTACTGTGAATGCATCACATGGGCAGCAATTATGGTCGTCGGTCGTTTACCACGACCAATATTATAATGGACAAAATGCAAGCGATGAGAGGTCCGTTTAGAAAAACCCGTTCATATCTTAACTCTAAAAAATATGGTGATTCTTGGCCTGCTCGTGACCTCCACTAACTATCTCCATGTTGTCTGTTAGTGGAAACTGCACTAAAATATAATCCCTGTCAACCATTGATAGCTGACATCATTACCTCTTCATTTGCAGTTCCAAGCGAGAAATCCCACTGCACCTCCGGCGTTGGTGGTCTTCCTCTGCTCCTCGGCCTTCTTCTCTTCTCATACTTCTTAAAAACACTCGTTCAGCCATTGAAGGTATTCGCGATGTCTAGCAATCGCTTTGCTGACCTGGCAAGCACTAGCAAAGCGACTCCTCCTATTTCTACCTCCAATCAACTCCAGGCTCCTGAGTCGTCAAATAACTCCAACGCATCCAAGGCTAGGAAGAGGAAGGGCCATCGCGGCGGCAGGAAGAAGCGAACGCGCAGAAAGAGTTTTGCGGCACTGGATGATGATGATGATCACGATGAGGATCGCGAAGCAACGGGAGAAGGGTTCTTCAATCTCCCGAGAGCGAACTTGAGCAATACCAGTATAGATAGTGAGGCACTGCTAGATCATCGGTAAGCTAGACTGGCCGGGACGAACATCGAGGGCAATTTCCTAACAAAAACTTCCAGGGACCATCAACCATTGCGTCCCCGTCGGGCATCAACGACGCCAGCTGCCAGCGGCATACCAGTCTCACCTTACTCGGGTTCAGCCAGCAACCGTCTACGATCGATACCAGCTGTCTCTGCCGAGGAAGAGCATCCGGACCACACGCCCTGGGACGAAAATGCACCATTGCTCGGCGAATCAGTGACTTCCGGTTACGGCGCAAGTGACGCTAGGTCAAACCAAACGAGAAGTCGTCGCGCGTCGAACAAGTCTTCAACGACACGCCTAGGAACCTCGTCTGGCGCGAGAGATAACTACGATGTCAACGCCCCTCCATCCATGCCAGGCTCACCTACTTTTGGTACCGCGGACCGTATAGAACTTAGCTTAGGGGATGTTATGATTCGGGATGGGCTTGGGGCGAGTCGCGACGACTCGCCGCATCGCATGATGGGTGACATCGACATCCTCTCCGACATGGAGGGCATGGGTGACAATCGCCCTGATATGGGCCGGCGAATGGCAACCGGAGCTGAGCAGGACGTTTGCTTTCCTGCTCCTGGGATGTCAGAGCTCGGAGATGACGATACACAATCGCAGGCTCATGAGCACCGACAGTATCGCACGCGCCGCCGCCGTGGTCAATGGCCTGACTTATCTGTGCTGGAGGAATGGAGCCACATGGAAAAGGAGGACCGAACGGAGGAGCGCCGTGTCAAGAGAATAACAGAACCGCAGCTCATCAACGGTCGCTTGCGTCCTGTGCGGAAGGGATGGTACCAGACGGACGAAGAGTCCCCATATCGTTTTACCTATTTCAACGAGGAGTTCCAGAGCACAATTCACAGTCAGACTATCTCTGAACTGGTTCAGCCTGGTGGTGGCTTCCGGGAACTTTTTGTTCCAGATCCTCGGGTTCTATCCGACGACGAATCAGATGAAGACGACATGGAACCGACACCTCTTCCAACAGGCTTGCGCCATCATAGCACGGCTACAGAGGGTAACTCCAAAGTTCACACGCGCCAGCCATCGCTGTCCACTGTTCATGATCATCACGACTTGCGCGAAGGGACTACTTCGCCGCTCAGGGATCCTCTCGCCCATGTTGCTTCAAGAAGCGAATCTGGACGTGCTACACCTACTGGGCGGAAGTCTGCCGATGAAAGTGTTCACGTTTCTCAGAATACTGCAGGCGAACCAAAGGAAAGGACTGTCAGGTACGGAGAAAGACCAGTCTGGTGGCTTGATGTCCTCTGCCCAACGGAGCCTGAGATGAAGGTCATATCTAAAGCTTTTGGCATTCACCCGCTTACTGCAGAGGATATCATGCTTCAGGAGGCTCGCGAGAAGGTCGAGCTCTTCCGACATTATTACTTCGTCAACTATCGGTCGTTCGACCAAGATAACAACAGCGATAACTTTCTTGAGCCAGTTGATATGTATGTGGTGGTATTTCGCGAAGGCGTTCTCAGCTTTCACTTCTCCAAGACACCTCATCCCGCCAATGTCCGACGCAGAATCCGACAACTGAAAGATTATCTCATTCTTTCTTCAGATTGGATCTCATACGCTATTATCGACGACATTACGGACGTGTTTGCTCCCTTGATACAGAATATTGAGGACGAGGTTGACGAGATTGACGACGCCATCCTAAAGCTGCATTCGTCTGCTGATAAGCGACTTAATGAGACCTCCTCCAAGAATGACGACGCACTTACAAACTCAGATCCAGGCACAGATATGCTTCGGCGAGTGGGAGATTGCAGAAAGCGAGTTATGAGTCTATACAGGCTACTAGGCAACAAGGCAGACGTAATCAAGGGATTTGCTAAGCGTTGTAACGAGCGGTGGGAGGTTGCGCCACGGTCTGAGATTGGTTTGTATCTCGGTGACATTCAAGATCATATCGTCACAATGACAGCCAACCTGGGCCACTATGAAAAGTAAGACTTTTCTTTACGATTGGAGCTACATTTTGCTAACATGTTCAGAATACTGGCTCGATCTCATGGTAACTACCTCGCACAGATCAACATACGGATGAATGAGCGTCAAGAACAGACGGCCGATGTTCTCGGCAAGCTCACTGTTCTCGGTACGATTGTGCTCCCCATGAATATCATCACGGGTCTTTGGGGTATGAACGTATGGGTGCCAGGCCAGGAATACGAAGGAGACCTTACGTGGTTCTTCTGGATTACCGCTGGTCTGTTGTTCTTTGGCCTGGCGTGCTATATGATCGCCAAGAGAGTGTATAACATTGTTTAAAACAACACTAACCTCTTGGTGCATACGAATAATATAAGGGGTAGACATTGGTGCTTTTTGCACATTCTGATCCGCGGCACATGGCAAGGCACACAGCCAACTTGACCCTGCTGCTTCGTTCTCTTTATCATATGGTGTTTGGAGAGTTGTTTTGGAAAATGTATGTCTATCTGGAACTCGCTTTTCTGCGAACACGTATACCTCTGGGCTGTTAGAAAGGATGGGATTGCTCGTGAGGTTGCTCTACAGGTGGTGTTTATGGCTAAAGATTCGTACACACAAAATTGTCCAAAACCTATTACCATACTTCGTTCTTCCCGGGAAATGTTGAAGCACTAGATTCGGCCATTTTGGACGCACGGAGCCAATTTTGTAGTGTCATTCGTTTTCAATAAATATGTGTTTAATTCTGTGCTTGCTTAGCTACCTACCTAGGGGAGGAAAAATAGCTCAGGACCTTGACCTGAGCAATGAATTACTTAGGTAAATCTAGCCTAAGCTTAGGGGGCTTTTTGCTATGTTTATTTTGGCATCCTCATCTCAAGCCTTTAGTTTTCTTGCTCCCTGAGGGACTTGGTTATCATGTCAGTTTAGACTTAACGTGTGTCATTTTCAGGAGCCACAAAACTTCATACTGTCTCACCAACCAGATACCTGTATTTAATACTTATAGTACTCATAGTCTGTTCGATTTCCAAATGCCGTTCTCAAGTTCTCGCCATATTAGCCGTACTGAATCAATATTACCAACATGTGATAGTACCCACCCTATACTTGAACTGCGCTCGAGGAGCATTTGTTCTAATAGCATCACAACCAAAAGCTACAAATAAGAAAGATGCTTCCAGAACCCAATTAGGTAGAGTTATAATTGATCTCGTGATTCTAGATTACACGCATATTACATGCATATGTTGGCCTCCTTACGCTCACTGCCTAGAAATGGCTTCCCCCTAACACTAAATTCATACCTGCGCCTGCGCCCTAACGCCTGATACACCGGATGCCGACCTCGGCCAGGATATGACGCTCCGTTGACATGTACGATAATGTGTAACTATCAGTGAAGTTTCTGATGACGCACACCTGAAACGTGCTGGAGAGTACATGTGTCTACCTTCGCTGTCCAGCAAACGTAGCACGGAGAGCCAAAATTTGTTGCCTCTCTGCCTCAGGAAGCATGTCAATTTGGGCCTGGGGGAGTTCCATCACTGCGCGCATCAAAGTATCGGGATCCTGCGCAGCTTGTGCAGGAGCCGCGACAGGAGCGGCAGCATAGGGCTGAGGCGGTGCCTGATAAGGCATAGCAGCAACAGGAGGGGTGTTACTCGCAACCGGGTAGCTAGGCATGGGCGCAGGAGGGAACGCAGCGGGGGGAGCTCCAGGCTCAACGACAGACTGGATGGCTTCGGGAGAAACGAGCCCCATGAGGAGAAGAGCCTGGAACACAGCGTAGGCCAGCTGAGGCGCTTGTTGGAGGAGCTCGGTGGCGCGCTGCGGTTCGCTGCTGGCAAGTGTCTTCATCTGCGAGAGAATATCGAGGAGTTGAGGGGGAGGAAGGGTTTCGAGCGTTCGTGAAATAGCGTCCGCGCAAGAGACACCGTGAGGAAGCTCCTTTCCAGCAGGCAGAGGAGGAAGAGTGCTCGGCTGAGCATTGTAGCTGGGAGCTGCGCCATTGGAGACATGCGGGTTGTAGTTAGATATGGCTGGGTCCTTGTCGTCATCGCCACTCTTTTGGTCGTTGCTGAAATCGACGCGAAGCTTTCGTCCCATGATCTCGAAATCGTTCAGGTTGCGCACAGCGGACGACGCAGAATCTGCATGACTGGGTCAGGGAGTTTAAGTTTTTGAGGGCTACTGTCATCCATACCGGTATCTGGGTAGTCTGCGAAGCCGAATCCTTTAGGTCGTCCAGTCTCGGGATCATACACAAGGCGGAATCGCTCGACTTTGCCTGCGCTGCTGAAAATGTCGGTAATTTGCTCTTCGGTCAAGCCTGGAATAAGTGTTAGATGCGATGCGATACGACTACCAGTCATGACAGATGTGGTCGAACTCACCATAAGGAATATTGCCGACAAAGACGACGCGAGAGGGTGGTCTCGTCGACATATTGAAGTTCCGTGATGCTTGCGTATCCGGAAGGAGAAAGAGATTTGCACAAGTAAAAAAACCGAACAATTCTGGTCCAGGTCAATTTTTTATATATCACAAAGTGAATAAGAAGAGACGGTCCGAGATGTAATGCGATGTCAAAGTCTGGGAGAAGTTATTGAATTTCTCAGCCTTGCCAATGAACAAAGGTTAGGCTGATGGGCAAGCCTAGAGCTCCGGTGGAGACGATCTGCTGGCCATTCAAAACACAGAGTCCGCTGGGTCTCTGTTCCAAACTTACAGGCCCCAGAAGCCCTGAGTCAAACCCACCCTGGCTTAGTGCGCAAATAGAGGATACTAGACCCTGCAAAGCGCCCCCGGAGCTACTGTACGTTTTAGAAGAGGACGTCAGCCGCAGTAGGAAAAAGGTGGCCTTTTTGGATTTGGGGAAAACGACTGGACAACTTGTGCAGTAATTCTGTTCTCGCATTTGCTTGGTGTTTCTTTTTCTTTGAATTGTCCGGATCCTCGAGTGCCAGGTGCAGATCCGCAATCAATAGCGAGAAACTCCAGTTGATGCTGCCTCTCCTTTCTGATAGCTGATTCTTTTTTGGTTAAATACTCGTCACTCTATCTCGCCATCAACCCTCTCCTTTTTGATTGGCGCCTCAGTTACGGATACCCTCGACTTACAACTACAACTGCGCTGGCTTTCTTCGTTGCAAATAGGTCATCATGCCTCCGAAATCGAGATTCACAAGGCTCGATGCCTTTACCAAGACGGTCGATGAGGCAAGAATCCGAACGACAAGCGGTGGTATCGTCACTATTGTGTCGCTACTAATTGTCCTGTTCCTGTCATGGGGTGAATGGGCAGAATATCGACGCATTGAAATACACCCGGAGCTCATTGTGGACAAGGGAAGAGGTAGGAAAACCTTTGCCATTCCTAGGAATAAAGCGTAACCTCCGCTCGAATGCTGACATACTGTGGCTCACAGGAGAGCGCATGGAGATTCACTTAAATATCACATTCCCCAAGATGCCCTGCGAGCTCTTGACTCTTGACGTTATGGATGTATCTGGCGAACAGCAACACGGAGTCATGCACGGAGTGAACAAGGTCCGCCTCCAGCCTGCTAATCAAGGCGGTGCTGTTATCGATATCAAGTCTCTTGCGCTACACGATGAGTCCGCTGACCATCTCGATCCCTCGTACTGTGGTGGCTGTTACGGCGCTCAGCCTCCTGCCAATGCTCGCAAGGCTGGGTGCTGCCAGACTTGCGACGAAGTCCGCGAAGCCTATGCGCAGTCCTCATGGGCCTTTGGCCGTGGCGAGGGTGTTGAGCAGTGCGAGAGAGAACACTATGGCGAGAAGCTGGATGCCCAGCGCGAGGAGGGATGCCGTATCGAGGGTGGCCTGCGTGTGAACAAGGTCATCGGTAACTTCCACTTTGCTCCCGGCCGCAGCTTTAGCAGCGGTAACATGCACGTCCACGACTTGAAGAACTACTGGGATGTCCCCAAGGGCAAGGCGCATGACTTCACTCACTACATCCACTCTCTCCGTTTCGGACCTCAACTGCCCGACAATATTGCCAAGAAGGTTGGCACCAAGAGCTCCCTTTGGACCAACCACCACCAGAACCCCCTCGACAACACGCGCCAGGAGATCCACGACCCCAACTTCAACTTTATGTACTTCGTTAAGATCGTGCCTACCTCCTACCTTCCTCTCGGCTGGGACAGTAAGGGTATCAAGATTGCTGGTCTCTTGCAGGACGACAACGCTGGCCTTGGAGCCTACGGTTACTCTGAAGATGGCAGCGTCGAGACTCACCAGTACTCTGTGACTAGCCATAAGAGAAGTCTGGCGGGTGGTAACGATGCCGCTGAGGGCCACGCAGAGCGTCAGCACACCAGTGGTGGTATTCCTGGCGTCTTCTTCTCCTACGTACGTACATGTGTCCTGACACTCGAAGCATATCTCGAAGCTAACATCTGTCTAGGACATCTCGCCCATGAAGGTCGTTAACCGTGAGGAGAAGGCCAAGACCTTCAGTGGTTTCCTGGCCGGACTTTGCGCCATCGTTGGTGGAACCCTGACTGTTGCTGCTGCTGTGGATCGAGGACTGTTTGAGGGTGCGGCTCGTATCAAGAAGATGCGGACCAAGGACCAGTGAAGGGGAAATTAGCCCGTTCAAGTCTACAATGTGAGGTCAGCTCGGTTTGGCGGATGAGCTTTGACGGAGGTGTCCATTGGTGGGAGCAGTTGCACGTAGATATTGCAAAAGTCCAGTGCTATATGCGTTGGCGGGTAGGCGTTCTGGAATAGTTGGGATTTGAGCAGTGCTGTAAAGAACATGAGACTGCGAATTGAATATATTTGAGATTTATGCACGAGATCTTGATCGAGTTCACTTGAAGAATGATCTGACGTAGGATGAACCGAAGGACGTCTCATGAGGCGGCTAAAAACGAAACTCGCTTCTATCCCTAGCTTCAACGGCCATACAAGGGAGGATTTATTGAGATCTGCAAACTCACAAGCATGGGACATGGGGGAGCGTGGGAATTTCTTGAGCTTGTCTTCTGGATTAACTCCATGCTGCCGGGGAAATCGTGGAAACCATACCTATGTAGTCGATCTTTGCTGCCTTTGTACCTGACAAGAAGGACGAGCACGGAGATTAGTGACGAGATAGAGAAGACTGCACGTAAGCATACACAGCGAATGGTTTTCGCTGATAGTATGCTGTTTATCTGACACAAAGACTCAGCAAGGTTTCCATGATGTCGTCGTAGCGAGAAGCGGCAGTCAGAAAGGCGAATGTTGATCCGCGAAGAGGGTGCCTGGTTGGTCCTTGATGATGCAGAGAAGTAACATTATAAAAAATGAGATACGGACTGCTCTGACCACTTACATGTGGACGTTATACGATGATCTAACGTTCAGAACACCAGCTTAACTAGTCCAAAAGGGCTGCAGAGAGTACCAATGCATTGATTGGCTCTCTAGTTTAGCACAGGTGATCATCTCAAAAAACTCAATCTCAAATCAAGTCAACTTCATTGCTTTGGCCTGTTCATGTCGACATATCGTCTTACAGGTGAGCCTCTGGTTAAGAAAGCCACCTCAGTACAGTTGTGAAATCCAACATCACTACGAATATTGATATGAGCAATCATAACCGTGGTGAAACGGTAGCCACAATGCTGCAATGAGAATCGAGTTGTAATACGATTCCACTGTTAGCCTTCTGCGTCACTGCAAGTGCCCTGGCATGGGTGATGTCTGCAGAAAGGTTCGTGATACGCAGATGACTCGGTTGTGACATCTCGATCCAGCCAGTGGGTGGAGTTGATATTATTTTGTATTTGCGTAAGCCTCATCTCAATACGCGTCAGATGGTTAGTCTACTGTTATTAATTGAGATTGAGGCTTAATTCATATGAGAGAATGAGATAGACTGGATGAACACGCGTGCAATTTGCCTTGGTACCAGTCCAGTCCTGGTATGCCGAGTTTGCTTCATTATTAGCGCGTTGCTAAAAAAAAAAACACCCGTGGCGGAGAAATACTCGTGCCCAGGTACGAAAAGGTGGAGGCTTGTTAACGAGTCATCAGAGCCGTCGACTCTGGTCTCTTGGAATCTGGATCCATTTTGAATGGACGACAATCGTCGTCTAGGCCATTTCAAATGGGCCATAGGGAGGAAATAGAGCATTCGGTAAAGCAATCCTGGTTTATTTAGTTGATGGGATCACAATGCATAGCAAAGCAAAGGGGGCACTGAAGAGGCGCGGTCACCCAGCCCGGGCTCGACTTGTAAACACCACACTAAAAGTGTCTTTGACTTGTTTCTACTCGGAGTGTGTGAGGCTGAGGATGACATGGGATGACATTGACGATACGCTAAGCATTGGAGGATATGTCAATGTGGTTACTGGCCTGGCTTGTGAGTATCATATGCGTTGACGGAGAGGGAGAGGGAGAGGATCATAATCCATAACATCTGAATGGACAAGACGTAAGATTACGATGAAATATGAATCTAGTTCAACTGTAGCACACCTCATGCATAAATGAACAAGTACCCCAGACCTAGCGTTGTGGCTGCAACAGATTTGGTCCCTGGTTGGCGCCAGAACCCGGAAGCGGCTTGAAGTTGGTGGGGTCTTGAGAGCCGGCCCCTGGCTGGTGTCTCATTGTTGCATTGCTTCTTGTTTTGAAGCCGTGGGAGATGAAGGTAAAGCAATAATTAAGGTATTTGACAATGGACTTTGTCAGACGCTAGGGACGTTGAGTTTATCTACCTAACAGACACATAGGATACCTGGGTTGGTAGGTACTCTATCAATCACGCAGTCTAGCAATACCTTGCGTCTACTATAGATCCCCTGCTCATGCAACTATAAACGTTCCTTATCATCATTGCTGTTGTGTTACCACGGTCGCTGGTCGTTTCCTCGAAAGCAACGAGATTAAAGATGCATGTGGGCAACTTTAGTACGAGACTTAATGGCCAACTTTCCGAGTAAAGTAAGGCACCATCTGTCTAATTTACCGGACTCTTCAACGCAAACATGGACCATCCCTTGTTGGGGTATCTTACCTACCTCGAAGAGGTTGCGTCTCCGTCTTGGGTGGGTTCGTTCCCGTCAAGACGAAAATGAAGCATTGCTCAATTCTAGATAGGCTTGCCGACTACGTTAGTTGTGGACTCAGAGTCAATAGTGAACGCCCCTTTTGGTCATGAGGTGGCCCGTCTTGGGCAAGTTTAGTTCCGGAGGAATTGAGCTGTGAACAGTATGTACGTGAATAAAGCGGGGGAGAATATCATATCAGTGTCATGGCGCCATCAAGAGTGCTCGTATTTGAGGCTCTAGACAATTGATACGATGTTGCGGCTGAGGAGACAAACTGTCCCAATCAAAGGTACTAGGTAGGTAGGCTAGACGGGCTAATAAGGCTTCCTTATCAAGTGGCGAGAGGGAGGGGCTTTACTCTGGGCTTTACGAGCGAGATATACAATACCTAGATTCATCCCACAAGATCAGATTGGATCGTGTTGAAGAGGCATGGGTGTGGTTGCAGATAGGTACTGTGAGGTTAGTAGTTTTAAGGGGTCGTCCACCCATGTGGATGGGCCCTGCACAAGGCTTCATATTGTGCAACTCTATGCCCTCATATCTTGACGAACCAGACATCATAGTCACACAGCGCCCAACATCTTCCTGCAGTGCTTTGTTCCCAATCCAGTAATCATGTCTTTTGGAGTGTCGCACAGCCCAACGCCTCTTGCTTCCCTTGTAGCTTGTTAGCTTGTGCCTTGGACCTCTGACTCTCTCCACCTTCTTATGGATTGGATCCATCAGAAAAGGGACGGGTTCCATGGATCCTTGATCCATCCATGCTGCCTTCTATCGCTCCACCCCTTCTTCCATCAAATCCTGACTGTCTTTGCACTGGAATCAATAACTAGGTACCTAGTGAAGCTGCACAGGGAGCATAAATTAATTAGTGCCTTGTGTTGTTGCTTGGGGGCCGGGCTATGGGTGGTCATGTACCGTTCCTTTCTTTACATCCCTCCATGGGGGGGCTAGTTAATGGATGTCTTTCCGGTATCGTACTTTAATTACCTACCTAGCAGGTAGGACATAAGGTCGGGTAGATTAGTAGCTCTCAGGCCCCTTCACCTTAAACCTCCACTACCTCCCACCCCAACTTTACCTACGCACCACCACCCGGTACTGTACATACATACATACCTTTCGTCCAAGACAACTTAGCCCTGTGACGCCGCCATTGTTCGCTGCTACTTACATACGTATTGTTTGAATTGTCATTCACGTACACGCACTCGCCGCTCTTTTTCTCTTCTTTCCAAAAAAAGTTCTTCTTTTGATTTCTCTCAGACTATTTGTGGCTGTGCTCTATCGATTTCCAAGCCTACTTGCATAGATCAACGTCATTTAGTGCTGTCTGTCACCCCACGAGGATCACCAACAACGACTATTGAAGCCGAATAGCGCAGTACCCTGAATATACGCCACGGCAGCGCGTCGCATTACCATCGACCTCACAGCGCCTCTCTTTCCAGCCGACGACTTCATCTGGTCTTCTGGCTCTTTGCTTGTTTCAACTTTGTTCCAGCGACCATCTCCGTATCACAATTCGCATAGCGCGGCCCGCGCAAGTTCCCTCTCCGACGCCGATCCCTCCTTGGCTACTACCTCTCGCCCTCGACTCGCCGTCATTCTTGACGTCTTTTGACCATCACAAATTATTTGCTTTCTTCCACCAAGATCGACAGCAGGCCTCCGTTCTGCACTGTACTTTATGCTCTCACGCAATATACTTGCTTAGACAATCGCTTCTTCGATTCATAGAGAGTTGCGACAACTTGTTCACTTTCACATAAACTCAGCGCAGCAATACGTCGACCTCCCCTGACTGTGCAGATTTCGAGCGCTTTGGAACTATACCGAAACGACTGTCGTCTTGTTTTCGCATCTGTGCTTGGCTTCACAAGTTCCTGGTCTGCATGGAAACACGCCTCCATAGCTAGACTTTTATTCTAAAGCGACCACCATGTCGTCACGTCCGTCTCTACTGGATTTGCGATCGGATTCTTCGAACTCCAACCTTTCTACAGTCTCAAAACCCTTGCGCTCACCTCGCCTCCATGTTGCTGGCGAAGTTCCTCCTGAGCTGTCCCCCTTGGACGCTTTCGCCATGCAAAGCCGCCTGCTCGCAAGGCAATTACAAGAAAGCGCCAAAGAGGGCAACCGAATGAGTCGCCTTCCTCCTCTAACTGTTGAGAGCCCATTAATCGTCCAGGGTCGCTCTGAGTACTTTCGCTCATTGTCACAAGATTCAGGCTCCGAAGCCGGTGATCATCCCCCTCTGCGCCCTAGTTCTGGCCTCGCGGTAAGGACAGAGGTGGAGGATGCCTTTAGCGATGACGCTGAGCGCCCTGTGTCTATGCATCCACGAATGAGTCGAATACCGCCTACTCCCGATGAAGAGGTACCCGCAGTGCCTCCACGAGCTCCGTCTCGAGGACGGGTATTGGATCACATTGATGAGACAGGCTCATTTTTCGGTGCCAGGAGAGAACGGTCGCCCTCACCGTTACATAGTGATACGCAGTCACAGTTTGACAAGCGAGTTGAATCATCTCCGTCTCGGAAAGACGACGCTGCCTCGCTACTTTCTGCCCGACGACCAAGCGGTTCGATCAGCGAATCAGTCACCTGCTCACCAGAAAAGCCCAAGCATTCACATGATGAACTCGGACTGGCGCCACCTCTGACCTCATTTCATCAAAGACGACGTACACCCAGCAATGTCTCATCTCCGGCGTTGCCTACTGACGAGGATGGCTCTAGTGGCATGGCGGCCTCGTTTCACTCACTACCTCCACGGAAGCTATCTTCTGCAAGTGCAATGACATCCCCTGCGGTAGGCTCTTATCGACGATCTCCTTCCATTGGCTCCGAATCCTCTGCGCTTCCCCGACCGTCTTTCAACTTTTCAAGACCTATGAGCAGGTCTGGCACACCTGGTATGGAGCCACCCTTGAGACAAGCTTCCTCTGATAGCCAGCCTTCGTTCATTTTGGCTGATGAGTCGGCTCATACACCAGTGAGCATGCATAGTGAGGCTTTCCTTGAGCAACAGGCCGAAGACCGTGATAAGGGTGCGCCATCCTACATCTATTCCAAATTCTCACTCCCGAGAGGCAAGGCCATTCAACGCGCGGAACCAGATGAAAATAATCCACAGGCTTCCTTCCATTGGGAACAACCCATGGTGCCCCCAAGCGACGTCCACCGATTTGAGAATGCCCCTCCACCATCACCTCCTACTCGACCTACAAGCTCCTCCGCCAATACCGTTCCAGACGATTCCCTGGCGTCGAGTAGCTCAATGCCGAAGGCATCAATCGAGCTGAGAAAAGTTCAGTCGGAGACGACACCGCCACCGATGCCCCAGCTATCCCCGACTGCAAGCAGAGCATCTGCTGAGGAGCCGCGTGCATCAGAGGACGCGCCTAGAGGCCGAGGCCGAACGCCCGTGTCGATAGCCACCAGTGACACAGCAAGCACGATCAAACCACCTCCAACAGCTCGCTCGACAGCACCTACAGCATCAGAAATGAGTGCAGAAGAGCACTTGGCGAAGGGTATCGCATGTCATGAAAGTGGAGATCTCAAAGAGTCCACATACCACCTCAGATATGCAGCACGTCTAGGTGACCCGACCGCTATGCTCCTCTATGCGCTTGCCTGCCGTCATGGATGGGGTATGCGTGCTAATCAGAAAGAGGGCGTGGAATGGCTTAGAAAGGCCGCGGAATGCGCTAGTGTCGAGATCGCGGATGACGAGAGTCATGTCAAGGAGGGCAAGCATGTTGACGTTGTGGAACGAAGGACTCGAAAAGCCCAATTTGCCCTGAGCATTTACGAATTGGGAGTGAGTCACATGAATGGCTGGGGTATTGAGCAGGACAAGTCACTGGCTCTCCGGTGCTTCGAGATCGCCGGTAGTAGGTTTCCCAGATGAACCATTAACAGCCAATTGCTAACCAAGACCCTAGACTGGGGCGATGTCGATGCGCTGGCTGAAGCTGGCTTCTGCTATGCGCAAGGTATTGGATGTAAAAAGAATCTCAAGAAGAGCGCCAAATTCTATCGCATGGCTGAAGCCAAGGGTATGAGCATGGTCGGGAATAGCTGGTAAGTCCCGACATCCAGAGCATATAACCTGCAATATACCTTCATGCTCACTAACGTTGAACAGGATTCACAAGGCCAAATACGATGACGACGGCGAGTCAACCGCGTCCAAGAAAGACAAGAAGAAGGCCCGCAGCAAATCTCGAACCAGAACAATGTTTGGACTGAAGTGAGCTCACGAGCCGCTTCAGTGACACGCCTACTATGATAATGATGACATCTTCGACATACCCATTTTAATCGGAGTTTTTACTGGTTTTCCATTGCATTGGGGGTTTCATGGGGATGAGGAGGAATATTCTTGTGCTCCCTGTAACGTCTGCTCAGGGCTGGAACTTATCCAGGTTAAGGAACTGGATTCAGTTTCGTGTTCAGCGTCGGATTCTAGATGAGGACTTTTAGTGACCATACCCCGATGAAAGGGTGATATGAATTATTATGCCTATTCCAGGCACAGCAAAGACACCGCTACTTGAATTTTAGTATGGTGGTTGTCTATTCTATTCAACACGTTCTTGGACACTGCATCTCATACCCAAGGACTAGCGAAAAGCAGAGGCACTCAAATTAGACAAAAACTTGCCTTTTCTTTTTTGTAAATTAATTGCATTCGAAATATTGTATTGAGCTGCACTGGCATCATCAGTCACAACTCCGCCTGCCACAGATAAAGGCCTGTTCAGTGACCCAGTGTGTAGTGTACTGGTATCGCGTGTTGTTACATGCCGTGGTCTACCTCATCTAAAGTTCCGATGGGATCTCTATTTAGCTGTCAACGTCCATCTTCTCCTCCACGGGTACGTCTTCCACGCTAATGTACCGCTTGATCTCGTCCCTCTTGATGATCTTTTCGTTCAGTACCGCCGTCGTGCCCTTGGGGAAACGGTAACTCTGAAGCTTGGGATCCTTCTCGTTGGGCTTGATGTAGTTTCTCTTGAGTGTTGTCTTGTCCTTGGTGATGATAGCCACGTCCACGTTTGACCCCGAGCCCAGATCGTTCCAGACACCGGCAAGAATGGCGTCGCTCGCCAGCTTCACGGCTTCCTCCTGGTTAAGGTCTGGCTTCCACTGCGTCTCAAACACACTCATAGCTGCCAAGCTACCACTGCCCATGGTAACATAGGGAAGCTTATCTGTGCTGCCGTGGGCGTGGACAGTGAAGAGGTGGGTGCCAGTAGGGTCGACGCCAGCAACGACCAGGTAGGCACCAATATGGCCCTGGTAGCGGAAGAGGTGCTGCTTCAGGAGGGTCATACAGGTGACGACGCGGGGCTTACGACCTGTGGATAGGGAGTGCAGCTCGAGTTGAGAAGAGATGAGGGCGGTGGTGAACTCTGTGTCAGCGGCGGTACCGGCGCCAGCGCACCAGATCTGAGGAGAGATGTAGTGAAGCTTCTCGCAGTTCTTGTCGGCGACAATGGGACCGGATGTGGCTCGAGTATCAGCAGCAATCTAACGGAAAGGTTGTCAATGCTGAGCTCTTGGTGGGATGGCGGTAGCTCCATTCAATGACCGAAGACCGGCGCTTGAGACAGCAAGGTATCACTTACCACAACACCACCATCAAATATGCATCCAACAATAGTCGTTCCAGTGCTGGTGGCCTTGGGAAGAGGCACTCCTCGGGCGTGGAGAGCCGCATTGCGGTTGTAGTTTGAGAAGTCGAAGCCTGGCATTTTGAGCGACCTATGATAACCTGATTGAAAACAACAAGATAGTTGATTTGCCCGAGTATCCGCAGGATAATGTGGTATCGCGACAAACGATAGGATCGCTCAGGTATATTTTGCGATGGGGATGTTGCTGGTCGTTGACGATTGCGAGACGAGTTGAGGTTAACAAGGCAGAGCTGATGACGAGGCTAAAAGCTGCCTCCAGCAGTTGAGCTTCACTGAGCACCTACAGCCACATACATCGGCGCGCTCTGATTGGTTGAACCCAATAGGCACGACAGGCAGACCACGCTCTGGAGCAGTGCCTACCGAGTAACCAGTGGCTCAAACTTTAACACGTGAGGAGGAGTTTGGCAGGAGCATATTAAAGTCAATGAGTTCTTTGGGCAGCTTCGACTTGATATGAAGCTTCGTATCCAACCTAAACTCAAAACATCCCCAGCTTTTAGAGGTATCATCCAAAATCATCAGCAATTTCTAAGTCTTCTGCGCCTCTAGGTGCATCAATCGGACCAATCACTATCTGGCAAAGCACGTCCCCCAGCCTACCACTGCCTGGGCCAAAGCTCCCCCTGGTCGTGTCGCCCCAGCCCACTCCTATGCTGAAGGCAAATTTATGAACTTCAGGTCCTCTCTCCAAGGCCGGCTACTCTGCTACAGTCATGGCTTTCAGCTTTGGCAATTCAGGAAACGCCATGCTCGGGAGTACGGCAGGAGCAGGAGGACTGACTACAGGCCCTGATCTGGAGACAATTCAGACAGAGGTGGGTGCGCTGTTCTTCTAACTTCATGGTTTTGTTTCATAGTCTTGTTTGTTTTGTTGACTTCATGGACGTGATGCTAACCACTTCCAATCTGTACAGGACCTCGGTTTTCTCTCTATCGCCGGCGACGCCAAGGTTCGCCTTACATCCGCGTGGTCATCTCTTCCATCTTCTACCGCGTCGCTTCTCAGCGTCGCTTCGCGCAAAGGTCTTGTCGCTGCTGCTGGTCCCGACCAAGTTGTCATCGCCACAACCGAATCGGTGCGAAAAGCTTTCGAAAAGCCCAAAGATGGCGACTCAGATATTCGCGAGTTTGAGCCTCAGCTCAAGATCCCTATGCCGATGCGAGTTTCGCAATTATCATTTACTGCGGATGAAAACTATTTAATCCTTTCCGCCGAATCTGGCGGCGGCTTGGCTGTCTATGAGGTTCAGAGCCTGCTATCTGGATCAACAAACTCGGCTTTCGAGCTATCAACGAACGGCGAAACCCTGAGAGCCATGATTCCGAACCCTACCCCTGAGAAGGCAGAGCTTTGCGCTATCGTTACGAACAACGGGAATTTGCACATGGCAAACCTGAAAGAGCGGCAAATCAGCGGCGTTCTTAAAAACCAAGTTAGCTGTGTTAGCTGGAGCTCCAAAGGCAAGCAACTATGCGCTGGTCTGGGTGATGGCACAATTTTCCAGATGATTCCAGAAGGAGAAGGGAAAGGAGAGATCCCTAAGCCACCGAGCGTGGGTGACTTTCATGGTACGTAACTGCAAGGCTTCATTTAACGTCAAGATTGGCTAACATCATCTCAGTATCATCTCTCACCTGGCTCGAGAACCACCTGTTCTTGTCCATCCATACTTCAAATAACGAATCACCGCCGACCTCTATCTACCATATTATTACGCGCCAACCACCATCATCTTTCAACTTTCAAAAGCTGACCGATCCTGTGGAGCCGTTTGGATCAGACAAGACACCTCATCACTCGATTTTGCGACTCCGAGACTTTCCACCCGCTCTCCAAGATATGCTCATTGTCGCTTCTACCGCAGCCTCGGAAATGGGCGTTTTGAGCCGTTCCAAGACACCTCTGGCTACGGACAAGCCTGCAGATGCTATCACCGGAGTGTTCACGATGACAGAGTTCTTGGATGATACCAAGAGACCAACATTGCCAATGTCTGACTCCATGGATGATTCCACACCGATCGGTGTAGCTCTCGATCTTTCCGGCAAGGACAAGGTCTACAAGCCTATTCCATCGGACGTCGAATTAGAAGAATCGCCAGGTCCACTACCTGGGTTCTGGGTACTCACACATGAGGGTGTGCTTTGCGCTTGGTGGGTAGTCTATAACGACTCTATCAGACAAGGTACCTCGTATCCTCACTTGGCTGTGGTTGAGGGCACATCAGCGCCGACACCAGCTCCAGCAACCCAAACCGGTCCTGGAGCTTCGGCATCGCCCTTTTCCAATCCCACCCCCTCTGCGTTCGGCTCAGCTTCGCAGCTTGGACAGAAGTCCTCTCCATGGGCTGGTGCTAACACCGGTTCTGCTGCCCCTAGCACAGGGGGCGCTGTATTTGGTTCAAGCGGCTTCAGCAATACTGCAGCCACCTCTGCCCCGGCATTCGGCAAACCTAGTTCCATCGGCTTTGGGCAATCGTCCCAGCTAGGCGCGAAGAGCTCTCCTTGGGCATCGGCGTCAGGTGGAGCGTCAACTGCATCTCCTGCTTTCGGCCAGTCGGGATTTTCGAGCTTCGCAAATAACAGCAATACAAGCCCTTTTGGTAAGGCGGCGTCCAATTCTCCATCAAATGCTCCTGCATCAGGGGGCTTTGCTGGATTCGCCAGTAAGAGTGGATTTGCTTCTGTGAGTAACAATAATAGTGGTAGCGTATTTGGCAGTGGCAGTCAACCCGCTGCCAGTCCTTTCGGATCTACCTCAAATACCGAAACAGCTTTCCCGGCCAAATCAGAACAATCTTCTGGCAGTCCTTTTGGGTCTACCCCTTTCAAGCTCCAGAGTTCCTTCAAGCCTGATGGCTCTGCCAAGGACGACGCAGCTAAACCCAGCGGTTCTCTGTTTGGCAGCAACTTTGGATCAGCCCTTACCGATGCGACTAACAAACCCGAAGTTACGACGCCAACACCCAGGGATGAGGAAATGGATACCGCGGGAGCAACGGAGGAGACCCCCCAAGCAAAATCCAAGGACTCACTATTCCCTACGCAACAAAGTCCCGAGTCCACAACGCCAACTACAACACCTGCGCCATCTAAGTTCGGTTTTGCAACATCGCCAGCCCCCCAGACATCAACTTTTGGACAACCATCGAAGTTTGGCTCCACTGGTGGTGGGCTTTTTGGAAACAAGTCGGAGACACCGAAACCCAGTGGTGGTCTTTTTGGATCTCCATCGAGTACCCCCAAGCCCAGCGGCGGGCTGTTCAGCTCAACCTCTGCGACACCCAAGGCTGGTGGAACCCTTTTCGGATCGCAGCAGAACACACCAAAGCCCGGTATTTTTGGAGGACAACAGAAGCCAAGCGGTTACACAGGAATCTTTGGGCAGAAGTCTGAGCCGTCTAAGGCTAAGAGCCCCGAGGCCGAAAACCCTAAAATCAAGGTAGAAGAAGATGATGCCCCGCTGCCTCCGGACACAACCAGTAAGGCCAGCTTTGCTGTTGGTGAATCGTCTTCCTCATCAGCGGCATCCAAGACTGAAGCCGCTCCTCTGCCCCCAGACTTCATTCCCAAGCCCAAATCTTCCCCGTCTGCTGCTAAAGCGGCCGAGGACTCTGATGCCCCATTGCCGCCAGACTTTGTTCATGTATCCAAACCGACAGACAAGGAATCGGCTGCCTCGGCTGCCCCCCTGCCGTCTGAACCCATCATTTCTGCAAAACCAAGATCTGTTTTTGACAAACCAGATGGTACTCCAAAGGCGCCCTCGAGCCTTTTCCCCGCCGTCGCCGGACCGCCTTCGGACGATAGTGATGATCTGGATGACGAAGATGACGACGAAGAGGAAGACGATGATGGAGAGGAAGGAGAAGGAGAAGGAGAAGACGAGGACGGTGGTTCTGAGGGCAGTGGTATTGATGTTGCCAAGGATCTGAGCCCGACAGTCAGCAACCTCACTCCCGGATACACACCTCAGAGCTCATTTGGTGGACCTGGCGGGCATGCTCTTGGAAGCCCCCGAACAAATCAAGAAGGCTCGCGGCCTTTGTTTGGCGAACTTAGCCGCAACGCCCCCGTGTTCCCACGACCTAACGCGACCAGCCCCCGCTCCCCGAGTCCGGTTCGAGGGGCAGTGCCGAATAGGGTCCTCAGGTCAGAGAACATGAGATCTGTGAGTGCCCCAGGAATTGCCTCGCATCTCCTCGGAAACAGACAATCACAGATGGGCGCTTCCATAACCAGCAGAGACGTTGGCGCGTCAGAAGATCCATTTGTGGCCCAGCATCGTAAGATTAAGGCCAAGCAGGAGGCTGCAGAAACCCAGCCATTAGTTGACGAGGACGATGATGAAGTTCAGAAGCTTCTGGCATCAGAAGTGGAAGGAAGTTTGTCCCTGGATGAGTTCATTGCCCATTCAAACGTCGCTCCGCCTGCTAAGGAAAGCATTCCAAGCCAAGTTGAAGCAGTATATCGCGATATCAATTCGATGATTGATACAATCGGCCTCAATGCGCGAACTGTCAAGTCATTCATCAAGGGCCACACGGAGTACTGCAAGCAGGGTGGACGCAGTAAAGAAGATCTTGATGACCCCGAAGACTGGGTTCTTTGCGAGGTTGATGAGTTGGGGAACATCTTGGACAATGAACTGTACAATGATCTTGAGGACGGGCGGGTTCGTGACTTGGACGCTAAACTCGATGCTTGTCACGAACTTAGCAGAGATATGCATCGCCTTCGAGCTAAACAGGAGGATTTGAAACAAATCCTTATGATCAGGACCGACCCGGATCAGGCTGAAGTAACACGATCTATGCCTCTGAGTGCGGAGCAAGCAACACAGCAGAACGAACTGCGACGCGAGTTCGCCAAGTTCTCGAAGCTCTTGGCTGATGCAGAAGAAGCCTTAACGCTGCTCAAGACAAGAATTGCGACCGCCTCTGGCGCTTCAGGCAAAGGCAAGACAAACGTTCCTACGGTCGAGGCGGTGATGCGTACTATTGGGAAGATGACGGCGATGGTTGAGAAGCGCAGCGGAGACATCGACGTTCTCGAAAACCAGCTGCGCAAAGTCAGTCTCAACTCTACAAGCCGGGAGGGGTCTCCTATGGTGACACCGCAGGGAAGCAGGAGCATCATGTTCTCCCCCGAAGGAACGCCGGTAAGAAATTTGCGTCATAGCTTTGCGGGCAGCATGTCTCTGGGTGCATCTGTTCGAGCCACTCCCCCGCGCAAGAAACTTAGTGGCTTCAGTCGAGAGGAGAAAGGTGACTTAATGGAAAAGAGAACACGACGGCAAGCGGTATTGGGCAAGCTGAAGAGCAGCGTCGAGAAGAGAGGTGTCAGTGTTTGGAATATGGAGGATATCGAATAATCAAGGACAATGACACGGGATGGACATTATCACGGCGAAACAAGACAGAACATGGTGATGAATAGGGCATGGAGTAACCAAGCAACTGTATCTTAGATTTTAAATAGTGTATCAATTGGCCAAAGCAGCTACCCGGATAGCTAATGTATCCCCCCCCCTGTGATATATATTCCTTTTTTGATCATGATAGTGCTTTGCAGCTAGTTCGATTGCGAGAATCGTAATTTAGCTCAGTAAAGCCATTTTGTCGACCCGATCACGACCAATCGATTTCCCTACAAAAAAAAAAAAACACAAACACCATTTTACTCCTCGGGTATCCTCCGACGTTGAATTTCATGAAGACATATGTTGTGCAAGCATTGAACCAGTGGTCAACTCACTCAGGCTGCTGGAGCAGGCGGAGCGGCAGATCGTGGGATGGCAGACTTGGGGTCTGTGGCTGGAGTATTGTTGGAGATATCGCGAGGAATGTTTGATGGGTTAGAGTGAACCCGGCAATGTTCCTTGTTCTTGTGCTCGGGGTGAGGTCGAGGAGTGTAGCTAAGAGGCCACCGTTAGATGATGGGAGTCTTGAATGAGAATCGAATCGACATACTTGACGAAGGAGAGCATCCTGAAAGGTTGTTGGTCTGTTGCAGTGTATAAGTGGTAGATGTTGTTGACGGTGCTTTGGTGTATTTCTCAAGATCCAATTGATGAATTGGAGAAAAGGTGGGAAGTCGACGAGTATTATATAGCTGATCTCTTCTCTGATCAAATCAACTTACATACATTGTATTACAAACGATTGCTTGGCCGGACCGGTTGTGCTCTGGTGACTGACCTTTGAATTGCACGTGTGACCGGCATCAACTTTGAGGACAGAGCAGGGGTACGCCAAGGACTTTGAGTTTGACTGGAGGACATGGGCGCAATACTGACGTCGTACGGGTTGCCCGGACAGGGAAGTGATGGGATCTCTCAGCGGGGGTAGAGCGTGCGCGTGACCCCTGGAACGAGGAGGATGAAGTGCGCTGCAGCTGGTCTAGGGGATCCTAGTATGTATGTATTGTTCATGATGGCTTGGGGATGGGAATCTGGCGATGGACGACGACTGATTGGGTGCGCTGATATGACCAGAGGCCGGCCCGGTGAATGAGTCTGTTATATGAACACTTCCCGACTACGGAGGAGCAGGGGCACAATCTCGGCATCCTAGACAAGAGGCGAAAAAGACCTGTCGAGAGATTCGTCTTACAAGCGAGCTTTCAAGGGCCTGTGTCTGGGTGATGCGTCGTAAATGATCCGAAGTCGCTCATCTCCAGATCAGGGTTCTGGTTTTACGAGATGAGATTTACATGCTCTCAACAACAATAACAATGCCCTTCCTCATGAAAGAATTCAACGCAGGCTGTCCTCGTGCAAAGCCACCTCGACTGACACTGTCACTGTCATCAGACCATGTTCTCATAATATTAGGTACGTACCTACAACTTCGCAGCCCAAACTCCGGTTCATCGTCAGTGGGGCCCGTGGTCTGAAGGCCGACACCCACCGAAGCATGGGTCGGGCACGGTCGGCGGTTTCGGAGACGAGTGGGGAAACCTGCGCCGTCTCTTTCTGCAGGCAAGATTGGCAGCCCGGGATCCACTAACTAAGTGACTAGTTCTTCACCTTGGATTATCCACATTCTTCACCTTCCACTCACCGAATCTTCACCTTGGAGGGGCTTCAAAAAATTATTGTTTGCTTCGCTCATCACCGACGTACGTTTATTACAATCACCACGCCTACTCAACAGTCTGCATATACTTAATACCCACCACCACAATGGCACCCACACAGCAGGCTGCGTGGAGAAAAGCTCCTACTGCAGAGGAAATCGCCAATCGTCAGGTAAACTTCAATTGAGCAATGCTGAATGCACTGTAACCTAACCTTTGCGCCCAGACCGTTGGCATCAACAAGGAAACCGTCACAAACATCACCTCGACTGATTACCCAGGCCATCACCCTGGC
This sequence comes from Fusarium mangiferae, assembly GCF_900044065.1. Lineage (NCBI taxonomy): Eukaryota > Fungi > Ascomycota > Sordariomycetes > Hypocreales > Nectriaceae > Fusarium > Fusarium mangiferae. The sequence goes on from NW_024573921.1 coordinate 2,217,672, forward strand.
GAAGACCTCGCATTCACGCTCGATCGTTTCCGCGATGCGTTCTCCGTAAATTTCCATCAGAACGATCAGTTCCTCGCCTCTTTCTCTCTTGTCGGAATCGACGCTTCGCTCGCAAACGCTTTTCGACGCATTCTACTCTCCGAGATCCCCACCCTCGCCATCGAGAACGTTTATATCGAGAACAACACCTCTGTCATTCAAGACGAGGTTCTCGCGCATCGTCTTGGACTCATCCCCTTCAAGGGTGGTCGTGAGGGTCTGCACAACTTTCTCAAGTGGCACAAAAAGCCAGAGGCTGGCGAGGACCCTTATGCCGGCTGCTTCGACTGGAACACGGTCCGCCTCGAGCTTAACGTGACATGCACTGTCAATGAGGACGCTTCGCCTGCCGAGAACGACCCTCTCAAAGCTTACCATAACGCCCACGTTTATGCGCGCGACATTGTCTTCGTTCCTACCGGCAAGCAGGCCGAGTACTTCAGCGGCGAGGACGCCATTGCGCCCACGAACCCAGACATCTTGATCGCCAAGTTGCGACCCCGACAGACCATTAACCTCGCAATGCATATGCACAAGGGAATTGGATCCGATCACGCCAAGTTTTCTCCTGTTGCGACAGCCTCCTATCGTCTCCTACCTACCATCACCATCACCAAGCCTATCTTGGGTGCTGACGCCGAAAAGTTTGCTAAGTGCTTCCCCAAGGGTGTCATCGGCCTCGAAAAGGTTACGGCTGAGGAAGCTGCTCAGTCTGGTAGCGGTTATGAGGGCCAGGAGGGCGAGACCAAGGCCGTTGTTGTTGATGCGATGAAGGACACTGTCAGCCGAGAGGCTCTACGACACAAGGAGTTTGAGGGCAAGGTGAAGCTTGGCCGAAGGCGAGATCATTTTATCTTCTCAATCGAGAGCACAGGGCAATGGGATAGCGATGAGCTTTTCCTCGAGTCAGTTAAGCACCTCAAGCTCAAGTGCAAGAAGCTTGAGCAGCAGGTTATCAACATGGCGAGGTAGCCTACTATATCATCAAGAGATTTCGGGTCTTGTTCGGCGCAGTATCATAATTTTTGGGTTGATTTGTTTTCTGCGGTCTCTACGGTTAGATAAAAAGGAATGATACCATGACCACATCACAATATTCGTCACCCGTTTCCTCTCTGCCCCCTAAAAGGATACTCATCTAGTATTTTTGAGTCGTCATCATGTACCTCTCGTTCATTAATCCAACGCCTAAAGATGCCCAAAAGCCCTAACGCCCTTTACTGACCACTTGGCCGAGAATCAAGAACTTGTCTTGAACTTGAAGTAAAAGTTGAATTCAAGGGGGAATGCAGGATCAGTGACAACCACCTGCTGTCCGTCTTCGAGCCCAAGCTCTGTAAGGGTCTTACTCAGGTTCGGGCGTGTCTGCTCCTCCAAGCCTGGAGGGAATTGCATGTATAGAGTCTTTCCCTCAGCACGGATCGATGGCTTCTTTAATTGCGCTTCGGGGCGAATCGTGAATGAGTCGATTAACTCCTGCAGAGTGGACTTGGGGTTGACTTCAAGAGGGCGAGCCTGGCGTCCACAGACAGGGCAGTCGTCCTTCCTCTCATGCTTGAAGGTGTAAGTATAGATGCTATCATTGCCAGAATACATCATATAGTTTGCGTCGAATCCAAGACAGGGGGCCGAGGTTGTCGCGATTTTAAAAGCTTCGTTGCAGCATGCAGCGGCGATGATAGCATTGGTAGATGCGATGGCCGGAATGATGTTCTTGATGGTTCCTTGCGTTAACGAATAAGTGACACCAGGGATGCCAAACTCTTCCGCACGAGTAAGCGCTTTCTGGAAGAGCCAGGTTACATGCTCTGGGTCATCCTTGTCAAGCTTCGGGAATGGCTTTTCTTGCTCCCAAGCAATAACGTGGGCCCATTCAATGCAGTGCTCGGGTTGTCGTGGGATTGAGGCGATAGTACACAGAGGAACAGCGGCGCGCGGGGCGTGCATATCCAGCTGGCACTCGATACAGGATGTCATGGATGGGAGGATGACTCGCGCCTGTCCCTTGAAACCTTCAGTGCCACCATCAATGAGGGGCTTTATCGCATCGGGGTCTTCAGCGTCTTCGGCAATAGAAACAAGCATGGCATTGATCCAACGGCGGGCCTCGATGCTGTCTAGTCCGCAAATTACAAGCTGGAACTGCTTGTAAAACTCCTCGTCAAAGTCCTGGATGCGATTGTTGTGGGCTGTGATGGAGACGCCCTTGACTCTCTTTTGGACGAAAGCAGCGGCAACCTCTGCTTTGTATTTGCCAACATCTTCTTTTCGGAATAAGAACTGGCGGTTGAGGTTGGAAATATCAATGGTATCTAGAGCAAGGTGAGCCAGCGACCTTTAATAGAGAAGACGATTTACAGACCCATGTCTATTACGTGAATGTTCCTGAATCTCGACATGGCAAGATTTTTCAGAATTTCACATCCTAGGCCTCCTGCGCCGCTGTGTTATGGAAGTTAGTGAGCCGGACATTTGAGTCTTTCAAGAGAGATGACTGACATGACGCTACACAAATTAGTATGGCTTTCATAGGATGTTACATGTGCACATCAACACTCACAGAACTTTGAACGTTTCGAACTGCGCCAGAAACTCCGGTGCAGTAGCATCGGGATCGGTATATGGTCCTGCGTTACGGCGGACTTGATCGAGGTATTTCCTTGCATTGTGGTCAGTTGTTTGCTTGTGGTTTCAAGAGCTCCAACAGCTCCCAGCTAAAGGGTCTTACCATCGCGCGTCTTCGTAGCCGCCGGCAGCTTCCTGAGCCACACTAGCCATATTGAGGATTTCCAAAGACTTTGTAGTAAAAGAACAACAAGCCAAAAGAATGTGTGAGTAGGTTCGCACGGAGATATGTGTGTAAGGTCAGAGAGTGGTCCGCAGCTTGGTTACTAAGGTAAGGAGCTCTGAAGGGATCCGTGCGTGGGGGAGGATCGTCATTGCCTGGAGCTGGCTCGGTGAAGCTCGGTGAGGGTGGGGTCAAGGTGAGTAATGCTTTCGAGCACCTAAACCTAAACACTAGGCGATAATGTATACCTCCATCAAGCTTTCAAATTTCAAACAACATGACATTTCGTGGACAGCCCGCCAAATCAAGCTGCACAGACTAGAATGGACGACCTTCTCACCCCTGTGAGCACAACCTATCTCAAACCTCGGAATGAGCCTGAGCCACTTTTCACAGAGGTTAAACCAGCTTCTACCCAAAAGAAACCAGCCAGCATCAGTGACAAATCGACGGCTGATGAAATCATCGATGCATTAAAAAGTCAGCCAGACTACGATACACTTATTTCGATACTGAATTTTCTAAATAACCCAAAATCTGCATCGAGTAACTTCTCATTCTCAACACCCAGTCCCAAGAGTGCGTCTATCATCCATTTGCTTGTCTCAGAGATCGCATCAAATTACTGGACACTTTTGCTTGAGGGAGAGATTGAAGATGATACAAAGGGCAAAACAGAAGTTCCACGAGATGCGGATCTTTTCCTTGGCTGTCTTCGCAGTCTGACTGGTCTTAACGCCGTCATCACGCAACTGCGAGTGCTCATTCAAGAGTCACGGCTAGGGGGGAAAGAAGAGAGGAGAGCAGACTTATCAATCAACGCTGGCATTCTGCTGAGTATTCTATCTTCCATTATTGGTAGTGCTCAGTCAATCTCTACGATATGGAGCACATCGATCAAAGGAATTTCCAGTGTCGCGCTGCAAAGAGTTCAGTGTCAGAAACTTGTATCAATTCTCTCGAACGGTCAGATTGTGTCAATCGCAGCGGAAGCTTTAGAAGTCATGGGACGCGACAAAGTCGACGATGGGGTTCACTGGATTGCTGATGGACTAAAATATAGCACATGGCTGGGGAATGCTATTGTGTCTTGGGTTCATTCATCGCCCGAACCTGATGGAATGGCCTTCGCTTGTGAGTTGTTCCAGAAGTCGCTGTCGCTGCACCATTCAGGTAAGACACATAAGAATTCCATTTACTGATACTTACTGATGCTTATACCGCAGAAACTCTTATCAGAATCGCAATCGACGGACTTCTTCTTTCTAAAAGAAACTCAATTTCAACCTTCATACAACTTGCTCTCAGCCAACATCGAACTTCTAAGAAGGTATTCCATATGTTGCTTCAGCACCTTTCACAGAAATACTTGAATCGTCTGAGCCTGGAAGACACACACCCCGACGACAAGTGTTCTGCCGTTGCTGGGCTTCTCATGGAAGTCGCATTGAATGACGAAACGAGAAGAGACGTTCTTATCAACTGGTGTGCATCTTCGTCAGGTGCTGGTGTTGGCGATGGGGTAGGTATTCGTAGAGCTGTTGTAGCTGCACTCGCACGAGACCGAGAAGCGATTACTACAGTACTGGAGAAAAGCATTGCACAATTTGGAGATGAGCTGTACATCAGACATTCAGCAATGCTTCAGCAAGATGGTAACGACGATCCCCACGGCGATTTATCTACATGCTTGCTGACATTTTGTAGCGCACACGCAAATCCTGCTCCTTGCCGCTGGCTACGTACACAGAGTCTCTCCAATGAAATTGACGTTGCTCATGCGAGTGGGCACATATATGAACACCATCTCCAATCGCATTGGTTCCACACAGCCCAGAGCTCAGTTTCTTGGGTTGGTAGTCGGGGAATCGTTGTCTGCTTTGATCGATGATAAGAAGCAGAGGCTCGATTTCAAGATGGAGCAGACAGAGACAGAGGAAGCGCAGCAATTAAAAAATCTAACCAAGGTTTCTGACCCTGTTGGCCCCATCGACCCTATCCTATTCGACCACGCTATTGAGACTGTCCCTCAGAAGCGAAAGCCTTCAACGCCAAGCGAGGCTCTTCAAAAGAAAGCCAAGCAAAAGAAGAAGCCTGTTGTTACCGAAGCCAAGCCAAAAGCCATCATTGAGGAGATTGATTCTTCAGAAGAGGACGACGATCTTGCCCCTTACTCGAAGGACTCTGACCCTGAAGACTCGGATGATGACGCAACACTTGTACAACGCAACAAGCCCAAGCCGCCGGTTTATATCAGAGATCTCATATCCTATTTCAGAGACTCTGAATCATACGACAAACAGTTGCTCGCTTTACAGACAGCTCCGATTCTCATCAGACGCAAGGCCAATTATGGAACCGAGGTAAGTTTCCACGCTGATGAGTTGGCTGGGCTTTTGGTGGGTATACAAGATAAGTTTGAGATCGAAAATTTCGATGATTTACGGTTACACTCTATGCTAGCGCTTGTTGTCTCTCAACCTAAGACAATGGCCCCATGGTTTGCTCGAACTTTCTTCGAGGGCGACTATTCCCTCCACCAACGGACATCAATACTCGTCACGTTGGGCCTGTCAGCACGAGAATTGGCGGGTTTCGAAGTATCCCAATACCAGTCGGCTGCCGCCTTTCCCTCAAAGCGGCTACCTGAAAAGATGGACCAACTTTACATTGGCTCGGGAAATGATAGCAGCTCCCTGCCGTCGTCCCAGCTGAAAGCACTCCCATCAACTGCTCTCGAGAATATCTCACAGTCGCTGACATCTTCATTCCTTGCCCCGCTTGCTGCAGAAGCAGCCGATGCCAACACAGGCCCTGATATTTTGAAGCTTCAAAGCTTCACGGCCCGCTACAAGTCCAAATCTAGTTCCAAGCCTCGTATGCGTGCTATTCCCAATACGACTGCCGCTCTGCTTGCGACGTCCTTCTTCTCCCCACTCACAGCACATTTCCAGGTCGCGCTTCGTTCTGCCAAACCCATCATACTCAACCATGCGCTTCTGGCGCTCTACCTACAGACGTTAGGTATTGTTGTTCATGCCGCTGGGCCCTCCACACTTTCGCTGCCACAGTTGACTGCGGAGCTATGGGATCTGCTTCTGGGCGTTCGTGTACATGTTTTTGGCGATCTCGGCGCCATGAAAGGGTGGCTCGTGGCTATGGCGTCCCTGCTGGAAGTAAATGGCGGCGACATGCGTCGGCTTTGTGAAACCCAAGGTAGAGAGGTGATGGAGACAAGAGAATGGGTCGCAATAGTGTTCGAGAAGACTAGAGGAGAGGATGGTGGGGAGGAGAACGAGGTCAAAATGCTGGCGGCAGGAGTTTTGATCAGGTTGGGAGAGGCCATCGAAAGGTACCAAGCTTTGCTAATGGGAGACCTGGTCGGTTTTCAATAAGCCAAATGCGGGAGCTTCGTGAATGGGGAGATGTTTGAACATTCTATTCGTGGTTTATTATGATCATATATTGTATTGCACAATATCCAGCCTTTACCGGTTTTCAATGTAACGGGAAGCCATTTCCAAACTCCAAGATCACGCGATGTTATAATATTAGTGCCCATATACATTCATGAATGTCTTCAAGGGGTCTCAATAGATTCCATCCTTGTTGTGCTCGCTCTTCGAAGTGGAAGTCCCGACAAGTATGTATTCGCGTGGCTGAGATGATCACTTAGGCTCATGGCCATGCGTCGAAGCTCCTCCTTGACGTGTTCTGATGAGGCCTGGCCTTCCATAACTTGAGGTGAGGGTGCAGTGGGTGCAGGTGGGAGGGATGGCTGTTGTTGATAAGATCGAGGGTAGTCGTCGCGAACTGGTGACCGATCTGGCTGAGGCTGAAGTGGAGGAGGTTGAAGTTCAGGGGCGGCAAGCGTTTGCGGAGTAAAAGATTCAGGGTCAGTATCGGCGAACTCGCTAAGGGAGTAGGGTCTTTCACTCGGGGTGCCCCCGTTGGTCTGGAAAGATTGGAGTTGTCCCTGGGGTTGATGCAGGGGAACCTGTGTTTGCTGGTAGGACATCTGAGGATCATGTCGCTGGGTGTTATTCAGCGAAAGGTCCGCGACGGCATTTGCAAACTCAGAGTCATCGGATACATAGATGGATGGCTCTCGTATACTGTTGGGCATAAGGTAAAGAGAGGCGTGCTTTTCTAGCTGGAAAGGATCAGCCCCTCCTACCTCCGAGCCAGCCAATGATCCAACGTCCGAGTGCGATGTGGACGGCCTTGTATAGTCGCTCATAGGAATAGGATCAGCTAGACCCATGTCTAAGTCAATGAGGCTGCCTGACGACGCCCGGTTGTTGACTGGGGAGGGAACTGCAAGGTCATTGAACTGCGCCGAAGGCTGGATTGGCTCCGTCGGAGGGTGGATGAGGCGGCTGGTACTTGGCCCTTGGTCATCGTTGAACGGAAATCTGAACATTTCCGGGTTTGCTGAGGCGGGAGGGGCCATGGAAGGAAACTTCCAATCTCGTGTTCGGCGGTTGTTGTTCATCATATCTGCTGGATCACTAAGTGGTGGTTTATTATAGGAAACATCTCCAAAGTCATAGTCGGTCGATGCCCTGGGATCTCCAGCTCTAATTGTGTTCAGGTCAACAAATTCGGAGAGATTGCTACCATCTAGGGACATGTCAAGATCAATCAGGGATTCTCTCACACCAGGAGACTGAGATGAGTCGTCTCTGAGCGGTAAATCCGACGCAGGGGGCGGTGGTGGGGGGGTGAAATCGGCAGTAGGCGGAGGAAACGGACGGCCATAATATGCTCGTGAGTTGTCCTCGTAGTTCGATATCGTATTTGGGTCAAATAGCTTTTCCAGTGGTGCCTTGACGGAAGGAAGGTGAGGTGGCGGACGTCGACGTGATTTTGGCTTTTGGGTTCTAGACGCATCGTCGAACTCATCCTGCTTGAAGTCGACGTTGGAGCCATAAACATCGAACACAGCTTGAGCGTCGCCAGTTTGAAGCACCTGTTGATCAAACGCAGCGGTTGTGCTGAAGTTCCACTCATCATTGTCCAAGGCCAAGTTAACGAGGTCAGATGGCCCCTGGGCTCCTCCTGCGGAGAAGAGGGACTTGCGAACACCACCTTGAGCTTCCCACAACTTGTAGCCTCTAACCAAGTGTGCCAAGCTCGAAGCAGGATAAGCATCCTGTGTGTTGAATATGTAACGGTGTCTCTGGATTTGCTCAATTGGTGGGCGTTTCTTAGGGTCATCAACCAAGCAGTACGCCACGAGGTCTTTCAACCCTTGGGAATATCGGTCGCCATCAAGTCGAGGGATGTGTTGTTTGAGGTATGAGCCTAGTCTGTTGAAGTCCATCATACCTGCAGCCACGCTTGGTGGTAGACCCGATGCAATTTCATAGACCATGGCGCCAAAAGCCCATATATCCACCTCAGTACCATAAGAAGCCGCAGGGTCGAATAGCTCTGGGGCCATCCAATGTGGTGTACCAATGACCGTTGAGCGTTTGTCAAACTTGGTTTCGATAACACCAGCAACTCCAAAATCACAAAGCTGGACGTTCCCCTCCTCCGTGACCAAGATATTGGCACACTTGATGTCTCTGTGAATGATACCCTGGCCATGAACCCAGTAGACAGCTTCGGCCACTTCGCGCAAAATGGGAATAATCCATTTTTCCTGAAGGCCACCCGGTGAGGTTGGTTTCATAAGGGTAGCCACGCTGCCTCCAGCGCAGTATTCTGTAATCATCCACATGGACTGCCCGACAGGGAGAGCATCGATAACATGATTGATGTTCTTGGCGCCACTGTTGCTGAGCAGTTGCAGGGCACTAATTTCCTTGAGCAAGTCGCTATATGTGTCGGCGAGCTTGGGGTTAACTGTGTCACTCTCCTCAATGTCGATTATTTTAACGGCAACGAGCTGATTCGTCGTTAGAGAGGTGGCCTTGTAGACCCGACCAAAACTGCCTTTGCCAATGAGCTCTGAAAGTCGATACTGTGGAGGGTCCTTTCCGGCTTTTGAGCACTGCTCGGCAACCACTTTTTGCATTTTCTTTGCGTCTTCAATCGCTTTCTGCTTTGTGACCGAAAAGTCCGGCCCTCTGACTTGAAGCGACGACATGGTGATGAATGTTGTGAGGCCTGTCTCGGGTTACTTAGCAGGGGATGTGTAACTAAGCTAAGATCGCTTGAGCTTGATGTGCCTGGTTGGTTCACTTCATGATAGCCTGGGGATGTGATGCATGCGAGCGAAGATGAAGATTGGGCTGAGTGCGAGCTGTGAGAAAGAAGGCGAGGAGTGATGACGGGAGGTGAGTTTTTGGCGATGTCGAAAGCGTTGAAGGAATTGGGTTTGTTGTAACATTCAATGTTGCATATTTGGAAAGGGGCCCTTGACGCTTTCCCCAAGTTACAGGTTAAGGTGGTAACCAATGAGCAGACTTGACAACGCTGTGGGGCTGACTTGAGTGGCTAATGCGCAACGACAGCCTCATCTCCAATTCCCTTCAGTTAGGCGCTAAGGTATGTTTGCGTTAGCGGCCAATTGCAATCATGATACGGCGATGAAACTAGAACTGTCACATTCCGAGTCAGATACAATACTTTTTCATTGAGAAGGTCAGTTCTCATAGGTAATATATTGTCGTTTGAAATACCCTTCAGTCCGTATCTCAATACCTTTCAACGTTATTGCTGAGTCGGTGTCTTCTTCCGCAACACCAAGTGCACATTGATCAGGATTGAACATTTTGCATTCCGACAATCATAGTATTGAACATTTCTACACCCCCCTAACTCACAATATCTCTTTGCGGTTACATCCATCAAGGAATTCGGACAACAACGACTCACTTCAGTAGCCACGATGTTTCAAACAACCGCCCAGATACAGCACACATCGCCTATCTCCTCGACTGCTGCAGCCCCAAAAGCCATAGAGATGCTCCACGACCATGTTTTCTTCTTACATTGTAATCCTTATATGTCCAAATTCGAGGCTATGGCCACTCCGGACCCTACTCCATCGGTTCCTGACACACTTGAGATCAAGCCTATCGCAGCACCAGAGTGTTACTCAGTCACAGACCGAATTCACACCTTACCAGCAGGGCTTTGGGACTCCGATGTGATTAGTTCATATGAGTTTTTCGACCTGGAAAGCGGTGTGTTTGTGAGAACGCGTGGGCCAATGGGTCTGGTACTTGAGACTGTTTGGAAGATTAAAGAATCTGAGGGTGGAAACCTGGAGATCGTAGAGCAGGTCTCCATTACATGCTCTAGGCTGATCATGGGTATGATCAAAAGCTCATGCGAGGCTGGATGGAAAGGGGTTCATGGAAAGATGCTTGAGAGAATAGAAGAGTCATCATAAGCAAATGCTTTCAACAATACCCCAAGAACAATAATTGGATGCTATAGTTAGGTTATGGCCCTGCAATACGTGGCAATATCGTACTGACAAAATAATGTGCTCTTGTGTTGATCCAATGAGAAAGTACCCTAGGTATGCGTGCCAGTCTTTTTCTTGCTTTCCGCAAATAAGCATTATCCCAGGCAACAGTGATAAACTTCAGCCCCAAGCAGGCAACAACAGGAACCGAACAACCCAAGTGAGCTATACCTTTCTCTTATATTGGTCACCTACCAAAGTGGCAAAGCCATCTCGTTGATCATAGGTTGCAGGCAAGCTTTTGCCTACATAACTTTGCCCTCGTGAGTCATTCTCGAAATTCAACCTGAGTCTCAAGGCCATCATGATCATACCGGCCGGGTATAAAAGAAGCGCTTCCTCCCAACATTGCTTTCCCGTTTTCCTTCCTTCTTCTTCACCTTCTTCTTTGCCATGAGGCTCGGATCAAAGTGTAGTAATTGTTCTTGTTGAGGCTAACCCCTCAACACGGGCCGTACAATGGCTCGATACTGTCCTGATTTTTGGTTCATTGGTGATGGCTCAACGGCGCTTGCGTGGTTGAATCGTTCCCAGGGTGTCCTTGGTATTACACTGTCTCCAAGCGATGCGCACATGCTTGTGTCTCTCAGCACATTCATTATTATGCTTTCATTGCATCTTGGCTGGTATATCCAGCGGTGCGAAGAAGGCCACTTCTGCTGCCGAGAGATATCGTATTATTTTACATTTAGAGCAGTTGAAGTTCTGGAGAGACATTTGTGACGGGGTTTTGCACATTCCTCACAACCAAACTTTTGTAGACCAAGCTTAGATTCACGTCGAAGTAAAGACTCGCGGGGGACAGCAGATTTGCATACCGTAATCTGCGAAATAAATATTGAATTAGACTGAAATTTTGTGACATACTGCACCAGAAGAAAAGCGTAGCCATAAACACTGGAATTCATAAAATAACCATGTGGTCATGAGCTATAAAAATGATAGCTTCGGTGGCTAGGTAGGCTACGTAGGGACACAGTCAGAGAGGCGTGGCGAAGAGGCACCCATGAATTTGCTCTCTACTATCGTCACGTGATCTCGCGACATCCACTTTGCCACTCATCGCGCATTCGCGTTAAGAGGTTCAAAGCATCCCACTTCAATTTTGGTTGGCTGCTGATTTTCTACGATATCTTTGCATGCATTCTTTGCCTTCTGCTCATTGTCTTGATGACAAATAAAGGACCTGTGTCTTTCTTCAGTTCTCTACCCTGTCAATACTCACTATTTCATTAGCTATCATCATGGTGGCACCGAAAAAGTCCAGCCAGTCTCATACACCGAAGAAGGCTATCTCGCATTTACCCAAAAAGCCCGTCAAGGCCAATCAAAGTATCCTTAGCTTTTTCAAAAAGGCTGAAAAACATGAGGCCTCTCTGTTTCTTGGGGCTGCGCCAGACCCTATTGAGCACGAAGACCTCTACACTGCCGATGACGCCGACGACTCGATCCGATACAATGAGGCCGAATCGCCCAATAAAAAGAGGAAACTAAGCGAAGAACCTGAACAATTGTCCAAGATCAAAGTCTCAGTAAAAGCTGAGCAGGTGGTCGAGGCTGAAGACCGGCTCTCACCCGCCAAGTGTGATGGCGAACCCCCACGCAAGTCAACGAAATCTAAAATTAAGACACCATTCGTAATGGACTCGGACAGTGAGGATGAGCCCGAAGACGACATTATGGCCACAAACAACAAGCCTGAAAAGAATGGCCAATGTACGGAGCTTTCCCCGCAAAACGAAGTCCAGACGGACGGTTTTACTAAGATCGATGAAAAGAAGGAAGCAGATATTACCACACAAGCCTTGAAACGGGAAGATTCAACATACCAACAATTCGACGATCTCGGAGAAATAGTAGACGAGGAGTCCCCAGATCTGAACGATCTCGAAGGGGAGGAAATGCGAGTAATGCGTTACATGAGAGAGCAAGCTAGGTTAGAAGCGGAGGAGGCAGGGATTTCAAGCGAAGACCTGGCCGATGACCCCCTTGACGATGATCATATGACAGAGTGTTGTCCTATATGCAACGGAAGCCTGGTAGGGATCTCCATAGATGAAGCAACACGACATGTCAACTCCTGCCTTGATGGACACCCGATCCCGTTGCCAAAACCGCAGCAAACAACACCAGAACGAATCAAGTCGGAGAAACCAACATCAGCGATCCCTGTCTCGACCCCTGAGGTCGAATCGACCGACGTCAGCAAAAGATTTGCACGGGCTGCTGTTCCCAGGCCCGGTCAGGCGAACCCTTTCGAAGTTACAAGTTCTGGCCCGGCACCGAAGTCTGCTTTCTCGAAACTTATGTCCAACAATGCCGAAGACTCAGCATGGCAAGAGGCTGCTGCTGCTGAGCACGCTTCTCGAGGAAAGCAAGCATATGAGAGAACGTGCCCTTTCTATAAGATCATGCCTGGATTTTCCATTTGCGTGGACGCTTTCCGGTATGGCGCCGTTCAGGGTTGCAAAGCATATTTCTTGAGTCATTTTCACAGTGACCACTATATCGGTCTTACAGCAAGATGGTGTCACGGCCCTATATACTGCAGCAAAGTCACGGGCAGTCTCGTCAGAAATCAACTTCGTACAGCGGCAAAATGGGTTGTGGAGCTTGAATTCGACAAATCCTATGACATCCCAGGGACAGAAGGCGCGAAAGTAACGATGATACCAGCAAATCATTGCCCGGGAAGCTCTCTCTTCCTTTTTGAAAAGACTATGAAGCAAGGTCCCAACAGCCGTCTTCAACGCATATTACATTGTGGAGACTTCCGTGCCTGCCCTGCTCATATCAAGCATCCTCTTCTCAAGCCAGAGACTATCGACGCGATCTCTGGAAAGTCCAAGCAACAAAAGATTGATATCTGCTACTTGGACACCACGTATCTCAACCCACGATATTCTTTTCCGCCCCAGAATGATGTTATCAAGGCCTGTGCCGATCTTTGTGGCTCATTGTCTCCCGATCCCAACTGCAAAGACGATATTTGGGAAAAGGCTAGCGGACAAGGAACCCCAACAGTCAGCAAGTTCTTCCCAAACACAAAACCTGATGAGAACGCAAAAGTCGATACCAAAAAGAAACACCCTCAACGTCTCCTCGTAATTTGCGGGACGTACTCTATTGGAAAAGAACGTATATGCATCTCCATTGCTAAAGCACTCAAGTCAAAAATCTTTGCATCACCTGGCAAGATCAAGATCTGCAAACAGCTGGACGACCCAGAGCTCACGGCACTCCTTACATCTGATCCCCTCGAGGCACAGGTGCACATGCAGATGTTGATGGAGATTCGTGCAGAAACTCTTCAGGAATACCTAAATAGCTATAAGCCGTACTTTAGTCGTATTGTCGGACTTCGGCCAAGTGGTTGGAACTTCCGACCAGCAGGCAAAGCCATCGGTGCGAACACACCACCTGGCAGCATTCATACCCAGCAGATCCTTCACGACAAGGGCTGGCGAACCCGATTTGGATATAAAGATTTTGTTCCGCAGAGAGGCAGTACCAAGGAAGCCATGTGCTTTGGGGTTCCTTACTCAGAACACAGTAGCTTCCGAGAGCTCGCCATGTTTGTTATGGGTCTGAGAATAGAGAAAGTCATCCCGACAGTCAACGTAGGGAGTGAACAGTCAAGAAAGCGCATGAAGGGTTGGATAGACCGCTGGCTTTCAGAAAGAAGACGGGCTGGATTGGTAATGCCACTCATCGAAGGTGAAGACGATGACAGGATGTCGGATCAGGAACTCTGGGACGGTAAACCTGGTAAAGACGGCGGAGCATTTTGGTGATCGATTATGACGTGGAGCAATTTGTATAGTATTCTCTTGAGCGGGAGTTCCATCTGATGACCTTTAATTTTTAGATACCGTGTTGGCACATCAATGTCGTCAATTGTTTCATGACTCTTAGTTCTGTATAATGTTTAAAAGGGAAAGAAGGACAACTCATTATCCGCATCAGGAGAAAACGCCTCATGAATTCTCCCTGGTGATCATCCCGGTTTCGACGTAAATATCACTCTCCATTTACCATAGTAGTAAGAGTCAACTGCGAAAAAGTCTATCTTGCCTCTCATCCATCGCCTTAACTGCTCATTTCGCCTTGGCTTGCTGAGCTGCAGCTTCTGTAACACTCGTGTTAGTATATAGCATGACTTTCTTTGAAAGCGCAACGTACCCCTCCGTGTAGCATCCTCAAGCAGCTGTGTGTCAACTGACGCGCCGGGAAGATGAACGTATCTCACAACTGAGCCTCGAATAAAGACGTTCTTGACAGAGCTCTGTGATATTATGAAGTCAGATATCAAGTTTCTTTCACAACGCGCAGGATAAGGGTATAGTCGACATACAAGATGAGGGTACTTGAGCTCTTCAACAACCTGGATGTCATCAAGCTTGATGTTGAGGTACTGATCCACACTCTTGAGAATCCCCTTTAGCTGAATGTCGTTCTTGAGCTCTACAGTGACCTCATGGTCAATGAGCGTCTTGAAAAAGCTGTATGAATAGCGTGTTAGTGTGCGAATAAGGGCGTTAACCACAGAGAAGATAGTTCGATGGTACCTGAAAAAGAGCATGGTGTCGGTGGTTCTTTTGCGCTTGAGGCTTTACGCAGGATGAATCGACTATGTTTTGGGGGTTCACAAGTGTTTGTCTTGTAGTTGCAATCAGTTTTGTTTCTCGAGCGAGTTTCTGTGTAGAGGAAGGCGCTTAGATGCTTGTTTGGTGATGCAAGATCTCCATCATGATAGCGTCTACAGCAAAGGCACCGTTGGCTACGATCACGTGACTGTTCATGATTCACCGGCAAGTCAGGTAATGATTTCGAATCAACAGTAATTCATTACTGATTTCTTTAATCTGTGACATATTTACATGAATGTCTCTTTGGCATTCATACATCTGTTTGGATGAAGAGTTATGCTCAGGTAGTTCTTGTTCCTTCTAAATAAAACCAGCTGGCCATGAACCAAGACTGACTGAAAGCCAAATCCATTCGCGCTGCAGGTAAGACTTGTAGATAACCATACGTCTTTATAGACCTCAAATCCTTGCTTTAATCTTTGGAGGGTTCTCGTGTCGTCCTTAGCAACAAATGTCCGACCATCCTGACACGGTTCCCTTTCCTTGCCTGCAATAAGCAAAAGCCTCCATGTGCAGCCACGCTATGTATATCAATAGTGTATGGATCCTATCATTCCAACGCCTTGCAAGACTGGAAAATGCTGATTCGTTTTCTTTCGTGATTCGTGAGATTGAGCTTGTAGTCTACGCTACGTAGCGATACAAAGTTGGCGCGTCATCTTCATCAGGGCGCTCAAGATATTCTCTCGCGATGAGATCTTCGATACGCTTCTTGATGAGGGCAACCTCGGGGCGAAAGCTGCCGGAGAGCTGTGACAGAACTTCACTAGTGAGCTGTGAGTGAGAAAGCTCCTTTCGAGATCTACGAGAGTTAGTAACCAAAGCTGGCAGTAAGACTTAGACTTGGGACCTACTTCATGATTCGCACAATTGCCGCATCGACAACGTGAGCTCTGGTTTGGTTGTTCTTCTCCTCAGTGTTCTTTCGTTCCGTATTATCTTCGACCTTGGACACCGCGTTGATGATGGGTGCTTTGATTCGTATGGTCTTGCTCTGGAAAGATGCATTGAAAGAAAACTTATCGCCTGCTTTTACAGATTTATTGGCAGGATCTTTCATCAAGACGCGGGACTTGGGTGCCACAGCAATAGCTGTCAGCGTCCTCATGAGATCTGGAGTTGAGATGTTGGTCTTAGCTTGGATCTCTTCGAAGGTTAATGACTGGCCCTCCTCAAGATCGTTGAAGAGAAGCAAGACAACCATCGCAAAAGTCGGTACGTTGATCTCGTATCTTCGCTCCCGAGAGAGCGGGCCAGACTTTCCAGGGATGGCCGGAAAGGTACATTTGACATCTGAACTGCCAGTGGTACCAATCCAGGTGAGCTTGCGTCCATTACGGTTAGTTAGATAGTACTGCTCAAAGCTCGCCTGCAGTCGTCGCAGTTCAGGGGGGTATGTGCACGTAACACGAGATCCTTCGCCAATCTGCGTAGTTCGGCCCATGACCTCGGGTGGCCAGTAGTTTGTAGTGAGAACGTTGATATTAAGGTCGATGGTTTTGCCGCTGCCATCTCCCAGGTCACGAATGTGGTCACGATAGCCGCTGGTGAGCTCTGTTGACGTGACAAGATCTCTGAACATGCCTTCGAACTTGCTGGTGAACTGTTGGCCCAGTTCTTGTTTCATTCGGGAAATGATCTGCTTTTCAACATCATGGCTTTCGGACTTTCCGTGAAGAAGACGTCTTGCCAGATGTCTCTGGTAGTATGTCTGGAACAGATCTCTATCCTGAAGGTATCGGATCAGGACGATAGCTTTCTCTAGAACGATATCGACTTCTGCCTCTGTCTTGCCTTTGATTCCTCTCTTCAGGTTGTCATCGATGAACAGAGAGACATATTCAGAGCTGCGGCTGAACATATTGATGAAGTCAGAGAAGCTCTTGGTTAATGCGCTTTGGATAATAAGATCTCCTTGAAAGCAACGAGCCCAGAGGTTATCGAACTTGTCCTTCAGACGGAGTACATCGTCTACCCATTTAATCGCAGCAGCTGTCTGCTGCGCCGCAGGGTTCAAGATCTTTGTCTTTTCCCCTTCACCGGCCTCGTCTCCTTCGCCATGACCGGACGAGAAATCGGTGTTCTTCAGTACCTTCTCAATCTCCAGGCCTAGCTCAACCACGCGACTCTGCAAAATGTCTCGTAAAGCAGTCTTCTTTGAATCGACCCTGGAGATGAGTTTGTAGAGAATCGAGAGGTCGTCAATCTTGTCATTGTCAATCATCCATTTCAGGCCACTCCCTTCAAGAGCCAAAAATTCGGACAGATGCTTGACTATGAGTTCTTGATCAATTGTTTGCGTGACTTTGGGTAATGTCTCTAATTCGATTGTTGTTCCGCATCGATCGATTTCTTCATTCAGTCGCAGTTGGGTGTGTCGCAACCAAGCTCCGGCATCCGATTCGCGTAGTAGTTTCTCACACTCAGCGGCATAGTATGTCTTGCTGTTCTCGAGGAAGCGAGGTTCGAATACTGTCATGTACAGTTTATCGTTTTCCTTCTCTTCTTCGGTTTCGTAGAGGCTGCTGAGCATTCGACTACAGCTTCGGATAAGATTTCTATCGATAATATCTCCTTCGCGCTCCATATCAATCTGGTCGAGGACCACTGATATAAGGATATCGATCACCTTGCCCTTTGTGTTCGTGTTCAGCGAAGATCGTAGAATATGATCACGGAAAAGCGCGATGGTGGTGGCGAAGATGGGGGTTCGTTGGGCCTCGAGCTGCGCGTAGCCCCTGTCGAGATACATAAGAATATCGGCGGTCATGTTCATTGACATGTTATGATCTTCCCAAGTATCACGCAGACCTTTGAGGAATCTCTCCCCTGTCTGCCGCCTCTCATTGACGGACGTCGTCGAGGTTCGTTCGGCGCCAATGTTGATCAGGCTCTTGCTGACGAGTTCTCGAATCTTGGGGATAACATGATCTGCGAACCACTGTTCCTCGAAAGCTTTGACCCTATCATAAAGCAATTCGCCTTTCTTCTTAAGTACCATCTTGTAGGCGGCTCGGTACAGCTCCTCGAATGACAGTCGGCTGCAATTCTTCATGTGAATGTCGCGCAGGGCTTCATCTAGCATCTTCCAGCAAGCCTCGAAATCGGAACCCTCGGCAGCTTCATTTGGCTAAAGGCAAAGTCATAATTCAGGATTTAGATACGAACATTTCAGTGCATCGAACTTACACGCACAATGCGACGAGGAGGACGAATCCTTCCCCGAGCGCCGGCTCCTCCACGTCCCGAGATCATACTTATGGCAATACAGCTGGCGATATCGCCCCAGGTGAAGAATTTCAGGATGTTGTAGGTTTTTAGGTTTCGTAGGGAAGAATGGAGCTCTCTTGCGTTTTCCGCGTTGATCCTGAGCCTTGAATATGGTGGGGTAATGATGGATGGAAGCCGTAGCCTCCAGGCGGGGCGCAGTGAAAGGCGAAATCGGCGAATGAATAAAGGAACGAAGAGGCAAAGACTACCTAGGCACCTTAAGTTGAAGAAAATTTAGGCGAGAAGTTCCCCGGGCGCCAGGTAGAGAGAAGGCAAAGAAAAGGACGGAAACCCCGGGGCACTGGTAAGGCACTCTTTGAGAGATGGGCAAGCTCAAGTTGACGAGGCTACAATTTATGGCTTCTGCATCCATTGTTAGTTCAACCCCAGGCGCTGTTATCGATAAGCTGCACCAATGATGCAACTTGTGTGGGGAACTGACCAAGCACCGAGCTTCGCAGCACGAAGTCACGTGGGGACAATGCAGCTCCGACCCTCGATTTTTCCGACCGACAATTCAAGCGGCATTGCTATAGCCAGCCTCTCAGCCTCACGCCAAATCGATCCTACAACGACGCGCCTAACAACCGCCTGCTTCCACCCCAAACAATCATACAGCAGTTTAAGCACCTAAACCCTCTCAAGTAGCCAATATGAAGCTTGTTCGGTAAGAACTCCCTCTGTCTCTTGCGCACACTCGGATTGTGCTGAGCTTCTTGTCAAGTTTGAGCTTCTGGACTGACTTGGGACGACTAGTTTTCTTATGAAATGCGCCAACGAAACGGTGACAATTGAACTGAAAAATGGTAATATATTTCTCCTCGCCCCTAAGCAAGCTTACAGCCATGCGAGTAGCCGTGTACTAATTGTCGTCTAGGAACCATTGTTCATGGTACCATTTCCTCAGTCTCCCCTCAGATGAACACCGCCCTCCGAACCGTCAAAATGACCATCAAAGGGCAAGAGCCCATCTCTTTGGAAACGATGAATATCCGAGGTTCAACAATCCGATATTTTATCCTGCCCGACTCCTTACCCCTTGACACACTGCTCATCGACGACGCCCCTAAGCCGAAGAACAAGGCCAGAAAGGAGGCAGAGCGGGGAGGACGAGGAGGACGAGGCAGAGGCGGTCCCAGGGGACGCGGACGTGGTGGAGGCCGCGGTCGCGGAGGACGGCCCTAAACGAGAAGGACACAAGAAGATTCAGGAGACATGACAAGACGGGGAAAGGATGGAGGCGCCCATGCGCGTCGTTGATGTGGAGTGATTACGTTATCGCGAAGATATCACATTCAAATGGAACCTGGCGTTCGGGTTGTTTGGCCATTAAAACTGTATGAACCCGCGTGGGGTGGGTATCACTTTTCTTGTTCTGGAAAGATATCTGAATATATGCTCTCACACCCCAATTCCATCGCAACATTTTTTTTTCTTATTCTACGGCTTTTGAATAGTCTCGCCATATCCGTACGATCTGCAGCTTCTCCCATCCGGCCTGTTTGCCGCTGTTTCCAACAGTTTGAGCCCGCCATTCAGGCCCAAACCCCTCAATGCGACTCTTGACTTGATCTGGCTTATTCTGAGCGCAGAGGAGGAGGTAGGCACAACCGCGTCGGGACAGGGTTTGGGGTAGTGCCTCGATCAGTCTATCTGTTGTCTCCATGCCATCTAAGCCGCCTGCGTAAGAT
Source organism: Fusarium mangiferae (assembly GCF_900044065.1). Classification (NCBI taxonomy): domain Eukaryota; kingdom Fungi; phylum Ascomycota; class Sordariomycetes; order Hypocreales; family Nectriaceae; genus Fusarium; species Fusarium mangiferae. Next base: position 2,237,535 of record NW_024573921.1, read on the forward strand.
AAGGCCAACAGATACGAATCGTCGTCAAATGAAGGCTTTGTAGTGACTGCAAGGTCGTCTGCGCTAAACGAATCTGGTCTGGCAGGCATCTCAGGCGTGGGCACATATGGCGGGTTGAAAACGAGGACGTCGATGGTGCCCTCGCGCCATGGGGTTGTGAGATCTCCCATGCATGAGCCCAGATAAAATGCATGTGAGTCGGGGTTGTCAGAGGCTGCCTTTGCAACTGTCCCGACAGTAGCCCGACACGCAAAGGCGTTCATGTCAACCCCCGCAGTCAGGACCTCGCGCGTGCCGAAAAGCTTTTGCGCATGTGCGTGGACGAAGGCGAGGACGACACCTGAGCCTGTGCCGACCTCCACCACGAGTGGCGCTATATCGGGAAACGCGTTTTGGAGATACTCGGTCTCTGTGGCAGATGAGAGCGTATCCAAGAGGAGGTATGAGTCCTCGGCAGGTTCGTAGACTCGCTCATATGGGACGTGCGAAGTGTCTGGTGTTGGTAGCATGATGTGTGCCTGTCAATGTGAAATACGTTGTGATTGTGGTGAGGCTTCATTTGTATTTGGATCATAGGTTGAAAACTTGTGATGGCACTGGGTGGATGCGGCACGTGATGTATTTCTAGAGTCAAGAAATTGAGACTAAATAGTTGACAGGAACAAAAGACGGATATAAAGCTGTCGTTGGTGGAAAACACAAATCTCTGGTTCATAGCAGAGTGGTAGCGGGCTCAGCTTCGAACTGATCGCCCTCTGTCGGCTTGGAAAAGAACATTTCTGATTCACTTGGATCAGTATGGATGGATATCTTGGGGGTGCATGAACCAGGCAGACAGAAACCTACAATTGTTGCTCGAGATATTCCCTGATCAAACTGGTATAAAACACCAGGAATTCGGGGCTCGTGCAAAAATCCGTCGCAAAGATCGCCTCAAAGAATCGCACACTTCATCTCGCAACCCCAATCATCCTGTCCTGGCCCAACTCCCCATTTAATTCCGCAGCCCATGTCCTCCACCATCCGAACCAGATTACGATCGTATATGCCGTGCAGCTGGCATCGAGGACATGGTCGGCTCTTTGTGTTATAGAATTTTGGTGGTTCCTTGGCTGTACCATCGCAGAAGGTCGGGCAATTGTTGAGGCCCATGAATGGCTCGCAGGGTTCCGTGAGGACAAGCCAGGTGTGTTTGCATTCTTTGTGCTGAAAATACGTGAGAGTGCACATTCTGAGATGTCCAGGAATCAATCGCCAGAAAAAGATGTGTTGGAATTATTGCTGAGGGAGAAAGACGAAAAAGAAGTTCTATTCGCAAGGTAGGAAAGGAAGGACGGCTGGCTATGTGGTGACAGGAATGGATGTTTCCAACAGTGCCAGTTAATCAGTGCTAAAAGAAAAAGGCCACCACAATAACATTGTATCGCAACGCCCTTCCCTGGCTCTCTGCGTATGCAATTCTGTTTATGCCCATACCCAAACACCATGCAACCATCATGAATCACGATCCGCTAAACCTCTAAATGATGACTCGGCAGTATTGTCTCCCCTAAGTGTCCCGCTTTGCTCCAGCTCATCATCGCTGATGGCATCCTCGACAGATGGAACTAGGCGAGATAGCATCGTTTCCATGCGCCGTATCGCCTTCTCCATATTGGCCAGCCTATCTGTAGTTCCCTCAAACATGTCATTCTCGGAGAAAGATCCTCGAAGCTTCTGAGGTGGGATCCCGGGAAACATAGAATCTCGTCGAGATGGACGTCGAGCCCCGGGATCGGGCCTAGAGGTGTTATGTAGATTGCGGGGCTCTATATCATTTGTCGCATTGCGTGTGAACTGTCGACGGATGAGATGATGTGTGAGATCGTCATCGACAGCGATATCGTCGTGGACAGTATCAGGCGGTGGCACTTGAAAGACGGCACGAAGGTCTCGGTGGACCGTCAACCGCCACTTCTTCCAAAACTGGCTCTTTGTCGGGGGCGGAGATTTGATCTCGGTTGGGTCTTCGATCTCGCGGGAAGGCCAGAGCAGACGGCGCTCAGCAACAGCGATGATAAGCAGGAGAGGGAGATTCAGAATCTTGACTGCCGTGACGTGGATCTTGTGGAACCAGCGCGGACTCACGACGAATTTAAGCGGGATGAATAAGAATACGGCGAGGATGTTGAACGGGGGTTGGTATGCGAACACAGCGTCGGCCTTGACGCCCTCGAGTGTCAGAACTGCTCGGCGGAAACTGATCTCCGCTATGGCGTTTGACGAAATGTTGCTGAATGTATTGGAAAGCATCGATACGAGAATGGTAAGGAAGAGGGTGTTCCCGAGGAAAGCGAAGGCTACCATCACACTAGGTCCTAGCAGCCAGTGAAACTCGGTCTAGGAGAGATGTCAGGATTTGTCAAGGGTGCGAGGGGGAGACGAAGACTGACCGATCGATGGATACCTGTTCCATCCAATCCAAACCAGATATAGATCATCCACTTCGATATTGTTCTGATGCATATTAATACCACGTTTCACCAAGGTGGTGCAGAAACCTACAGGATGGGGTGTGCCCCCTCGCCGAGCCACAGAAGTGACAGCAGAAACCCCAAGAAACACCAGGCAGATAGAGCTGTGAGGAAGAAAAAGTCCGCCATCATTGACCTGAGGGACAAGAACACGAGATTGTCGCTCAGCAGATTGAAAGCAAGCCGCGGAACCAAGACAGGAGCGGCGAGTGCAAGCACATCAAACGCCTGTTCGTCTAGGTTTGCGTCACCAAGCTTCCAGCCCAAGAACCGCAATACAAGATATACCCAGTAGATGAGAACAAAAGCCACATCAAGGAATGACCACAGGTTCTGGGTATAGACGTTCCTTTCGAAAGGTTAGTACTCGGGTGACAACACAACAATTAAGTCTGTAGCATACCAACCATGTGCTAGAATAGTAGCAAATTGATCCAAGCCCCATCCAAAAGCAAAGATAGAAAAGGCTGCTTCTGTTGGTCCATAGCGGTTTTTCCTTCTAAGAACCATAACCGCGACGTAGAGAGTGAGCAGAGTGGCGAATTGGATTGACTCGAGGACATTTCGGGTTCGAGGGACAATCAGACGATATTGGTTGAGAAGAGGGGATTCGCGAGGATCATAAATAGAGATGGGTTTTAACTTGTAATGATCGGGGATGATGTCCCAAAATGTCGAGGGGGTATAGACAATTCGACCCTCGTATATGGCGTTGACGACCTTTTGGCAAGTCGCTGAACTCAAGAAATGCTTGCTCTCGGTGACAATGGCCACCTCAAGAGATGGAAGCGTCTTGTAATCAACCCAGGAGGTGGTGCGCTCTGCCTCGTCTCGAATCTCTTCTGGGGCATTCTGGAATGGTTCAAAGCCAGCAACTAGGATGTGAGCCAGAAGCAAAAGGCCGTCGTGGCCATCATCATGCACTTCACCAAAGCGTCTCAGGATGCGCGTAGCTATGAGCTCACATAGAGTAGCACGTGTGAAGTTGACATTGTGGCGATTATTGAGATGAGACTGCTCTTCGAGAAACTGAGCACGATTAACCAGCAAGCAGTAGACTATCAGATGATATCAGTAAAGGGTCCTCAAAGGGGGTGAACAGCACTCCTCTTACTGATGGATATGTCGTTGAGGCCATAGAACTTATCAACCAACGGCCGCACAACTGTAACATTAATCCTCAGATCCTGCAGCTGGGCGAGGCTCAAATAATCCTCAACAACGCTGATGATGTCGCGACGAATACGGTGTATGTTGGTATACACAGGTAAGTGACTATGAGGGTCTGTCATGCAACTATACAGGGCATCGCGGTTCTCTGGGCCGCCTGTGCTGAGCCTACTCAGTAGAGGCCGTCGCTCTTCAGGATCCGGCAACGTGATGCGCCGGCGGGTGTTGCCAGCCATGAAAAGGCCAGTCAGGTAGTCCTATAGTAGTAATATTTTAAGGGAGGGACAAGGTCAGAACAAAGAAGATAAACTGCAGTTATCGCGTTGTCGGTGATGGTTTAAATCAAGTTTGACCCTTTTCGGTGTAGCGAGCGATAAGATAGGTACCTAGGATGCCCCAGAGGTCGCGTAAAGGCGCTATTGGATAGATACAAGGACCTGGTAGTTTACAAAGAGGGGACAAAAGTAATTGATCAAGGCCACTGGGGATATCAGCGTTCGAAATATACCTAGGTAGGTAGGTTAACCTCAATTTTAGGTTGTGAGGGAGGAATTGTTTAACAGACGTGCAACGTCATTGGACTAGAGACGCCTGTCCCATTAGAGCCCAGCGTTTCGGATTTGAATCTTGGGGGTGACGCTTCTAAAACACCAGTGATTGGATCATACCAGCCGCCGTAAGATGTTAATGCCTTGATAATTGCTCTAACAGAAACAAATAGAAGTGAGTTCTTTACAGGGGTGATAGTGACTTAGAAATCCATCTCTTTTCTTCATTTTATCTGACATCCTAACAAACTTATACTGGTCATATCCACTTGAGCTTGCCCTTGGACTGTCTGAAGCCTAGATCTGCACATGAGATACTAATCTCAGACATTCCGCGCATTACAACAATGCAAATCCTACAGTTTCGTCCCAGTCTCATCCGCACCAGCCTCTTTAGCCAATGCCCAAGCGAACTTTGCCAAAGAACCCCTCGTCACAGCGAAGTGTTTCGCTTTCTCGCTGCTCGCCTGTCTGAGCGCATATCGCGCCGCAATTCCTTGACAAACTCCAGCCAGCTTCCAGATGCTGAACGACATTCCCCATGGAACCTCTGACCGGGGATCGTATCCACTCTCCTCTGTGTACCACTCCAGGATCTTGTCTGGTTGTGGAAGACCAGGCGTCTTGCCAGGGAGGAATCCGGCTACATCATAAGGAGTCGCACCAGGGGATTTGGCCGAGTAGAAGTTTATAAGAAAGTTGCAAATGTCGGAGAGCGGGTGGCCAACAGTAGACATCTCCCAACTGTAGAATATGTGTTAGTAAATGACTTGGAGTCTGGGAAGGTGAGCATACTCCAAGATTCCGATGACCCTTGGTTCAGTCTTGTGAAATACCAAATTGTCAATCTTATAATCCCCATGTACCAGCGTTGCCCGGTCCTTGGGCTGCAGACGCTCGTTCTTGAAGAAGCGAACCGTTTCCTCAAAGTGAGGGAGCTTCCCGACAGGTTCCTTGGTCTCAATGTCGACGGCCTTCTCCTGGCTACCACAGATAGTTACCCACGTGTTAATCTGTCGCGAATAGAAACCCGATGGTTTGCCAAACTTCTCTAGGCCGACCTTTTTGTAGTCAACTGCATGGAACCGTGCCAATGTTATCACGGCATCGCGCCACATAGCCTCACGATCGGCGGGTTGTACCCCTGGCATGGTAAAGTCTTCAAAGATACGTCCATCGAGAAACTCCATGATATAGAACGGCGTGCCAATAACAGAGTCATCCTCGCATAAGCAGTACGCTTTGGGTACAGCAACATCAGTGTTCTCCAGAGCATGCATGATGCGGTATTCACGCTCTACTTTGTGAGCTGTCTTGGAAAGGAGTTTTCCAGGTGGCTTCTTGCGCATCACAAAGCGTTGGCCATCTGAAGCAGTAATCTGGTATGTAGGATTGGATTGGCCGAAACCAAACTATGTAGCATCAGCAGCCATCACACTGAGAAGAGTACAAGCAGAGAACTCACCTGTTTGAGATCAATCGGTGTTTTGATGGTCGGGACATGCTCAGAAATGTATTTCTCAAGCGCAGCCTCATCGACGGGCTGTCGAATTCTACCAGCCATCACTAGGACAGTTACGTGGTGAGTAGATACAAGAAAGGATGATCGGTGGTCGATTTGCTGGTTCAGGGCCACGAGATACAAGTCGGAGGTTACAAAAAGATGAATTGAAGAATGGTTTGGCGGAGCTACGGTTAATAAATGATAATTGCAAGGTCAAGAGTTATTGTACCCCGGATGTGAGAACTGACTCGATGAGCTTAGGTACCTTGAACATTTGGCCCCTTGCTAGTCACTAAAGATGCCGAGGTTCAGATCTGGGGGATTACAGACAGTCCTTTAGTGGCCCCCTCTTCCCCAAGCTCTCCACAATCCTAGGTTCGTTCGGTTCCTCGGTTCATCTGACGCGCCTACCTAGGTATCTCTATCTTGTTTGTAATGAATCAGTATTTTGTGCTTCGAGGCATGCCAAATAACAATTCACTATACGGATGTAATAATTCAAGCTTTCATTGTAAAACTCAAGGCCCGTTGGTCATTACCACTGTCCAAGGCCTAAAGCCTACCTCCTAACTATGATCGTCCTACCACCACTCTCATGCCTTGGAGAATGATATCCATCTCATTAACAGACTACTGGCATGCACATATAATCAAGGTTCCGCATAACAGGCTCCCACCGCGGACCAGCCGAAGCAGAATACCGCCGTTCAAGAAACAAGCATACGGTATATAAAAGAATAGTCCTTCCTGCTCGCTGATTTCCACCTCGCCCATCCATCCATATCCGTCTCACTACCTCAACGCAAGACATGAAGGAATGCTCATGCCAAAAGGAAACAGACAAATGAAAATCAACAAAAGAAACCATGGTGACAAGCCCTCCAAATAGCTTCCGGGTCCAAGGTGAAGAGAACAGAATATTCCGTGGTATCAGTATCCATAACGCCAAGCCCTCCGTCTGATGCGGTCGTAGTACATGGATCAATATATGTCGAGATGTTTGTGGCTGAAAGTCGTATTGTCATTATAGATCATTTACCAGCCCTTCTTCCTCGCGAAGCGTTTGTTCAACAACGCCAGGACCTTTGGCACGTTGAACTGGACATATTCCAGGTCAAGGTCATCCTGATTGTCCTTTTGCATCTCAAGCAGATCATCAAGCTTGAGATCCAATTCAAGGAGACCTCTATTGCGACCTGTCTTCAAGTTAGCATCCTAGAGCGACAGGAGAATGAAAGTAGCTCACCCTTATAGTGCAATGAAATGACGAATGTTCCAGGTAGTGGACTGGTAAAGTTGAAGTATATGTTGGCCCGTCTGTTGTCGGGGACATTACTCTTCTGGATGACGCCCTCCTTCTCAAGCTGCTGGTGTGTGAACTTGTACGGACCAAGGACTTGCTGCTTCTGCTGCTTTCTCTTAGTACCCTCGCTCTGTGATCGAACGTTGTGCAGGTAGCTTTTGTAGGTCTCGAGTTGTCCGTTGAGATAGACATTATGATCACGGATCGTCTTGTAGACTTCTTGCAGCTTCTGGGTCTCAGTGATAACACCCTCTTTGAGTGATCCGAGATGTTGAAGCTCCTGCTCAACTTCGTCTCGAAGTAGGCTGAATTGATCGGCCTTGTCGATAACGCGCAATTCCTGAAGCTGGGATAACAGTTCCATGGCCCGGATACCTTTGCGAACCATTACTGCATCACTGCGATTTGTAGCTGCGGCATCAGCAATGCGTTCTAGTCGCAGTGGTCTCCTGGCTACCCCGCTAGTTGCTGGGATCGATCGCATGACTTGTACGAAAATCGACTTGGCTTCCATGAAATAAACCTCCTCCTGCGTGATATCCAATGCTGCTGTCAGATCGCCGATAGCTGACTCCCATCTACTAAATAAAGGCAAGTTGATGACTCTGTTCTCTTTGCGCGGCAACTGAGGGGGCGATGATCCCAATTCCGACATAATGATAGCAAGATGCGAATTATCATCCTTGCACAGCTCGTCATGATGCTTGTCAAGCAACGAGTGCATGGCGTACACTTCATTGAGGGTAATCTCAAGTTCAAGATCCTTCTTTGATAGGGCAACGTAATTATCCATCTCGAGGCTCTCATAGAAATCCTGGACCTCGCAGAGATCGAGCATGAACTTATTGATTCTGTCCTTGTTCTGATGAATGAACGGCTGAAGCTTAGCCATGTACGGCTCCTTGGCGTAGGATGGCTTGTTCGCGAGGTTCTGAAGCATCTTGGCGATATATGTTAGAGTTCGTCTGGGTCGTTCGGCCGGGGTTCCGTCGATAAGCATGTAAGATTTCGGGGTAACGATCGCAGGGTTAATGAAGCGCAAAAAGAAGAATCCACCGATCAAGGTACAAATGACCTGGTCGTTAGCATCTGGATATTTGCGCTTAGTTAAGCTCCTGATTTGTTTACAAATCCATCGGATACCATAAGGCGCTTCCTCGAGGCCCTCAATAATGGTGGTCAAGAAGCCATTAGCAATCTCGGTCAACATAGTTAAGCGGGGCTCAATGATGGCCTGAACCTGAGGGTTCTCGGCGGCTTGTTCGCCAGTGATTCCCTTGGGAAGGTGGGGAGGCAGTTGGCCAGTATCCTCTTCGATCTGTTCAATCATTCGCTCGTAGACCTTGAGCGGGTTGATTTCCAGGTCAAGATCTTTCAGCTCGATCAAGCCATTGATTCTATCAGCAAGCACGGATTTGAGGAAACTTTGACCAGGACCTCTTCGGGTGTATGTAGTCATCATTCGAGAGACAGGAGTATTAGCGCGGAGCAAGGAGGAGTAGTCCGGTGTGTTGTCGAACTGATATGTCAAGACGGACTAGAGCATGTGAGACGTGCATCTCTTTTAAAGGCGTGGAAGCTTACCTGGAACATAGTGAGCAAGAGATGCTCTTCTCGACTTTCGTATTGGTTTCCGTAGATAGTAAACATGACAGTCTGGAGCAGCGAATCAATTTCAGACATCGAGACGAGCCTGCAGAGATGTGCAATGTGCCTAGGCTCAGATTGGAGCAGAAACAAAAGGTTTCCGTATTTCTGAGTTTTGTCGCCGTTAGGGAAGACACCCTGCTGCATTTCAAGAGCATCTTCGAGATGGCTGGCAACTTCGTTTTGCTATAGCGCGAATCAGAACTTGTTCATTTCGACGTTGATTGGAGACGTACCTCTTCCAGGGCCATACGGTTTTGGATAAGCAACGCAATTCGGGAATCTAGATAGCGCACATCTTTTTCCAAAACGAAGTTCTTCTTCGACTGTGATGAGATCTTAGACTTAAGATCACGCAGCGCCTTTTGTGCTGGAATGAGGTCAGTTGCTTATCCTCTTGAAATGCATATGTAGGCCTACCTTTGGCAAGCTCATCTTCAATCTGTAGATCTCCCTCGTTGGCAGAAATCGACATGTAGAGAGCTGACATCGAGTAGCGCTTCGACTGGCGCGCAGAGCGCGAGCCGTCGTAGGAAGACATGGTATTTTGGCGTGATATGGGTTGGAAAGAGGAGGAGGAGGCCGTAGAAGCTCGAGATGGCGTTTGTAACATGATGGACATAGTGTGTTTACTGCAATATATGATAACGAGGGTTCAGGCTTGTATGCCTCTAGACTCAGACAACAGGCAGCAATTGCGCAGGTGCCGAGCCAAAGGGCAGCGAGTCAGGTTATCCCAATTATGATGAGTCGAGGTCAAGCGTGGCAGCGAAAGCAACGACCAGTTCGAGGTGAATGACAAGCAGTGAGGCGTAGAGGGCGTTCAACGGTTTCGTGGTACAAAAGCGGGAAGTCGCAAAATAATGAAGATTGTATCAACGGAGGTATCGACGATGGTTATGAGGCGAGCACGGCGGGAGGAGGCGCGCAACAGCAATACGTTCGCTCAGAAAACAAAGGACAAGAAACAAGCTAAGATAGACAGATGGTAAGCGGCAACGGTAGCTCAATGGGAGCGACAGTATGTCGCGATGCGAAATTCTGAAAATCCTCGATCTCGCGAGGAGCGCAGGAGGCGTTCTAGGAAGAAAGAAGTGCAAAATGAACAACAAAAAGGCGGCAGGTTGATGGTGATAGCGAAAGTGGAGGTAGCGGTGGTGTTGGTGGTGGACAAGGCAGAGGCAGGAAGGGGAAGGGGGGCCGTGGGTGATGGAATTGCACAGGCAAGGCAACCAAAAGCGAAGTACCTGAGCTAGAAGGGTACTTGAAGCAGAGTAGTTTAGATAGTGGACTGCAAGGTACCAGACATGGATCCTGGTGTATTTCCGGGCAGATTTATGCACGGCTGAGACGCGGACTTCAGGAGGGAGAGACGGCGCGTGGGACGGTCGGTGGATCGTTGGCGTTCGACGCTGCAGGGTCGTGCGTGCGTTGTGGGCTTGCACTTGTTTGTGTGTGGGGGGAGAATAGGAGGAATTAAAGCGAGCGCGAAACAAGCGGCGACGATGAATGAAATGATAATGAAGTGCTTTTGACAAGGGAAATGATCGACGCTGAAGAAGAACTGGAAGGACGGAAGAAGATATCCAGAAGAAAAGTGACAGGAACCTGATAAGTTTGTGTGACTCTAGAGAACCTGCCTACTAATGTACTGCACGTCCGAATGGAAAGTAGGCCAAGGAGAAGAGAAGGGAAGTACTACCAAAGGTACATAAGGTAGGAATCAGGGGCAACTAATGTCATGGAAGGCAGGCAGGAAACAAGACTGAGGTGGCAGACCAAGTGAAAGAGGAGGGAGGGAGGGCGAATCAGAGATTCCGAGCAGCTACGTGTGCAGTCCAATACCTTTTGATCGGTACCTGAACTGAGATGAGAGACCAATACTGGTAGTGGATGGATGGATGGATGGATGGATGGTGATGATGATGCCCAGTCAAGGCGAACTGGGTGGTATGGATGGGAATGGAATAACGTGGCCGGTCTACTCCGTACCACCGCTGGTGAATGAGTATTAGGTACTGACCTACCTTACAGAGTTGGTGTAGAGCTTTGAAGCTACCTACCTAGGTAGGTACCTAGTAGCTAAATCTGAAGGCTTACTGTATTTTGCAAATACCATCCATACCTGGACTTCCACCAAAACCTAAATTTAACACAACGGACGGGACGCAGTTCAACGGTCAATCATCAAGTATTAGCTATTAACAAAATCACCCGCAGTAGCCCTTCACCAAAATACGCTTACCATGCATACCACCAGTCGCCATACTACGTAAATATGTAAGATAGATAAGAAACAGAAGAAGGCCAAGCCCTGAAAGGGCTCCGTACCTGCTGGGATCAGGGGCAGAGGCGAAACTCACGGGAGACGGAGTGGAGTGACGCCGCCCAAAAACATGATCGTTTTTAGAGCGGGTTCTTGCAACGGGAACCCACAGGCGCAATGACGATCAACAACAACCCGGACTGTTAACGTTGTTGGGCCTGGCAGGCCTGGGTTAGTACCTACAGTACCAAGTAAAAACCCTAACTCGTTCATGAGACCCTGGGATTTTGCGGGCGAGAAACAAAGGTCTCTGCACCCCCTGGTTCCGATTAAGATCAACTGTGTTCTGTACTGTAGGTACCTGCTTACCTTCTTTCACTACAAAAAGACTCGAGACTCAATTCAATTGCTTGTTGCTTCTATATCAGAAGTAATATGAACGGCCAGTCGCCTCTTGAAATCATGTGGAACGGAGGCGTTGCAATTGCGGCGTTGGTGGGGTCTCTTTGACAGAGGCGTGTGGTCTAATTTGGTAGTGCACCTCTCGTGCTTCTTCTGAGAAAAGAAACACTTGGTTACTTGGATAAGCGATTGATCATCCTCTGGTCGTCAGACCGCCAGACTCATGGTCGATCAGAGGGGATGATCTCAAGAGCTCTTTACATATTCATGAGTGCAGATAAACACACATGCAGCAAGTAGTTTGGATCGTTGGGCTGTGAGGGAGAGGATCCTGGTTCATAGTTGGTAAGGATTATAGATGGCCAAATACAAGGATGATTATGGTAAAAAAAGACTCTGCAAACTTCCGGTTGTTTGAGAACTCGGTCAGCTGAAGGATCCGTCCTCAATGATACAGCACTATAAGTTAAAGCCGAGGAGCTGTGACTTGTTAGGTGCCCAAGCTGAAGCCAAGTCACCAACGGTTATACCGACCTGCAACAGAAGTTAACAGAGCATATCCAACTTCCAAAACGACACGACAGGAGACAGGGGCAGTGGAGGGTTGCCACAGGTGCTCAGTGGTGGGTGGTCTGGGCTTGGGGCGCCAAAATAGCCCTCGTGCCTGACAAGGGGAGGGAAAAGATGCGAATAAATAAACTTGAGCTTCCTTGTATTCAACGAGTGTCTTTGTACTACTAGAATTGATCAAGATTAGTAAATTGTAGGCAGAGATATGCTATGATCAGAGGCGTATTCTTCGACGTAGGATCCAATAACACTCGTCTACCCTGAGGTTTGCGAAATACGGTACGTTTATTCTTTGGGATTCATCTTTTTCGGCTCTCCATCAAGAGGCCTGCATAAGTTTTCTGTCAATCAACGCTTGTTGAGGGGCAACAAGAGACAAGGGACCCATCCTTGCGTGCCAAGTCAGGGGTAGATTGGACCATCACCCGCTTCGGGCTAGACACAGGGCACAAGGCTCTACTAAAGTGCCTGCACCTGCTTATGCGGGCACTCATGGACGGCTCGCTGTGGATGCCCGCGTGAGTGAGATGGGTAACAATGGAGGGCAAAGAATTGGCTGTGGTTCAATATGTGTTTGCTATCGATATTGCTGTGATGGTGATGCAGGCTGAACTTCACTTGTATTGCTGCAATGTCGTAATCCTGTCGCCGGGCCATTCGCAGATTGCTTCGAATAGCTAAACATGCCCGCCAGTTTCTCTCTTTACGATGCACCACTAAACAGGCCCGTGTGACTGAGTGAGGTCATGACGCCCTAGCGAGCGAGTGAATCCACTGCTCGTGGAGAAATAAAGAAAATGGAACCAAAGCAGCTCCATACTGCGTAGGGCCCTGCATTTGATTGACAATCTGACAATCTGACAATCTTCATTGCAATAATAGCCAGCCCGTTTTTAATCAGGGAGAAAAGGTTCTCACAAATGATTATATCTATTCTTCAACGATAAGGGGTTCGGAGCTACATTTTCACTGGCCTATACACTATCATCGTCGTTTTAGCGCCTATACACACATTCCAACCGCGGCATGTCTCGCATCACCTTGTCTCTCTTCACTCAGCAGACCCATGTCTCTGGCGTGCTGTGCCTCATCTTTCTAGGTCCCCTTGCCTGCCATGCGAGCCCCCCTGTCAGCAACTGAATGTATCCCGAGTCTAACGGTACCTTATGTACTGTACCTGGTTCTTGGCACCCTGTCTTGTCGTGCGCGCAACGACTGCGGTGCGGTTCGGGGCATTGTCGATCGCCGGCAGAGCAACCTGCGAATGCAACGATAAAAACGGCTTCAAAGTTTCGATGATCACCATCTTGGGCATTATCACAGTAGCAGGCCCAGTTAAAACGGGCATGTTGTCACGCAAACTTGACGCTTGGCAGTCTGAAAGAAGACTTCTGATACACGGAGCTGGTTGGCGATCGTCAGAATCACATCCTTCTCATATCCATATCCATTTGTGGTTCTCGTCTATCGAGTAATCGCCAACGCTGACTATCTGCGAGACATGGCTGAATACACCAGCGAGTAGTTTTCGCAATTTTGCGAGTTATCGCTCCACATTCTTGTCTTTCCACGCCATTAACTTTCCCTTTCATACAATGACAACGGCTTTGATTAATACAGGATTGTGTAGATGACATTGTGACAAAGCAGTTTCTCCAATGGCTAAGCTGATTCGAGGTCTAGACAACGCCAGTCTTCACTCTAGATACTCATGGCTGATCTACTTTGATGCTAATCATCATTTCTACCAATCACCAAGCAACAGCTGGTTCAAGGCTAATAAGAGCCACCTGTCTCGACAGCCACTTCTCACACATCACTTGAGGCAAGGGATTGGAATGGAAAGACAGAAAGCCGAACCCAACCGTTGAACGGTTGTGCACTTACATACATGCAGGAGTAGTTAGTCGGAACCTTGCATCTTCAGCTGATAGTTCAGCCTGCCTGGTCCTAGAACTCTTGGGAAAAGAAAGCGGACGTCAAAGCGGGTGACATACTGCATCGACTTACTCCTTCGTGCCTTGTAACTGCATATGAGGATACATTGCCAGGCAAGAGGTTGCGGCTTAGACATGGGCCAAGAACCAGCGTTGAATACTTGTAGAGCTAACATCCAGATAACTCCACTCTCAACGACCATGTCCCATGTTGAGATACTTAGGAATTCTGATCTCAACTCATGTCAGTGCCGACCTACCTCAGGTCAGGATCAGGATACGAGCTGTCTATCCACAATTCACCTTGAGGATTGATCTTGAGGGCTAGCCCCCACGTGCTATCACCATGTCATCTGTGCTATCCAACCATTCATGTTGGTTTCAAGAAGCTGGTACGGACACGAAATACTGTACTCTCTGGTCGCCCTAAATATGTCTATATCTGAGAAGGGGCATAGACTGCCAGCATGCATATCACATCTTTTTCTGGTTCTACTTGAAGACAATACATAGTTACATACTGACTTAAGTAACTCTCAGAGAACCAACATGCAAGGAGATACCTTGCATAGCAAGCACTTCATCACGATCGAATGCGCACTGGTGATGTGTTTCCTCCATCTTCGTGTTCCCTCTCCATCCGGGGTTCCGGATGGGCCTGTCGACCCTTGATTAATTCTGAAACGAACACCCTTCTGCCAACGGGACGAGCCTAGCCGCCTCCATTGTGAATGAAAGTACACATGAGTGTAACGTACGTGATCTTTATGCAAATACCCATGTACAGGCTCGGTTGATTCCAGTGTCAGGTGTTTAAACAATCATTATTGAAACTGTGGTCTGTGAGTCAAGACGTACTATGTTTATCGTCCTATTTATTGAGTCCCTACTCCCAAGATGGTGGCACGGGAGGCGTAGCCACGACAGCAGGGTTTCGATATCTGGCTCGCACTTAACGTGTTATTATTGTTCGACAACAAAGCAATAGATATCAATAGTCGCGAACGAAAGTTCTAACACTTCATACAAATGCAAAACGCAAGTTCACTTCAATATTCATGCGATAGTGTTCTGGTACTGAATAGCGGATCTAGTCAAACACTACATCACTCGGACAGCGTTTCCCGATCGTTAGATACTCATATGTAACATATATCATGCACCACGCCGTTCAATTGCATGGGAAATGTTGTTTCAGATTCCCCCGATGACATCTTTTCTATAACTGCATTGACGTTATATCATGCCAGTCGCTCCGAGATGTAGCCTCTTGGTTTCTCAGTTCCACGACAATATCCTAACCAAAGTTGACTCCTTGCACACAATGGTATCTTGAACAGCAGTTCTATGTCGGCCATATTCCTGGAACACTCCTGTGTCATCTATGTACCAGTCATTTGGCACATCTTCCATCAACAGCTTCCTTGTTCCCATCACTATAAGCACAGCCGTCACCTAGTCCGTCGAGTTCTCAGGGGGGAGGGTTGGATGTTGGTGTTATGGCGTCGATAAAGAGCCGAGTCCTTGGGGTTTGTATTTTCCGGTAACTGTATCTCCCGGAGAATCTGATAGAAGGAGTTTTGGTAATCCTTCTTAAATATGAATCCGATAGCAGCATCAGACTCGAAATACTCGTGCTGCCTAATGTTGTCGAGTCTCTGGCTCTGAAGCACATAATACTCGTAAATCGGGTGTTTTCGAGGCATGTAAAGATGACCGCACATCCTTTTCGCGTGTGTCTGTACGAACAGACCACTCTCTATGTGATCGCGGGTTCTGTCCGCTCGGTTGGTGTGGGGGGGATCTCCTCGGGCACGTTGGGAACGAACCCTGAAGTCGACAGTGTAAACCACATAACAGTGGTGGCGCCAAGTTGGAGTCTGTGTAGGCCAATTTTCGAGCATGATGTGCGGCAGGTTTTTACTTGTGGCCTGTTGAGTAGAAGAATCTGGTCGATGAAGCGGGAGGTCCCCCAGAGTATCGTGTTCGTCAGATTTCGAATACATGTTTTTCCTAGGTATGATTGATATGATCGATAAAATCAAGCCATCCTGCTATCCCAGGCTTCTCTCGCTTCTCAATCAGATATCGTTGTATGGCTTTTCGAGGAAAACGTTTGGGGGAGCCCAGCCCCCGGTAGTGGAAAAGTTCGTAGTATCAGGGTGACGATGAGACACAGATAAATTCTTCCAAGAAATAAGACGTTCATATATGTATTCGCTTGAATTGTGAGGGTTTAGAAATCTCAGTGTGTAGGGGTTGAGCTTTTGTCTTCCGCCGTGGGCAGCAAAGCAGTAGGTAGCGAATACAGGCAGGTGCAGGCAAACTGATGCATGCCAATGGATGGAATGGAACGGAAGGCACACTGCAGGTATATAGCAGCGCTGTTTGAGCAGTTGCATTTTTCTACTCCATCCTATCTTCACATGTACCTTCTTAGAAGACACTGGAACAATAGGAATTCTTACGTTATCTCTTCATCGCTATTCACCAAACACTCCTTGCCACCAAGTTATTTTAAATGCCTAGTATCAAGAAGACTCTATCTCCTATATACTTAGGTATTGTTCTATTGTCTATAATTCTTTCCTTCCATTTCTTCGGTCTAATCCCTTCTAGCAAATCTTTTCAATAGTACCTTCCTTTCCGCATAGGTACATAATAGGTAGCAATTCAACGTCAAAAGAGGTCTTTCGTCAGCGAGGCCACCTGCGGATATGTGCAGCTTATAGTCCCGCGGCAAACAGTAAAAACCAATTGTTGAAAAGTAAAGATGTACAACAAAGATTATCATTGTTGCTAGTCCATTTTGATAGTGTAACACGATCATGATCTTTCGATCGAAAAAGCACACACAA
Source organism: Fusarium mangiferae (assembly GCF_900044065.1). Taxonomy (NCBI): domain Eukaryota; kingdom Fungi; phylum Ascomycota; class Sordariomycetes; order Hypocreales; family Nectriaceae; genus Fusarium; species Fusarium mangiferae. The sequence goes on from NW_024573921.1 coordinate 2,254,253, forward strand.
GAAGCCGGTACATCAGCTTTCAACAATTGAGCTCCACTGCGCTAAGATGCTCAACGTGATGTCATTTGTGCCGCAACTGTCCCAAGCTCCAACCTCCACCGCGAATCAACTGGCAATCCAAGAAGCAATTGACCACGCGTACCTATTAGAAATAGCATATACGCTTCACAGTTTATCTTAACAGCCTTCGGAAATGCCCTTCAGAGCTCCTATCCGACGTATTGCCCTCGCCAGGCCTGCTTTGGCTGCGCGGGGTTTTCACTCGACCTCTCGTGCTTTTGTCCGCGTTGGCCAAGAGATTCCTAATCTTGACGTCCTTCTGGAGGACTCGCCCGGTAACAAGGTCAATCTCGCGGAGGAGTTCAAGTCAGCCAATGGCTACATCGTCGGCGTTCCTGCTGCCTTCTCCGGAACGTGCTCCAGCAAGCACATCCCCTCTTACATCAACCACCCCAAGCTCAAGCAGGCTGGCCAGGTCTTTGTTGTATCTGTTAATGATCCCTTTGTGTAAGTTCAACAATCATGAGTCGTCGTATATAACAATAACATGGCATGTTTCTGACTGTATTGCAGCATGAAAGCTTGGAGCGAGCAGCTCGACCCCGCCAAGCAGACTGGTGTGAGTAAACATTTTTAACACAAAACTCCTCTCGTTCAAAGTTCGGGATTATTCATCTAACTTCTCTCAGATTCGATTCCTTGGTGACCCTACTGGTGAGTTCACTAAGGCCCTAGACCTTGGCTTCGAGGCCTACGAGGTCTTTGGTGGCATGCGTGGAAAGCGATATGCCCTCAAGGTCGAGGATGGCAAGGTCAGCAAGGCGCACGTGGAGCCTGACAATACTGGAAGCGCTGGTGAGTGGTATCCTAGGATCGTTTATCATGTATATTTGCTAACATCAAATCTACTAGTCTCCATGGCGGAGCAAGTGCTCGACTAGATTTCCTTATCTCTATATATCTGGGTGGAGTCTCCCGTACGCACGCGTTGTCTCGAACATCTTGAGAGCATCTCGTGATCCAAATATACAACTATAGTACCCATGGTGCTTCATATTTCACTCGCCCAAATTCTTTTTGACCTTGACCGCCTCTCATATCATCTTGATCTGCACCAAGAACGACCTCTTAGCAACATCCTTCCTTGATCTTGACACATATCGATCTCACATGAACAAAGGGGCGCAGACTACCCTTGACGAGACCTTGTGAATGTTATGCTTCTAGTATGATACTTTCCCCGTTAGATAGGCTTCCTAATCATCGAGCCACCGCTTCCGACTCTTTCGACAACATTGCCATCGTGCGCCTCAATTCTTTGACACCCATAGTTTTGAACCCCATTTGGTTAGCAGAGTAAGTTGCTCAGTGTCAGTACCATTCAATTTGATGTAGAAGATGTCTGTCATGATTTTACCCCCCACTAACCTCTCACCTTTGCAGACCTTAGCTAACTCGCAAAGCTCACATCCACTCGTTTGGCCTGAGCCTTCTATCCTTGGTTCAGATATATTGCGAAGCAGGCCTGGTGGAGGAGCTGATTGTTTCGCTTGGTCAGTGATATGAATGGTGGCGGCATAAGGACGTGCAAAGTTTCAAGCGCAGTCATAGAATATCACTGGTCTCAGCTTCTGGTCAAGGTTTAATGGATCCTCCCATGACTATGGCTGTAGTGAATTTCTCACATCTCATTTGCTTTTGGCGATCTTTGATGCCACCTACGAGCTTCAAGCAAGAGGGCGTGTCATTTCGTAAGACTCTATTGCAAATCGTCCATTTCTGGCTAAGATAATACTATATATATTTTTTTGAAGCCATTGCTGGACATAGCCATCCTAGATTGACGGCCATGAATCGGTACGAGTATGGAAACTCTTAGCAGTGGTAGTGGAAGATTCAACCTATTCTCGCTTCTATTCGGTTGACTCAGGCACTGCTAATGATATCACGCATGCAGCTCTACATACCCGGTAGCATTATGCAGTTCCAAGGCGGTTTCTCTAACGACATTCCTGATCACCCATTTCTCAGTCAACGACAGCTGTTTGATTGCAATCCTCGTTGATATCATGTTCACGGGGGGGGGGGKGTTCCGGTATGTACTACCCTATAGTTACTACACAACCAAACATTACTCCTGTGCACTGGATATCGTGCCATTCTTATATCATTGTCATCGGTCGACATAACATACAATAATTGTTATTATTTTGTGTATATTACTGATGCATGAGAATGCGGGGAGAATATGTCAACCATCTCAAGCCGACTAAGTTTGTAAGGGTTTCAAGTCCTTGATATGATATGTTATATATTGCCGTAGATAACCAATGGAAAACCACACTCGCATCGAAAACACTTAGAAATACAGACTTTACTAGTACCGTACATTATGGAACTAGCGACTGTGTTGATAGAGGGGCAAATTCTCAGTGTGCTCAAGACATAAGTTTTGATATTGGAGTAGACAGACCAGTATACCTATCACTAGAACATATCACCGAACCGGACAAGGAACGCCTGTCAATTCGATAGCCGAAACGCCCCATCAAAAGGAGAATAAGGACACCGGCTTGTTACTCAAACTACAGCCTTTAGACAAAGCAATGCCTTCCAAACAAGGACTCAACCGCCTTGGACCGAGATGATGATCGCCGTTCCGCCGTGTCCAAGCTTGGAACGGAGAGCTCTCTGAAGACTTGGATGAACGCAACGGCGGCGACGAATGAGAATCCATCGCAAGGGCTTGGGCTTGTCACACCAAATGAGTTGAAACTAGACAAGGGCGAAAGAAAGGCTAACAAGGAGGGTCCGGGACGCGTCTGGAACGCGATATCGTGAGCAGCCTTGTTGAGTGGTGAATTAAGCGCGCAACAAGGGTATTGGAGGAAATGCAAGAAATGATTAATTACGAATCAAAACTCGACAATGAATCAAAGATGCCCGGATATGTGACGGCCGCGTGTGGGCAGGCCAAGTTTCGAGATGATAAACCTAGAATAGTTGCAGTCACAAGTGATAACGCTGGAACCTGGCGCCGGGCGGCATGAATCATGTCAATATAATTACGGCTGAGGTGATAACCGGGTATTGAAATGTGACATGGGCGGGAGGCGGCCGCGATGTAAGGAAACAAGCAAGCTACCCTTTGTTCAAGACAGGCCTCTTTGAGCTACGGATATCGTCACTCGATCGAGATGTTTACTGGACTGTGTAATCAGGTAGACTTTGCAGCAAGTGGGCTGATAGGCACAACCGTTAAGGCGTCACAGCCATGGCCTATTCCATACTCCGTACTCCGTACTGACGCCGAGATACAAGGCAAGGCGGACAGACCGATTCCAAGCATGCAGTCAGTCCATCGGGCTCTAATATCAAATAGATGCGCTGTTGCCCAAGACAGTCACTTCTCAATAGGTGTGTATTTGCGCAAAACATGGCTGCCGATATTGGGCTGTTATACATGCATGTAGTCCGAGATCATGAGGCGGCTACATGCATTGATGTTGTGATATGGGATGATTGGGAGATATCAAACCATGGCGCTGATGTTCCACCATTCCCCAGAATCACATGTAGTGGAAGAACAACATGCGTCATGGCTTGCTAGGTATTGTTGATATCTGAAAACCCAAATCTGATGTCAAATCCAATCGGAAGATTATCGATCCATGGTAACCAATTGATACTGAAGCCTCAGTTTTGTAACCTTGCATGGCTCTGCAGACGAAGAAGAGAAGGGAAAAGATTATGGCTCTCTACCCAACCACACCAACTCAAGGTACCCAGCCGCAGACCAAGCTGTGACAACTGGCCAACCACGCACATGCATCCGTAACAGCATGGAAAGGCCAAGACATGGGGGGGAATACACACCACCACCACGCGGTTACGCCCCCACCACTTTAGCAGACGACGTGCGATCTCGAGACAAGTACATACATACGTGTGTACGTATAGGCTATAGCTGAGAAGCAATATGACAATGCACTTGGGCAGTGAGTGAGTGCATTTCATTAATGCGATGCGATGCGATGCGATGCGATGCGATGCGATGCGATGCGGTGCGTGAGATCGAGCACAGCCGACAACGCACCAATACTGTATCCCCATATCCGAGACTCTGACACGAAATTTAACTTCCTGTTCGGCAAAATACCGTTGCGACTTTGCGTCGTCGTCTCAGGATACGATGACATTACATCGGCCCTCGAAGCAAAAAGAGACACAACAGCCTCATGGAGCAAGAACACCTCCAAGTCCAAGGCAAGATGGTGAAAATGCTTCATTTAAAGGCCTACCGAGTATATAATAAAGTTACCTGAGTCTTCTGGTTACTGGTGACAGAGATCTCAAGTTTTTCCTGACTACCTACCTAGGTATAGTAACTTATAAGTGTCAATTGAAGGTACGCGCCGCGTCCGCGTGCAACAGGAGCACAAAGAGTTCCTCTCCTCATCCACATGCGGAGCCTACGATAGGACGTCCCTCAGGGGGCAAGAAAACAGCGAACGTTACTGTAGGGTATCAAAATAAACTCAGCAAAAACTATCGTAAGGCTTACGTTATATCATCTACGTCTTTTTGTCATTTAGGATCGAGGTCCTGTGTTTTCTTTCCTCTCCTAGGACGTCCCGCATATTCCCCCCCACTGAGGTTCAACGACCGTGCCATTACTGGTACCACGATCCACAAGCCAAGGATCCGGGGCCACTCACCGACTCCGTAGCTCTTACGTACGAACTGCTGCAGCCAGTTTGAGACACTCGAGACTGAGATGTGTTTAATGAGCTAAGGCACAGGGCTCAACGACAGTGACGGCCTGGGGAAGATAGGATCAACGTACAGAGGTATTGCCGCTCTGTTCTCAGGAATAAACAGACAGGGCCTCGTATTGTGATTGCGTCCTTTTTAGATCCAGGCCTGCACTCGTACAAGAGACGGACGGGTACCGTAGCACGTCCAAGGGATCCTGCACGTGGATCTCTGTACTGTGGAGCTACACTCCAGAGCTCTTCACAAACGACGAAGCAGGCAAACAACAACAACAACAACAACACCACCGATGGAGAGAATAGAGCCACATTGATAACTTCTACAACGAGGCTGGGAATGTCTCTAATTCCACACGGCCAGTGAAGCAGAGGTCCGGATCGCTGGATCCAGGCTGTGAGCGAGTGCCAATAATATCACACCGACATTTGCCAATCGTTAACATCAAATTCAAGGTTGCCATGATCCCCTCAGCCAGCTGAGTTTCACTGCATTGCATGTGACCAAGAAGAGGCAAATTATTTCGTCACGTGTCCCTATTCTGGGTTCTACCAGGAGATAGGTACCTACCGTGAAGCTGAGATGTTATAGTTTGAATGCCTGAGCTATAGAAAAGAACCAGAACCAGGTACCGAAGACCTGGTGAAGCTGGAGATGTTTGAGGCCTGCCCACTGACATCAATATACAGCCTTGTTACGGTGGTATATCGATAGCGTATCGATTAGACGGCCTGGGCACCAACTAACTACTAGGCAACCAGCAAAATGCCTTACCTTGCTCTGGTGAGCTCTTTGCGTGAGTCAAAGCAGGCTGCCTCTTTGTGAAATTGACAGAAGCTCATCAAGAACTTTGCAGCTCTGAAAAGCGCCTTGTGCCCCGTTATGCGCGTCGGGATGCGAATACATAACTCGGGGCTAATTTTAGTCTAAGCCGGCTTGCCAGCTCATCCACACACCATCCAAACCGGACAATGATCGGCCGACAAACAAGAGAGGGGTGAGAAACACGGTTTGTGTTTCGACCTCGATTCGTGTCGTCACTCTGTGACAGCTCGCGACATCTTTTTTTGCTCGTCGAGGCTGAAGTTGCGGGAGAGAAGAGGTAACCAAGTATTGGGATACAAGATCTAGAGAGAAGCGGTCTGGAAAAGAATGATAGAAACGATGTACTAGAGCGGGAAAACACCTACCTAGATGTACATACTGGTAGTAAGAAGTAAGACAAGCTGGAAGCCCAGCACAGTAATATACCTACTTGTACTCCGTATATCATCTTTTATCCCACCATCTCCTCATCCCTCCAACAAAGCAAGGTTACCTGTGTCAATGCTTAATCGACCTCACAGCGGGGTTTATTGAAGCATCAGACAAGAAGTTTGATTTTTTGGGGGTCGACAACTCGGAAAAGCGAAACAGAGGTGGTCAATGCCGAAGACCAAAGAGTTTAATAGAGACAGAGACTGTGACGGCTATGACAGCTGTCGTCATATCAACTGATCTTGACGAGTCCCATGAAAGCTTCAGCAAAATTACTTCTTCTTTGACTTTCCCTGTTTGTAAATGTTCCCAATGGACTGAACGAGACGAGACAAGTGTAGGTACGTCTCGAAAGTTAAGGCTTGTATATATTTGGATTCACACCCCAGCAGCCCAGCCACCAGAATGGCAAAATAGACACCCCCACCTATGTGGACCGTACAAACACAGACACCTCATCAGGCAGCCAGGGTTTAAAAAAGAGAGGAAGGTCGGGTGCGCTCCTTGCGTCACAGTCTCTCTCCCAATCAAAACCTGACGCGGCAGGAGACCCACATTCGGCGCTGATTCATCCAGTCAAAGGAAGTCGTAAAAACAGACTGGATCCCGCCCCTCAAATCATCTCGTCGCATTTTCCCTCGTCCTCTCCTTCTTCACGGCCAATCAATCCTCCTGTTCTCGTCCACTCAACGAGCAATCAGAATCGTCCAAGGCCTCTCGAAACATTTGATTTGATTGACCTGTGTCGCTACCTTTATTCTCTGGCCATTCACAATTCACAAGCACTTCTTCCCTTGATTGGACCATACACGCGCGCAACACCAGCAATCGCTCCCGCCCGCGAACCACAGACAGCCCAGTAAGCGCTCTGTGCTCGCAAGCCCAGTCAAGTTCTGCTATTCGCTCAGCGCCCGCCTTATCACCCCAAAGGGCAACACATAAACCATTCCCCAGCACAGGATACAATCCTCACCTGTCATCGCTTCTCAAAAGCAGCAAACTCAACCACAAGGACACAACATGTACGGACCACAATACGGAGTGGCCCAACAGGGCATGCACTATGCGATGCCCGGTATACAGGCGGCCGCGATGGCAGCAACCGCCGCTGCTTCTGGCACCAACTATGGCTATATGTCCTCAGATCCCAATATTCCTCAAAGTTCGCCTCGCATGGGTGCCAATGCTAAAAAAGACGGGCAACAATCACCTCGAATGAACGGCATGTCCCAAATACCAGGCCGTCGAATGAGCCAGGTGACGAGTCCCGGCGTTCCGACGGCGCCCATGATGAGCCATGCCGGTGCTCGACCAGGCGTTGCCCCATCTCAGATGCCCGCTCCCCAGATGCCCGCTCCCCAGATGCAACACCCGCAGTCTCCGGAAATGCCAGCTGCGAGTGGTGCGGAGGAGTCGCCACTTTATGTGAATGCTAAGCAATTTCATCGTATTCTCAAGCGTCGCGTTGCTCGACAGAAACTTGAGGAACAGCTCCGACTGACGTCTAAAGGACGCAAGCCATATCTTCACGAGTCACGCCATAATCATGCCATGCGCAGACCTCGCGGCCCTGGTGGACGCTTCCTCACTGCCGAGGAGGTGGCAGCAATGGATCGCGAGGGTGAAAAGAGTGTCGATGGCCAAGATAATTCTGCTGGGGAGAATTCTGGCACTACGGGAACAAAGCGCAAGTCTGAAGCCGGCTCGGCCACCTCAAACAAGAAAGCTAAGACGGACATAGCCAGCCCAGGGGATGAAGATGAGGATGAGGGTTGATATTGCAAGTAACACCCGTATCACCTTCTTTCTACCTTTCCAGCCTACCAGCGGTTTACGACGTCACGAAAGCACGATTGTTTCTTCTTTTGATCGCCATGTTGCCAACAAGGGCCTGAATGGTCCCAAACAGAGCGAGCATTTCTTTTTTGATCGGACGGGGTGTCTACAGTTATTGGCGAGTTGACGTTGGTACCTTTTTTTATGTGTTACGGCGGCTTATACCGTTCAACCACTGTCCGGCACGGCGTCTTCTTTTTGACGGGTTTCATTTTAATACAGCACTTCACTGGCAACAGCAGATCATCCCAATTTTGGACGGGTATGACCTCGGGGATAACGGATGGACAGAATGGATGGACGATTCGTTACGATGGATACCCCGTTTCACTATATCGTTCTATCTTTTCTCCTGCGTCTCCTGCGTTGCTTCCTACCGTCCTGTTGCATACGACAACATGCAACTGGTCCCTGGCACACGTCGGTCTGGCTACCGAACAATAAGCCGTACTGCCACTTTGCTCACGGTTCAGAACTGATCATCTTATGCAAGTGAGAATAGACGACGAATGGGAAAATCGGATTCAGAAAAGAAAAAAATTTGTTTTAAGTTTTATGACTCATGTGCCAAAGTTGCTGTCATGACAATGTCCTCCCAATATCTTTGACCATCTTTCATAATTTGACAATGCTGTCTACGTCACTGGATAAACTGGCATAAACCCGTATCAGCTCTCAGAGCACGAGACTTAAACAACTGGCTTTGTTCAGCAGAAAAGCATACATTCGAAACTTGGCTCTGTAGCTGGTCAGGCGACGTGTTCATCTTGATTAGAGTTGCTTGAGATGCTGCAGCCTAAAGGTAAACCTTATTGATTAAGTTTATTGAGACTTCAGTCTGGCCAGAGACTTTATTGTTGATACTTCTATGGCTTATTGGAATACCTAGATCCTATTTATTGGTCGTTACTGGGTCAAAGCTCTACAATACATTCGAAACTCAGTATCGAAAATGGAACGGGGTTAGTCTGATAATTTCAGTCTAGATACATGATAGTAGATGCCTAAATGCCTATATTTCTTGCCAATCGTATCTCATAATTCGTAACCATAAATCGTAATCGTAACAAGGCAAAATGATACTTGAATATCGTTGTCCTGTGAGAAAGCGAGGACGCCTTGAAGCCGTGAACGTTATATAAATGTGAAACCGATTACATCGCCATGAGGACCATAGTCTTGACTAAACACCTCCGAAATCATCCCTCTCAACCTTCTGTGCCGACCTCTTACTCCAAAGTCTTGCTGCTATCCTCTCGAGCAATGTGCCATTACCTCGTCTCACCCTGGCCGCTGCGATTGAGATATTATCAGGGACGTCTGCGATCTCTCGAGACCGGCTGCGAGCTTGGGATATGAGACGAACAGGTGCGCTGCCAATGGCACCAAGTTTGCGCAGTAGGACACCGAATGAGCGTGTCTGGAGGAAGGTCACGAGAAGCATAAAGGGGACACAGACGAGGATCATCGTCAGAGGAAAACGCCAGTCGGTAGCGGGGACGGTGAAGACCGTCATACCGAAGACAGACTGGTTGTTGTTAGTGAAAGCCTGGAATAGAAAACCTTGCGAACTTACCGTGACAAAAGTAAGCGGTAAGAAGATCATGCTGATCATTGTGAGGACTTTGATGTTATCGCCCTGTTCAATAGCTCTCCGACTTTCCTTGATGGAGCTTCCACTGAAGAGCTGATCTCGCAAGTTCTCGATCTCCTTACGGGTTCGTTCGTTGCGTTTGAGAACCTCTGTAAGCTCTTGGACAACTTTGTCAAGCTCACAGCGCAGCTTAGCCATGTGCTTACTATAGGCAATCCCATCAGGCGAATCAGCTGCGTGATGTGGCCATAGAATCGGGTGGGTGCCGGCCCAGAAGCTGTCGGTAAATGTGTCGATATATGCCGCGATCATTGACTTGATACCTGTGTTCACAACGGCAAGGGTGTTGTACGCCCAGAAGTACCTTCGGATGTAGGTGAAGTGCTTGTCCTCAAATAACAGCTTGTCTCTGAGTTTAGGGTCAAACATGAACTCAGTCTGGAGATGATCAGCATGGCGTTGAGATATGGGGGTCTAGTGAACGTACCGGGGGAGTGATGAGCTTGGTAACTCGCTCATGGAGGATCAGATTTCGCTTTGTTGCATCACGATACTCGGAGATTAGTAGGTCCAGAAACGCATATGGTCCATTGACATATTTCTTCTCCTGAAACTCCGGGCCACGGACAGTATGAGAATTATCAGGAAAACTTTGGATAGCAAGTAACTGCCACGGACCAAATGTATCGAATAGAATCCCTTCTCGAGCACGCTCTCTTCTCGAACGCATAGGGGGAGCTTTGTGAGAGTCACCGCCGAGTGATAGAGCTAATACAGAGCCGCATTCAGCGATATCAATATGATCTCCGAGACGACTTTCTGAAGGTCTTTTATCGAAACGCTGCCAAGGAGCTGGCTCGAGAGGGTGACTGACAACCGTGTAGTACTTGAACACAAAGAAGAAAGACTTCTGACGAACGTTAGGTGTAGGAGGGGTTGGTGACACTGACGGCCTGGCAGTGAGCGGGACTGACGATGATGGAGCAACGATGGGTGAATGAGAAGCTGTTTGGGAGGGAGACCTCTCGTAAGCTCTAGTCATGAATGCATGGGTACGGCCACGGTTAGGCTCGTCAGAGAGGAGATGAGTGAGCAGCTCATTCATATCAAAGTGTGAAGACATGGTCCAGTGAAGTGCTGCGAGGATAAGAGGCGTAGGCTCTTGGACGATGCTGTAAACGTTAGCCCAGCCCGGCAAGTGTTGTATAATGGAAGACGTACGTGATTCGGCCTGTTGATGTGCCACTTTGGTTGACAACCCTGATTGTTTCCCAAACCGTAGGAGCATCGACATTATCAGCTGGAATCTCGTAGGGGCCTTCACCCGTGTACTTGACATCTGACTGCCCATCTCCATCTCCGTCAGCGCTGAGTTTGGTGAGTTTACAGTTATGGCCAACCTCGTACACTTCAAATGTGGACTGACTATACTGTTCTCTCTCATACGCCGCAAATTCACGGAAGGGCACAGATATATCAATCTCGGAACGTCGTTTCATGATGTCGTCTAGGAAGGGAGCCACCTCGGGGGTGAAATCTTCGGTTTTCAGATGCTGGAGGAGTTGACCATCGGCCCAGTCTCCCTGGTCGAGATGACCCCTGACGATGTTATCGGGATAGTCCTCAACCTCTCGCGTTGTGGTAGTAACTGTAGTGTTATCCAGGAGAGGGAGAGGAATGAAGGAAACATCCTCGTCCTGCGTAAAGACAGCGCGATGACTGCCACTTGGCGAACCCGTAAAGTGCTGAGGCTCAGCAGACAAAGATGGTCTCTCTCTTGTGCTCTCAAGAGTCGCGGCCCGCCCTCGCCGAAAAATAGGAGACAAAGAGCCCTCTGTTGCAAATGTTGGGCCAGTGGAAGCTCTCAAGGGTGGCGTGTAGGGCTCAGGCATGGAGATGCTGCTGCGAGCATGGCTCTCTGCTGTGTCTCGTCTACGAGCGACGAGGCCATCTTGAAGGGTTCTTAGAGCGTGTAGATATTGTTCGCGAAAGTTGTCGGTTGCTCTGACAAGATCATCCAGAGCCTGAGAGGAAGTGTTTGTGGTCATTGATGAGTTTCACGGCACTTGGTTTGACAATGGAAATATTCACATGATATTCTAGCACTATAGAAAGTCTCTATCAAGAAAGGAGATGGAGATGGAGGTGGAAGGTCGAGGGGTATTTCTATTCTTTCAGACTCGAGCCTGATTTCAAGTCATCGGCGGACCCCGATGAATGCTGCGGCTGAGTCCTGCTCGGTCAACATCCATGGTAAAGGTTGAATAAGCAAAAGGATGGATGGTTGTGAGAGGAAAAGGTAGGGCAAACGAAGATCCCTGAGTGAAGCAAGCAAGATAAGCTATGTCAAGCTCTTAGTGCGCCAAGTGACACGGACACTAACGTTGACTCCGAGGACCAACAAGTACTCGTCCACATGTCACGCATCCCAAGTCACTGGCATCTGAGACAAGGTACGGACGGATACAGCTTTCAACCTTCTCTAAAGGGTACCCCAGTAAGTTAGCTAGTAGCCTGAATAGGTAGATCGCAAGTTGGTTATGGACGATATTCTCCCCAGTGTGCCTCTGAGCTGAAGCTCTATACTATGATTCTCATGAGCATCCATTGTACATCAATGGGTGACTTCTCATCTCGTCAAGTTTGCCTATGTTCATGATAGGGCTGTCGAGCTGGCAAGCCTCACTGACTCAAGTCCTTGCTGAAACCCAAATCTTGATTTCAAATGGAGTGAGAGACCAGCCGGGGAATGGAGAATGAGTCCCGTAGGACTCTGATAACGAGGCTGTACTAAAAAAGGGCGTTTCGTCGGCCACCAACTCAGTTTGACGTTCGCTTGAAGACGGCCTCTAGCGGTTGTCAACGGAACGCCATGATGGCGGCGTTGCGGAATTGGATATAAGGCATCTGCTTACTCTACAAAATTACCTGTAGTTCAACATCTGTCTCCAGCATTGTACGTCATGCAGCCATCTCCCCTCACAGACCGGGCGACCCCGAAAGCGGATGACTGAGAGGGTGTACCAGATCGCGGGGGTTAGAGTTTCACAGCATCCACGTGCCGAAATTCATCGTCAGAACCTTAGATTATCGCTGATCAAATACAATTACGTTTGCCATTTGCCATTGACCAGTCGACGACTACTGCAAGACATGCACTGATCCCTACTACTGCACTGTTTATTTGAGCCTCACTATACTGGTTGAGATACATGGAACTGACAGCTGCATGTCTTGCAATAATAGGGCTTAGTTCATACTCCTACGTGTCCAAGCGATGGCCTAATGTGTCTTCTCGACTACCTACCTTAGCTCTATACCCAACCCGCCCGCCTGATATCATTCCCTTTCATGTCTTCATAACTCTATAAAACAAACAAGTCCCAGCCAGCGTATTAAGACCTCTTAGTAGCATTCATTGTCCAATGCTTCGTTCGCATCGCAACCAAATCACACGCAAATATCCTTAATTGGAGGTGCTTAGGAAGCGACACTCACGGGCTTGGCGGCTGATGCGGCAGGCTTCTCAGCACTGTCAACCTCCATGGCATCACCATCGGCCTCAGCCTCGCCCTCTCCTTCCTCCTCCTCCTCGAGCTCCTCCTCACTCTCGCCCTCGATATCGACACTGCCGTCATCGGACAGCTCCTCCTCATCCTGAGCATTCTCTCCTTCGTTCTCCACACCAGCCATCTCTGAATCCTCTCCGTTGCTGGCCTTAGCCTTGGAGCTAGCCTCAGCCTCGTCAGCTTCAGCGGCTTCCTCCTCCTCGGCCTCTTCAGCACCGTATTCGTCGCCGTCGGCGACAAGATCAGCCTCGGGTTGCTCAGGAGGGTACTCAGCGGGAGCAGATGCCTCGGAATCCCTGGAGTCCTGTTAGCTTGAATACATTATCGCTTGCAATTCTTTTTTGACTTACCACTTGATGGCAAATCGAGTCACTCGGGGCTTCTCGGCCAATACATTGCGCTTCACACGCTCAATAATGGGCTTAGCTGGGGGCTCAGCGTTGAGCTCCTCCGAGTCATATTCGTTGTTGACGTAGTAACCGACGCGAATGAACTCACGTCCATCGTAGGCGCAGGTCAGGAGAATGACGGTAACACCGAGAATCTCTGCATCGGGAATTCGTGCGGTTTTGGGAGCATCGGCCTCGAAAATGAATTTGTTGACACCAACGGGGATGGGACCGACGAGAAGGGAGTCGAGTTCTTGGTCGTACTGGTCACTGAGGAGTGTTAGAAGAAGCGGTGTGAGGAGGGGCCTCAATCAAGCTGGTCCATACCTGGTAGCGGATCCAACGTAAGTGAGCTTCCACTCGAGATCTGTTCCATGTTAGCGCTGTGATTCCTTATCCTGCAACAGACAAAAGTTGCACGAACCCTTCTCTAGAGGCTCGAGGCATTCGAAAGTGATCTCAAACTCGTACTTGTCGGTGAACTTGGCTGGGTTGTTCAGGACATTGACGCCCAAAAGCGAAACGACAGACATTTTTTGATGAGGATGGGGGGTGTATGAACTGGGTAGGTCGTATTCAGGAGCACAATGTAGTGGCAAAAATCGAGGTTTTACGAGGGACGGGTGAAGAAGATCGAGAGCACGAGTGGTGTCTGGTTCTTTACGATGTGTGAAGGTTGATGTGGGGAGAAGCGCGATGTGAGATGCAAGACGCAAGAGAAGAGAGAAGAAGAGAGGAATAGAAAGTGGGTGCGTAGTGGTAGTAGTAGTTGTTGTTTGATGAAAAGCGCCGTACTAGTCTGAATAGCAGTATGCGAGCATGGGTAAAAGAAAACAAGAGCGGATCGATTTCTGGTTGCGACGGGAGATGACTTGCCCTGGGCGTCAAGTCCAAAATGTGAGGAGCGACAGTGGGACGCGTTAGCGGTCACACCCGCGTAGAGAGGTTGCGCTGTGGACGCGACCTCCTGGAATCAGGAACTCATCTAAGTCATGTGACCTTGACAACGACCTGTGGGAGTGGATAAGGTACTCCGTACCTGGGTACCTTGATTGCATGCATTGTCCAAAGCCCAACGCTCATCGAATGATATCTCTTCTTTTGGGTAGGTGGTCCTATTGTTGTAAATCTTCCAGAGAGCCTGAGTTTATACGGACAGGGCGGTCTGTCACATACATAGTGCTATCCATTCTCATTAATCTTACTTACTATGTAGTTGTGCATTTCTTTGAGATACCTGCATTAAAAAGCCTGTCCATCCACCTCTCTAGTGACCCACTAAAGTGCGGCTCTTGGATACCAAGTTCGTTCACCGCCTTAGACATTCTAAGCCCAACCTGGGTTCTGCCGCAACTGCTTTGTTCGAGATTACTGTTCTTTGTTGGAGCTATCAGACTTTGAGGCGCTCGACCAAAACCATCCACGCGCAGCTCGACGCACGACCATTTCCCCAACCCGGATCGATTGCACGCCTGTCTTTGTATCGCTGTCTTTGGTTTTCTCTTTAAGCGCTGAATTCAGACATATATCATCCGGAGCCAGCTGGCGCAGCTCCTGGAGCTTGCCTTGTTCGCGACAGACTCTACTACCCGTTCGTCTCGTATCATCAACGATTGAACCATTTTCGACCGGGCCTATCGCACCCCTTCAATCGAGAAACCCGTGACTCTATAGAGTAGCGATCGCTTGCGTATTCTCAATTCTCACCTCCCGATTGCCATTTGCGACTTGGACAATTATCTTCTGGTTTCATAGCTTTTCGCCGACGCGTCTTTCGAAATCGCTTGCTTCTTGATCGAGACTTGGCAGCACGACCTGTTTCTTAAAATCGCAGGATGGCTTCCGAAGGTGCTTCATGGGGAGGAGAGGATACTAGCGCGCCGGGTTTTCAAGTTCAGCATAGCGAGGAACAAGTTGATAACTACGCTCAAGACTCTCTTGCTTCTGGTGACGCTGATACAGCAGATAATGGTACAGAAGATGATGGGGGAGAATATGATCCAGAGTCAGTCACTATCGGTACACCTGCGCCGGTTACTGAACAATCCGCGGCCACTGCTCAACGTCAACCCTCCAAGCCCAAGATGTCGGGGGGCTTTATTGTGGAAGCATCCGATGACGAGGATGAGGGTGAAGACGAAGCTGACCAGCCTTCCAATACTGCTCCTCAATCGGAAGAAGTGCCCTCGCTCCCTCATCCTGGCCGTTCCACTGCATCTGATAAACCTGCCCAGCCAGCTCTAACCTATACACCTGTTCCTCCTGCTGTCCCTTCCAATGTGACTCCAGCTTTGGCTGGTCTCGATCCTGTTGCTCTCCTCGAGGCTCGTGTTAAAGAGGACCCTCGTGGGGATATGGATGCTTGGCTTAACTTGATCGCCGACCATAGACGCTCAAGCCGACTTGATCAGGCCCGAAGTACCTATAATCGTTTTCTCGAAATATTTCCACAAGCTGTGAGTGAACCTCATTCCTTCCAGTGATACGTATTGACAACGTCTACCAGGCTGATGTCTGGGTCGAATGGATCGAGATGGAGCTCGGTCTCGACAACTTTGTCGATGCCGAACAGCTTTTTGGAAGATGTCTGATGACTGTACCCAATGTCAAGCTGTGGACAGTCTATCTCAACTATATTCGCCGTCGTAACGATCTCAACAATGATCCTTCGGGTCAAGCTCGCCGAACTATTACCCAGTCCTATGAGTTTGTCATCGACAACATTGGTGTGGATAGAGATTCTGGCAATATCTGGCAAGATTATGTCCAGTTCGTCAAAAACGGTCCCGGCCAGATTGGGGGTACAGGTTGGCAGGACCAGCAAAAGATGGATCAATTGCGCAAGGTGTATCAACGCGCTATTTCCGTGCCCATGTTGACCGTCAACAATCTCTGGAAGGAGTATGACCAGTTCGAGATGGGACTGAATAAGATGACTGTATTCTTTACTCCTTGGCCTACAACAGCATAAAAGCTAACATTACTAGGGACGCAAGTTCATCCAAGAGCGCTCGCCAGGCTATATGTCGGCCAAGAGTGCCAATATTGCTTTGGACAACATCACTCGGCACCTCAGACGCACTAATCTTCCTCGGCTACCGCCAGCTCCAGGGTTTGATGGGGACCAGGAGTTCAGAGACCAGGTCGAACTGTGGAAGAAGTGGATCGCTTGGGAGAAAGAGGATCCCCTTGTCTTGAAAACTGATGAGCCCAAAACATACAACCAACGGGTACTCTACGTCTACAAGCAAGCGTTGATGGCTCTCCGATTCTGGCCTGAGATCTGGGTTGATGCGGCAGAGTGGTGTTACCAAAACGACATCCGGGAAAACGACAAAGAGTTGGGCACAGAATTGCTACTTGAAGGCATTCGAGCAAACCGTGAAAGTGTTTTGCTTGCCTTGAAACACGCAGACCACATCGAAGTCAACTATCCTGGCAAAGAGGTCGACAAGGCCGAGTTTGCTCAGGCTGTCCGAAAGCCATACGATGATGTTCTCGAAACATTGTACGAAATGGGCGACAAAGTCAAAGACCGGGAGAAGTTGGAGGTGTCCACATTGAGACAGGCCGCTGCACAAGATCTGGTCCAAGCTTCCATCGAACGGAATGATGATGACGACGACGAGGAAGACAGCAAGCCTAAGCGTTCGCCCATGGAAGAACGCATTCTTGCTATCCAGAGGGGATACGCTGCTGAAACGCAACTTCTGTCCCGTACGATTTCCTATGTCTGGATTGCTCTTGCGAGGGCCATGCGCCGCATTCAAGGCAAAGGCAACCAGTCAGAAGGTGGTTTGCGCAAAGTCTTCACTGATGCACGCCAGAAGGGACGACTTACAAGCGATGTCTACGTAGCGGTTGCTCTTCTTGAGTCCGTCGTTTACAAGGATCCTGTAGGCGCCAAGATCTTCGAAAGAGGCGCCCGTCTGTTCCCCAACGATGAGATGTTCATGATAGAATACTTGAAGTATCTTCATTCCAAGGATGACACGACTAGTAGGTTTGGAATACCCAAAGAGGCAACGATTGAAACTAACCACTTATAGATGCACGAGCCGTATTCGAGACTTGTGTCACCCGACTGGTTTCCAAACCAGAGACTCTCGCAAAGGCAAAGCCGCTTTACGCGTATTTCCACAAGTACGAATCGCAGTATGGCGAACTATCGCAAATCTCCAAGCTGGAGGACCGAATGGCAGAACTCTTCCCTGAGGACCCCAAACTGAAGTCTTTTGTTGCCAGGTTTTCATCCGACAAGTTTGACCCAGTTGCTGCCCCTATCATAATTTCGAAGGCAGTGCAAATGAGGCCAAAACAAGTCATGCCTACTATGGTCGAGCAGCCTATCTCACTGCGAAACAGCCCCATGCCAGCGCGACAAGAACAGAGTCCCCGTCCTCAGTATGTTCGGGCAACTGCTTCCCCAAAACGGCCTCTTGCTGTAGACGATGATGAGCTTAACCCACCCAAACGACTCGCTAGAGGAGTGTCGCCTCTCAAGGGTGCAGCGGGCCGCCGCCTTGACCAGCAGCGCCGGAACCAAGCATCAGCGTTACACAGGGATATCACCTTCCTCCTTAACATTCTCCCCCCTTCTCAAAGCTTTGACGCACAACGCGTTAACCCCACGGCCATGGTCTCTATTCTCCGGGACGTCCAACTTCCTGATGCCGCCACGTTAAAGGCAACAGGCGGTGGCCAGGCACGCTTTGGTAATCCCTCCCACACTAGACAACCTTCAGGCGAGTTCGGCAGCAGGCCGCTGAGCCCATATGGAAGAGTGGCATCTGCAGCTGGCGGGTATAGGAACTCGCCGCTGCGGCCGGAGAGTGGAAATACCTTTCAAGCCAACCCCTATCCTCCCTCTGACTCGAGCGGCCAACTACCTATGTGGCCGCAAGTCCCTGGTGGCTACGGTGCACCGGCACCAGGTCAGTTTGGAGGATATAGATTTCAATGAGAAATAACTCGAGAGGATGCCAATGATCGATGATAAGGGATCTTGGGCAGTAAACAACCTGATCTAATAATACCGGTGAAAAGGGGATTTTGGATGACGTTGAGGGCCGTGCTGGTATTGTCTTTGCCTCGCGCGTTATGCATGGTATGGCGTTTGGGGGATCAGAAATCAGAAGTGGCGGCTGTCATTGATATTTAGTTTGTTGGGGGGTGAGATGTAGCATGATTATCTGCCTACTCAATTGGTATCAAACAACTTCAATAACTTTTTATAATTGATTCGAGTCCCGAAATATGTATGTGCTTTGTGCTTGTGCTTTGTGATAATTGATTATATCGTTTGTCGAGTTTTTGGCCACGGTGCTACGGCTGCAAACTGAGAATTGATGCCACAACGGAATGCTACATATCGAGCTGCATTTACCCATATACCAAATACGGTGTCTCTAATTCTGTTTTCCACGGCCCGCATGTTTACGAACACTACCGCCACAATATTTTATTGTTTGGCAACGAATACACTGTTAAATCCAACCAGTTGGGTAGTGGCGTTGAGCAAATCGTTTGACCATCAAACACTCAACTGACACTCAACCTTACCTACCCAAAAAACGTTCTTATAAACTCTTATTAAGCTTACATGAAGTCAGAAATGGCCAATTGTGTTGATATTTAACATTTGGCATTGATGTATCCTTGTATGTGATGATACTCATACCTACCTAGCTAAGGTAATTCCTGTCACCTCATTGCCAGTGCCCCCTGTTGCTTCCTCAGTTCCTCAATGCATCACCGGATCCATAATCTGCCAGTGTTGTTGCAGTGCCCGCCCTTAAGTTCTGAGTGCAATTGCTGCCTGATTCTTGGGGCTTTTGTTGATATCTTTTCTCTGTGCACATCCTAAACTCCTCTCTTTCTCTCCTCGTGCACCTCCTCTCCTCAGCACCTCCTCTCCATCCTAAACTCATCCTAAGCTTCAGCTTGGGTGCATTACACAGTGAGTCACTGCCTCTCCAGCTTCCCTCTCTCTCAGCTATATAATCCCCTCCCCTCTTCCTCTTCCTCTCTTCCTCCTTCTTCCTTCATCATCACCACCGCTTCCTTCTTGCGCTTCCTCTTCTTGGGCAAGCACATCAACATCTCTAGCTTCTATCAAGCCTTTCACAAGCACCAAACTTCTCTTGCTTGTCTTAAACAAAGATCTTTTGCCCTTACAACAAATTCTCACATCAATCAGATTCCAAACCTCGTGCGCTTGCACAAACTGACGGCAAATCGCTTGCTTCCGCGACCGGTGAGTCTCTGACTTCTTCCCCTTCTTCCAGTTCAGTCCAAGCACCCATTCCATCAGGACTATAAATACCCTCTATTTCTCCTCTTCGAATTCTTTTCTTTCCTTCAACACTTCCCTAAACCCACCTACAACACACTTCAAGCATATTCTACTTTCACTCAGTCCAATCTTTCTTCACCAATCATCTTTTACTTTTCAGTCACTGACCCTTCCAGACACTTCAGTCACCATGTCTGACAGAGGTCGCTCGCCTTCCCCTGCTGGGCCTGGAGGTCCCTCCGGCTCGGGACGACGCCCTTCTCAGTCTCCCGCACGTTCTGCGTCCGGCTCTGCTGCTGGCGGTGCTCCTGTCGGCTACCAGAAACCCCTTGGCTTTGATCCAGCCAAGCCCCAGGGCCAGGAAAATCAAGGCAATACCCGAATGGAGTTGCCCCCTGACGCTTACGTGGCTGAGACCAAGAAGGACTTGTTCACGCTGCGAAACGGGCGTTTCAACACTGAAGGGAAACCCGAGCAGATCGAGGTCAACCAGTACAGGATGACCAAGTTCGACTACAGTAAAAAGATCTTTCAGTACGACGTAAGTAGCTTTCATATGAGTCCACATTCCATTCATTCTAATAAACACTACAGGTTTTCATCTCTCCCAACCCGGACAAGATTGGCCCCGTCATGAAGAAGATCTGGGCACATGACACTACTCGCAATGCCATGAAAGCATACAACTTCGAGAAGTGGCTCTTCGATGGGAAGAAGCTGGCATGGGGCCCTGTTCTTGTGGAACGTGGCGAGGCTCGCTTCACTGTCGACCTTGACGAGGGCAGACGACCTGCTGGTGGGAGAGCTCGCGAAGGCGGCAAGTTTCTGGTCACAATTCGAAAGACCACCGAGATCCAAGTTGCTGCTCTCCAAGGTTACCTTGAACACAAGATTTCATTCAACAACAGCGTTCAAGAGGCGCTGAACTTTATGGATCATCTTGTGCGACAGTGGCCTTCCAAGAACCTCCTGGCCATCAAGCGAAACTTTTACAAGACTGGTCAGCCTGGAGCCCCTCTTCACGATGGAGCTATTGTTGAGGTTCACAAGGGCACATATGCCTCCATCCGCATGAGTGACAACATCAAGCAGAAGGGTGTTGGCCTTGGCTACAACATTGATGTTGCCAACACTTGTTTCTGGATCGGCAACCAACCGATGGACAAGATGGCTTGCAACTTCCTCGCCACTCTGGATACGAAGTTTGGAGGACAAACACCTGGAACTCTCCACGAGTTGCTCAAGCCTGTCCAGGAACGCAAAACAGGACGCTGGGCCTCCTCGGATGCTTTCAAGCAGCTCCGAAAGATGCGTCGGCTCAAGTTCAAGGTCAAGCATAGGGGCCGAAAAAACGAGGACAAACTGTATACCATCCAAGACTTTGCTTTCAATGAGAAATTCGGCGAAGCGGGCGCATCGGCCAGGACCTGGACCTTTGAAAAGGATGGGAAAGACATCTCGGTGTATGAGTACTACAAGAAGGAGTACAACGTGACCCTGCGACTATCTCATCTTCCACTGATTGATGCTGGAAAAGGCGGCATGATTCCTATGGAGCTTGCCTTCGTTGAGGACATGCAGCGATACCCATTCAAGCTTAACCCCGACCAGACAGCCGCCATGATCAGAATTGCTGTCACCCGCCCAGCTATTCGCAAGCGAGACATTCATACTGGAGCTGCTGCTCTGCAGATCGGTCAAGATCCGTTCCTGAAGGAGTATGGCGTCAACATCGATTCGCAGTTTGCAAAGACCGAGGCACGCATTCTGAGTGCCCCAATCGTCAGGTTTGGACAAGGTACAGCCGAACCCAGATTTGCTGGTCGCTGGGACTTGCGAGGCAAGAAGTTCTGGAAGCAGAATGTCGCGCCTCTCCAGAGCTGGGGCTTTATGGCCCTGGAGATGACCCTTCCGCAAGCCGTTATGCAGGCTTTTGCCAGTACCTTCAAAAGCACCTACATCGGCCACGGAGGCAAAGTGCTCGCCGACCCTGTTCTTTTGGATATACCTGGTAATCTACGCTATGATGCTGCGAAAGCCATTGCTCATGCTCATGAGCGGATCACGAAGCAACGGGGATACACTCAACTATTGTTTGTTATCGTCTCCAAGAAGAACAGCGGAACTTATGAGCGCCTCAAGAAGTCCGCGGATTGCAGATTTGGTATTCTTACCCAGGTCGTCCTCGGCAACCACGTGCAGAAGAACAATGGCCAATACCATTCGAATGTTTGCATGAAGGTGAACGCCAAGCTGGGTGGTGCTACTTCCTGCACTCCTCCTTTGTGGAAAACCCCTACATTTTTCCCCGACTCCCGCCCTACCATGATTGTAGGTGTTGATGTATCCCATGCCGCTCCTGGAGGCGTAACCCCATCCACCGCCTCGATGACTATGTCTGTGGACAAGGATGCCACTCGTTACGCCGCAGTTGCTGAGACCAACGGATACCGTGTCGAGATGTTGACCCCCTCGAACATTCGATTCATGTTCGGAGAGCTCATCCCTCGTTGGAGAGCCAACCACCAAGGACTGGTTCCTAAACACCTAATCTATTTCCGAGACGGTGTAGGAGAAGGACAATTTGCGTACGTGTTGGACCAGGAAGTCGAAGAGATCAAAAAATATCTTCGCACGATCCTTCCTGCTGGACAGATGCCAAAGTTCACTGTGATTGTGGCCACCAAGCGTCACCACATTCGTTTCTTCCCTCAGAGAGGCGATAAGAATGGAAATCCTTTGCCCGGTACTTTGGTTGAACGAGAAGTCACGCATCCGTTTATGTTTGACTTTTACCTCAACTCACACGTCGCTATCCAGGGGACTGCTCGACCGGTTCACTACCATATCATCCTGGATGAGATGAACATGCCGGTGAATGATCTACAGAAGATGATTTACCAGCAGTGCTACTCGTACGCACGCTCGACCACCCCTGTTTCGCTCCATCCGGCTGTCTACTACGCGCATCTCGCTAGTAACCGAGCTCGCGCCCATGAGAACGTCAACTCTAGTGATGGTTTCCGAATCGGTCCCAAGGGCCACGAGATTGCTGCAGAGAAGCAGGCGCATGGTACCTCCACCAACCTTCCTAACAGGAACGTTGAAGCACCCCCATTGATCCGCCTTGGTGGTGCAACTAGCCAGACGCCTCAGGAGGGTGAGCAGCGCCAGAGAGACTTTTTCCGTGGCACTATGTGGTACATCTAATCTGTCATGGAGGATACCATGGATACGACCGTGGATGGTGATGGAATTGCAGAGGTGATGGGGTGATGAAAGTTGAGAGTTGATCGCTAGGGCGGTGGGAAGGGCATGGACAATGCGAGCGATCTTGATTTCTGGTGTACAAGCTAGCGGATGCAGCTTTGAGGAAGCACAGGATCACATTAAAACTAAAAGGGGCGACCGGTTTGGCGGGAAGTGGCGGTGGAGGTTGATTTTACTTGTTCTTAAAAATAGCTCTTGATCAATTCTATCCCAGCGATCTTGATATTGCTTGCTGTTCGAAAATGTGACTCGATAAGCTAATGTGAGATTGAGGATGGAGGTTGATCTCGCCTGACTTGGCTTCCATATAAGGAGGAAATTTTCACCATTTGCAGGAGTATATAAGTTACGTCTGCACGGTCGACTATGAATGTATAGTGTAATGAAGTTGACAATGGATCATGGAATGTGATAAAGGTCCATGATGAGCTGCGAATCCATAGATTCTTAGAATGTGGCGCTTGAGAGCCGTGGAGAGATTTGGACCTTCTAGCTATAGAGAGACTGTGAGACAAGTATGAGAAATATCTGGAACTACATCCGATGTTAGTATATTCGAGCCCATAGTCTAATAATATATATCTAGATCTCGTACTGGGTAATGATATATCTCAGCGGCTTGAACAAGAGGAACCTCATTTCTTCCAGTATATCATTATAGGGTATCTTTGGTGAGAACAGAACCATCTCAGAGTTGCTGCTAACTCATTGCCTGATTCAGACATCGAAAACGAGCATGTGAGGTGAAACATGGCCATTCCTGACGTGGTTGACCATCCCGATCAGCCAAGACATTTTCTGTTCTGCTAATAAGCCCTCGTCCTGGATGTCTCAAACCCAAGACAAGCCTGAAAGCGGCATGCCACATCGCCCGGAGCCTAAAACGGCGCGTTGGAAACTGCAAAAATTGCCCGAGATGGATGGTTTCGGAGCCTTGTCTCAGATATTCATCTCAGATATTCTGTTCACGAATAGCCAAGAGAATCATGACCACTGCAAA
The DNA here is from genome assembly GCF_900044065.1 of Fusarium mangiferae. NCBI lineage: Eukaryota > Fungi > Ascomycota > Sordariomycetes > Hypocreales > Nectriaceae > Fusarium > Fusarium mangiferae. The sequence goes on from NW_024573921.1 coordinate 2,278,236, forward strand.
CTCAAGGGCCTGGGCCTGGATCAAGGATAAATATCTCTCTCTGCCATCTCTTTCTGACTTCGAATCGTCTTACTCAACCAGTCACTCACTTACTCCTTGTGTGTTCCTAGTCATTCTTTACTTTTCTTTGTTGCAACATGATTCTACCACTCTTCTTTGCTTGCATCTTTGCTGCTGGCGTTTTCGCGCAATCAACTGCTGATCCTGCTCTGACAAAAGATGGGGCGTTCCAACATCTTGGATGCGTTGCTATTAGGCCCGGCACCTTTCCTCGTCAGTTCGATCTGGGTCAAGCCGGCTGTACTTCATCATGTTCATCAAACGGCAACATTATCGGCTTCCGTGGAAACAGCTGTGTCTGTGACCGTCTTGATCTCTCCCCAGGGCCCATCGCCTACCGCGTTGCAAAGGTTGATAACGCTCTCTGCAATCAATGGTGTGATCCAGCCGACAGGTCCAAGGGAACCTGTGGAGGAGCCACGATCCAGGGATGGCCCATCTACGACCTGTACAAGAGAAACAATGCCCAGATCGTATATGAGGCCTTTCCAGGTGTTACTCCCACTCCTGCACCTACTCGGCCCGTCCAAACTGGCATGCCCATTCCCAACCCCAGCCCAAACCCTAAGCCAGGTGACGTCTGGCACGAATGCCCACCCAATATTGTCAACTGCCCTTATCGTAACAAATGCCCCAATGGCAGATGTCAACTCAAGCCTGTCGTTCAGCCGTGTCGTGGATGTACTTACAACGGTACTGGTAACTGGACTGCTCCGACTTGTCCTCCTGGAGGCTGCAATCAAGGTCCCAAGCCTGTTCCAGTTCCAGTCCCCGGTGGAAATGGAGGGAGTGGAGGCAACGGAGGTAACGGAGGCAATGGAGGGAACGGAGGTACCGGAGGCACTGCTGGAAACGGAGGCAATGGTGGTAGCGGCGGCAGCGGGGGCTCTGGAGGAGCTGGAGGCTCCGGAGGCAATGGCGGAAACGGAGGTAACGGCGGGAATGGAGGTAACGGCGGGAATGGAGGTAACGGCGGGAATGGAGGTAACGGCGGTGGATCTAGCGGATCCAGTGGCGGCGACGGGCATCACGGAGGCCAGCCTCCTGTCATCGTCAACTCGGCCGTCAAGGCTCGGGGTGAAAGCGGCATCCTGGCTCTCGTTGTGATTTCCTTTGCCTGCACTCTCTTATAGACTTGGGGATGGAGGATATTACCATTATAGGGGAGTTAGAGGTGGCTTTTTGTTCTTGTAATACTCTTCGTATAGAAAAGGGGTAATAGGGGTTAGATACAGCTTTGGCTTAATATAATATCACATCAGCAAGACATCGGGAGCAACACATCAAATGGGGACTATCGAAACTCTGTTTCTTCATTTTACTTCTATTTTGGTGTCGTGGTACAATATGCGTTCTGTGGCCGACTCACAGGATTGTACATTTTCTCATATGGCGAGCATGCCTTTAGACGTCGGGATGTTCACTTAAGCAATGATCTTTTCCTTGCACTCGATACTACACTCAGTTAGTAAAATTACCGCAATGAATGTAATTGTATAACTCACCCATGGTCTGCCTTGAGCTGCTTCATCAACGTTCTGGCAAGGCTAGGGTACACAGGGGCGACAACACCCTTATCTGTGATAGTACCGTCGAGAACCATCTTGGTAGCTACGGGATTGGTCAGTATGCATAAAATCAATTACTCAATCTGGCAGGGAGAACATACCAACACCACAAGGAACACCGACGAGCTTGGACATGGCGGAGTAGCCACCGGAACCCTCAGGGGCACCATACTCGATAAGGGTGGAAGTCCAGGTGTTCTGGCTGCCATCCTTGTTGACGACCTCGAAAGTGTGTTGAAGGAACTGGATAAAAGTCAGAGTGGAACCCCATGTTTAAGTCAAGCTCCCTGTTGGTACTCACCACAAGGTCGCGCTCGCCCTCCTCATAGGCCATCTTCTGCTCAAGAGTGGCGCACAGGGTGTCGAGGGCTGTTCCACGAGGGGTGGTCTTGGCATCAGAGAAGACACCAACTGTAACATTTTATCAGTATACGCTCAAAACCGACCGTCAGCACTTTAGACTTACTCCACTTGAGACCAGCTAGCACTTGGCTCTTGACAGACTCGTCGCTGATAGAGGTCTTTGAGAGAACAGCCTTGATCAGATCCTCCTCGCTTGATGAGCTAGCACCGATGAACTTCTGGAGGGCCTCCTTCCAAGGAATAGCCTGCTTGAAGAAGTCTTGCTCATCGACACTGAGGAAGCCAATGTCGACGAGAGCCTTGACGAACTGGGGGAAACCATTATAGCGAATGGTTCCTCGGACGACGGTCTCGGCATCAGGAATGCGGTAGCTGTGGAGGTCAGTCACTGCCACTCAAAGTATTTCTCTCTAACCTACCGCTGGCGGTAACCAGTGCTGTCGCGGTTTCCATAGGCAACAAAGTTGTAACCCAAGTAGCCGGTGTGGTAAGGCTTAGCAGTGCCCATGAGATCCACACCGGTGATGTCAACCAGCTTGTTGTCCTCGTAGTATTTGGCGTTGTTCTTGAGGGCCAGAAGGACACCTCGACTGCTCCAGCTGAACTTGTAGCCTAATCGTAGTTAGTGGCGGTGGCGTGAGTCATGATCGGGATCTGGAGTACCTAGGGGGTTGTTGGAGTCTGAGAGTTGGTTAGCTGTGATCATTGGCCATTGAGTTTGGAAACACACTCTCAGGGGCGGGGAGACCACCGCAGAAGCTCTTGAAGGACTTGATCTTGCCACCCTCCTGCTGGATGCGGTCGATGAAGTCGACGGCGTAAAGGTGATCGACACTTATATGTGTTAGCGAACGGTTAGAGTCGTAGATGGTCGAGAAGCATACCCAGGGTCAACCTGAGATAAGTCAGCAAGCTAGAATGGGAAGACAGGGCGATATTACTTACACCAATCTCATTCAGGACTGTGATACCGGCAGCCTTGGCCTCCTCGTGAAGCTCCTCCATAGCAGGAGAGACGTAAGAGGTAGTGACGACATTCTTCTTGGCCTTGATAGCGGCCTTGATGACGGCAACGTGGTATGTGTAGGGAATCAGAGAGATGGTGATGTCGTGCTTAGCAACAGCCTCCTCGAGAGCAGCGGAATCGTTGACGTCGAGGCTAATGGCGTTGGTGTTGTCGAAAGTTCCAGCGAGGTTCTTGGCCGAGGCGAGAGTACGGCAAGCAACAGTAACGTGAACGCCAGCCTTGGCGAGGACTTCGACGGCAGGAGTGGCAACGAAGCCGGAACCGAGGAGGAGGGCGGATTGAGGCATTGTTGACGATGAATTGATCTGTGGTGTTGTAATAGAGAGATTCTCGTTGGAAGCAAAAGAATTTCCAGGAGCTCTTACTCAGTCAACGAAAATGTAAATGTTCTGCCCCGCATTTTGGTAGGTGACGAGGGGCACCTCCCCTCCCGGCTTTCGGAGGTCGAGGAGCTGTAACGATATCTACCTACCTTAGGTGCTCCGTATTTCCCAACCGATACCGGGGCCATTGATACAAGAGGTAACCCGTAGCAAAGCGTAGAGCTGGCGCTAAGAACGGGGTTTGAGCCTGGGGCAGGCCTGTAATGTCTTTGCTTTGTGACGAAATCGCGGGTAAAAGTGGACATTTTTGACGATGTAAAATAGACGAGTTTTTGTTGCTGTCTAAATTGGAATGTGTTCCCGAGATAAAGACACTAACTCATGAGTAGCGTTTATACAAGACAGAACACTCGTTCCTACAATCCATATATTAAATGTAAAATGGAATCAGGCTACGTACATCAACTTCCAAAGCACGAGTCAGTCTGCGGCAGATAACAACACAACAAGACCAGAACCCCTGTAAGACGAATCATACAAGGCTCAATTGGTCGATCACGGGCCTGCAATCTCTAGCGAAGAGTCCGGGGAGTTGAAAATGCGGCCAGGGGATGGCAAAAATTTCAGTGTTCGATGGAATGATAAGAATATTTGGCAAGACTTGAAACATTATGAGTTAATCTGGGATGGATTAGTTAACTTCTTGACTCCCTAGATAATTATCTTTGCAACCTGATCCAAAGTCTTCGAGTATTCCAACACCCGCAAGCAAGGCCTTCCAGTTGCAGGCATGATAAACTTATCACAGATTTCAATTTGGATACATGGTGAACTGGTAACTTTTGAGCCGGGGGATTGAAAGTACACTCTGTAACCCCCCGGGCTTATGTAGAGACCCTCCCTGTACACATCCATACTTGATTCATTGGAATTAATCTGCCACGTAATTGATGAGAAACCCGTACTTAAAGGCTGCTTTGAAGCTAGAAGAGTCAATAATATGTTTGGCGCAGTCATTATTTAGACCGTTAGATGTTACAAGATCTAGTTCGCTACGGGAGTATTCAGGTGATATGAGAAGCGGTTGCTATAAGTCGTTAGTATCACCGCATTTCAAAAGGTCAAGACAACCAAGAGTTGGATCGAAACTCAATCAGGCACGAAAGCGAACAGACTTTGCCGGCAGGGAAGGAATAACAAGATGATGTATATCAGTCATAGCCAGGGTCATGTAGCCGGTCCCCAATCCTCACCGAGAGAAACCCTCCCACGCATTCATCATCTGAAAAAGCCAGTACCATGTGGGTGTGGCTCATGTCTTAGACCAATGACAAAGAGAAGGGATTTTGCCCTTCTCCCTGGTCCGAGTCTGTCACACCTGGTGGTGTAATTTCAGTCCTCTGGAGAGTCCGACTTTTAAGCTACATGATAATCAACGGCAGCAACATGGATTAGTCAAGACTCACGCCCTGAGGTGAGATCAATTGCTATTGGCAGTTGACAGAATTCATCCCTGCTTTGTGATACCGCCTCCCTTTTGTAATTTGGTGAACAGACCTCAGGTTACACAAGGCGTTATGCAAGGCTCAGACCATTTGATTTCCATAAAGGCAGGGAGAGTTACAATGTCACATAAACACTTGTCACATATTAGCACCAGGAAACACAATCTAACCCACAAAGAATATTATGGCTAACCGAAGACGTGTAGAAAACTCGACATAAGAATGATCGCTGCGATGTTTTAGGCAGAATAGCACTAAGAATAGAACAAAGTGCAAAAAGAGTAGTTTCAGCATCAGTCAGCCTTGAGAGTATTGTGTTGGTCCAGACCAAGGAAATCTTCACTACTAACCATAATTTGAGGGGTTGGGTCTCATAATGGGTGAGGCTTTACCTGCCTTTGGCCCAAACCTGACCCGACCTGACACAACTTGACACCTGTAAACGCCGACCTTGCAGTGCGGCCTCTCGCCGATACGCTACTGTGTGGCAGAATACCGCGAGGCTTCAATGTATATATGATATCGACCGGTGAGAGAATGACGCTAAGATTGGTGGATCCGGCATTACCATCTAGTCTCCCCGATCCCGAGTGACAACTTGGACCATCCATCGCTTATTAGAGCTTCGATGGCCCTGTGCCAAGTTTCCCGGAAGTTTATATCGAAATAGCCGGACTTGGAAATTCCTTGGGGCCCAAGATAATGTCCTCTCAAATGTTTCAGTCGAAAACGGAGAGGTATGGGGTCAGCTGAGACTTGGTCTCAACTTAAACTTCCGTCGACCCGGTTAATCAGAACGCGTGCGGGATGTGAATATATAAAAGTTCGATGATATGATTGTGAGGTCATATGTCGTGAACTTGAGGTTTGCCATCTCGAGCGATCAGTTTGTTTGAAATCACTGATTCTGAAATTTCTGGAAGGCAAGCTCATGCCTATCGGCCAAGAAACTCTCGATTCAATTAGAAAGGCTCGCTGGAGATTTCTGCAGGTCTCCAGGAGGTCGGCTGGTGGCTCAGTTGTATGCTGTTGGTTGTGAAATTTCCCAGTGGGTGTGTATGGTCTTGTTCTGCCTAAAACGCCCCCCTATTTTTACAGATGCGTGCGGGTTCATAGTGCGGAAGCTTAGTCCAACACCATCATCTTGCGTGTGAAGCCTTGGCCCTGCATCTATTATCGGCTTTGGTCGCCATGCAGGATTTAATAATGGCTGTTCACCAATGAATGTCTATTGACAGATTCCTTCGAAGCAGCCTCGCCGTAGCGGTGAGTCTGGGAGGGCGAACCCCCTTCCAACCGACCCGGTCAGCCAAGAAGGCGTCACCCACTCAAGGCGCTCTTTCTCCTTTGGTTCTGATGTGCCTTGCTTTCCCAATTCAGCCGTGAAACTCAAATTCCAGTCATTATCTGTCTGTTCCCTCCGCCATCTTTTCTCTTGTCTCACTTGCTTGCTTCCCATTTTTTGTCGACTCCATCCCTCGTCATCTTCATCTCCCGCGAGCTTTTACCTCCGAGACATTCGAATCTCCCTTGATGATCCAAGACTACAACACCGTGTTTCAGTCTGCTTTGGTGCACATTAGTCTATTAGACTAGTGCAGCCAGTTTACCCTATCTTCAGCACCACCATGTTATCCCCCTTACTGATGCGTGCACGCGAGTGTCAACGGACTCGCCTCGCCCCGTCCCGCGGCTCCCTATTGACGAGATGGAGATTTTGATGCCGGGATGTAGAGGAATCTTCGTCATCCTTTTGCCGTCGTATAAAGTGCATAGAACTTTCCCTACATCTTGTTGCTGTCTTTACTTAAGCAATCTTCAACAACAATCTCGGGCGAGCCCTCAGTACACCAGTTTCCTGAACTCTACGACACAAAATTCTTCGGTTCTTTGACTGGAGCATGAAGCTCTGAATGCGTCTCATAATGGAAGATACCGTACAGTCAGAGTAAGTTCTGACTCCTATACTCTGCATTGGCGAACCCTTTAGTCCTCCCGCAGGCTATGATGTTGGAATCAAGTTCATGCACTGACAGAAATCTTGTTCAGATGCGCTAGCTACGAACAACATTACTCGGTCCGATCACAGGAAGGTTTGATCTGGTCCATAGAGGGACAATATTCAGTCCAGTTACATGCCTATCTCCGACAGCCATCCAGGGACGACCCCTTTTCAGCATGGTCAACGACGCCAATTGATCCTTCCTCGAACCTTACCTTTAGGCACATGGAAGCACTGTGGAATCTTCGTGTCACTTCATGCGTTGCATATATCTGCCACCGAGTCCTCGTTCTCCTATTCCAGTCACAGGTTGTTGTTGAGCCTGCAGCCCAGACGCATCAACGTCAGTCACCAGAGGCTCACACCACGGACACTCAGCTTGATACATACGGCATAGGAGCACAGTTCGAGGGGCCGTGAACTCATTGACGGTCGCTGAAATAGCTGTCATGTTGGAAACCCTCGTCTCAAACTGTTACAATCACCCAGAAAGAGCCCTTCTTTACACCATCTCTGCTGATTTTACTTCTTCTTATTTTCCCCATTTAATTCTCTCCATGCTGCAGTTGCCTTTCAATTGCTCTACTGTCATACCATCGCTTGAACAATTTATTATATTTGACAAATTAGCCTTATCTCGCAGATGGTGTTGCTATATTGAGGTGTTTCGACCGTGGTCCCCTCATTATCTATCTTTCAGGTGATGAGTATCTGATTCATCTGCGAATGAGCAAAACCCTGACTTTATGTATTCTGCAATTACACTGAATTCTCTCACATATACGGCAGTGAATGTTTATTGTGCGTTATTTTATAGACTTTCATCAAGCTTATGCTTCAATCTTGCCATGATAACCTAACCTAACCCGGAGCTACGAACACCAAAACAAACCTTCGATCTCAGATCGCGGTGAGAATTAACTGGTCAAAGAGCAAGCCAAGTTAATCATCAACTACCCTAAGCTTTTTTGTCACTGAGGACTCTTAAGTAGTCTGAACTTTTGTCCTTCCCCCAACCCCTAGTCAACCCCCAAACCCATGCTATCTCCAGCCACATCACGGGTTGCATGGCCTTTAGGGAGCAAGAAAATACCAGACCTTTATATAAGGTTTCAAAATAAACTCAGCAAAAGATACCCTAAATTTGATAAATATACCTAAAATTTATGCAAATTTACCTAAGTCTTTTTATCACTTAGGGTCAAGGTCCTGGGTTTTCTTTCCTCCCCTAGCAAGGTTCGTCATCCTGATATTGAGCTTACCCCAAACTTCCCCACAGTTTTCTCCTCATCTACCGACAATCCCCCAGATTGTGGATTAATGTTCTGAGAGGCGTATTTTACTGGAAGGATCTTGGGATCTAGTTAATCCATCAATGAAAAGCCGTTATTATTGGGGAGGAACTGACTCAAAACTGGAAACGTTAGAACCATTCAATGCATCGGGAGTCTGATCAGGTGCCGAAAAATCGGATCTGGGTCCGCGCTCGGTCTTATTCCCGTGTCGGTATGTTCAATATTATCACCACGATCACATTGCCTGGGAAGAATAACGGGCTGGAATAAGATCGACAACTATTACAACGCCTAGTACCCCATCAAAATCACCAAGCATATATATATCAAGTCTCGCCCTATATGTGGGCTAGTCGTTGTTCCGTCTTTGAATCCATCTTACAAGTGAATTGAAGGTGTTTCGCTCCATCGATCTACTCCTGCAGGGCGCCCCATCTTAAAAGCAACGGACCAGATCTTTATCGGCCGACGTCTTCGGGCTATAAAAGCCGATATCGCCCTCCCCCCTTCTGCAGTTCGTGCAAGTCAAACACTCCCCGCCATCAAAATGGCCGATGTCAACGCCACAAAAGGCGAACTCGAACAGGCCCAGGCTCAAGAGATGGAACAAGCGGACGATAGAATCAGCAGGATTGACAGTGTCCAAGTTGGTAATGTCGACAAACCGCAGGGGGACGGGATATACGCCGAAGCTCTTGCACAATATCCTACTGATGATTCAATCGACCCAATTCTGGAGAAGAAAGTCAGAAGGAAACTCGACCGACTCATAATACCTGTTCTGGGAGTTTGCTACTTTTTTTACTATGTTGACAAAACAACACTGTATGTCTAACCTACACAGCACCCGAAAGACCACGATATCTAACCAACCATACCTATCTAGTTCCTATGCTGCCATCTTTGGTCTCAAGGATGATCTCAAGCTTAAAGGTGACGAATACTCTTGGCTCTCTAGCAGCTTCTATTTTGGCTGGCTCATCTGGGCTATTCCCTCGAACCTCCTGATGCAACGCAGCCCTCCTGGTTACTACCTGGCGTTCAACATTTTCATGTGGGGTGCTCTCCTCATGACACAGGCCGCTGCAAAGAATTTTGCTGGTCTTCTCGCTCTTAGAATCCTGTCCGGTGCATTTGAAGCCATCGCAGACCCGGCTTTCATGCTCATTACTTCCATGTACTTCACGCGTGAAGAGCAACCAAGTCGTATATCAGCTTGGTATGCTTTCAACGGTATAGGTGTTGCTGGCGGAGGTCTGATTGGTTAGTTCTTCGGTCTACTTTCTCTCAAGTTATACTTAACACCTCTTTGACAGGCTATGCAATTGGTAATATCAAAGGAGCGCTTCAGTCGTGGCGTTACGAGTTCCTTGTAGTTGGCGCTTTTTGCTCTGCTTGGGCCATCGCTCTCGTTCTGCTACTACCCAATTCTCCTCGCACCATTCGAGGTTTCTCTCACGATGAGAAGCTCATCATGATTGCTCGAATGCGACGCAACCAAACTGGCATCGAACAGCGAAGAATCAACTGGGCTCAAATCAAAGAAGCCTACCTCGACTACAAGACATGGCTATTCACTTTGCTTGGATTCGTTTCTAATGTCCCCAACGGCGGAATTTCAAACTTCTCCACGCTAGTCATCCAGGGTCTTGGGTTTGATACGCTGCATACGGCCCTGCTGGGCATTCCTCAGGGCGCCCTCGTGGTCATCTGGATCGGACTTGGTGCTCTGGCCAACAAGTATATGCCTCCCAATAGCCGAACTCTGGTCAGCGCCATCTTCATGATACCAACTATAGCCGGAGCGCTCGGCTTTCTTCTGGCACCAGAAGATGCTTACGTTGGCCGTTTGATCTGCTTGTAAGTGCATTGGATCCTGCTCAACATGCTGTCCTCTAACTTTGTGAAGCTACCTCACTGGCTCATATCAGGCATCATTTGTCATATGCCTCTCTCTCATCACTTCAAACACCGGAGGCCAGTCCAAAAAGATGATTGTTTCTGGTATGATTTGGTTTGGTGCCTGTGTTGGCAACATTGCCAGCCCCTTTTTCTATCGTCCCGAACAGGCACCCTCCTACCACCTTGGTATCGGATCACTTCTTGTGGCCAACTGCATCGAGTTCGCCCTGTTTTTCGTCTTTAGATATGCCTTCAAGTGGGAGAACAGACGCAAAGAGCAGCATCGTGAAGCTTTACGAGCAGCAGGCCATGATTTTGCTGCCAACACTACTGCGTTCATGGATATGACGGATAAGGAAAACCCGAACTTTGAATACGTGTATTAGGATATATTCTGTCATTTCAGCTACGAGGCATCTTTCAACGAACCCAACTACGATTTACCTGCAGTAGCTTCATGGCCGAATATCCCATCTGTCTCTATAGGCAGGCGGTGTGCGACAACCCAGAGCATGTTTTCTCGAGCCCCATTGTCTTGCTATTGCGACAGATAATTTAGCGGAGGTCAAAGAAACTACTTACTCCTTGAGCCCCAAGGAAGCCTAACATCTCCCAGTACAGCGAAAGTCGATTCGTCATAAAATATCATTCTGAATGCATTGCTTGACTTTGTTCTATCGTTTGTCAATATTGTCGGATGTGCAGTTCGCGAAATTCAAAGAAGATCAAGGGCTTTGATGCCATACATCTGGTTGTTCTGTCAACAACACTTATGTTCAATATAAAGTCACAGCCTCCAATGACCGACCTTGGTCTATGTCCCTGCAGCATGTTATCGATTTCGAGAACATGATGTGGGAATGTTCACAGCCCTTAGAGCGTCCCTTGGCTTCGACAAAAAAAAGTTATTGTTCGATCACACAGACCAATAGTCCTTATATTCTTTCGCCTCTGATTTATACCAATGTTCAGTCTTGAAGATAAATATGACCTTTTCCACCACTATATTATAAATCGAGGTAGCTTCCCTGAATACCTTGCTGTCTTACCAACACAAGCTCTGAAAGGACTGAAAGGCAGCAGATTCTCTCCAGCAACACTAAAACGCCACCACTTGCAGGCCCTCTTTGTGCTCGAGGTAAGTAACCTCTTCAGATTAAATACTGCCACTTTCAGCCTATAGCATCTCGCAAGGTAGTCTTGAAGATGGCTCCTGTTCCGGTCGTTGAGCTCAGAGAGCTCGAATCTTGCTCGCCCAACATTGTTTACGGTGATCCAAAAGGTTCATATCTGGCTGCCGTGATTTTGGCTGCGAATTTGGCAATAATGAGTGTAGCCTCTATTTCGCTGTGTTTAATAGCGAGGCAGCGTAAAAGAAAGCTCCAATCCGCCCAACGCAATGCTTTGAAATATCAAGCCATAGTACAGACTGCGCAGGCCGAAGCACTTGAATCGCAGCACAGGGCTGGGAAATATCAAACAGAGAATATTAGTCTGTCTAAAGCCCTGGAGCAGTTGCAAAGGCATTCTGTCGAACCCAGTGGTAATCATCATAGCTCTACTCGAGCCAGTTCATTAGCTAAGGAGTCAGCGAAGCATCTTCAGATAGTGCCTCCAGCAAATTGGCAGAAGCCTGGCAACTCACCGCTTAGACAGGTAGAGCCAGTCTCGCCGGTAAGTTCCACGGCCTCAAGCGAATATGAAGGCTTCTCCGAGAGTGCACCCTCAAATGATGGTTACTATAGCTCTAATGACCAGACCTTCACTGCTCGAACAGAGAGAATGGTGGCGGAAATCCGTGCTGAACAAGATGGCTCTAATCGCGTGTCCGATAGGCCACCCCAGATTCCTCGCTATTCCTTCCAAGGAAGTGGTCAGTGAGAAGACTGCGATTCATGATGCGCCCTCAAGTGACACCCAGATTTCAGTTGCGAGATGATCAATGTGGTAGTAGTAACTCAATCAAGATAAAGCCCTACACTCCTTTCACTCTTCAGTTCAAACTCGTGGCTTCAAGCGTGACTCTCCGTCGACATGTTGGAGAAAATGCCTATCTGCACTCGTAAATTGACCAGGACTCTGCCTTGTTACCTCATTGTAAAAATAACTAACCTGGTTGCCTGTCCGCCATCATAACTCTCGGATATTTTCGATTCTGCATTAAAAGAACTTGCTCTTAAGGCCACCCATAACGACATTCCTCTTTTGCTTATTGAGGAACTTGTTTACATCATCTGCCCATCCAGCGCTGTTGTTCTGCAGGTTCTCCATATTGTCACCCATCATGTTCAACTTCTCGGTCCTTTCGTTCAGTTGCCTTGTCAGGTAGTCTCCCCAACCTTCCTGGCTGCCCGATCCTGATGCAGCGGCTGACTCTCCAGCCCGAGCAGCCCGTTGCTCTGCTGCCGCTGCGTCCATCATTCGCTTGCTGGGAGGCCTATCTGGGCCTCCTACCAGCAGATCAAGATCGGTAGGGGAGATGTATTGGCTGCCCGAGATCCACTGCATGTTTGAAATAGTCGGCCGAGGTGGGCACTCAAGCTTGGGGTTAATCAGCGTGTCTGGAGACTGTTGAGGTCCTTTACCCGTTCCCCAGACGTGGATCACGGCAAGCTCACTTGGCCCTGTCCAAGCAAAGACGTCACCAGTCTGAGTAACGACTGAGTTTGTACTCCTCGTCACATCTATCATGGGAAGATCGGCCTTTCCGATGTCTCTGAGACCCGGGATTGAGAATGCACGAGCAGTTCGGTCACCAAACACACCAACGACAGCAAATCCCTGTAACTCGAGCTCTGCTACACATGCAGAATCACACAGTATGCTATCGAACTCTTTTGACGCGCCTTTAGAGTTGGCTGGCTTGAAGATTCGGATTTCTGTTTGCGTGACTATCGTCCTTGTTAGTTGGGTCAATTTGAGCCAAAACCATGCGCCACTTACCAGCAACAAGTACGCCATTGACCTGACGTCCTTCTCTGAGGCCTGCCACGATCGGTCCAGTAGCATGGGCAGGCTTGCCCGTGTCAGCTTCGATGGGGTTGAGTGAAATGATCTTCCCATCAAACGATACAACTCCTGCGAGCGACGCAGAGTATGTGCCGTCTTGGCCAGGCAGAAGTTTAAAGGTGATGACTTTGCCTAGGTTCGTTCCCACGAAACAGCAAATGCTCGAGTATTTGTCCTCGTCCAAGGTCATGACACCAAACTCAATTACGACAGGCCACTCTTTCTGGGGGCCCGGCGAAGAACTGTGGCTCTTCAGGAATGAAGATCGCTTATCTGGCTTGGCGAAATCCGTCATGGGAGCTTGGAAGAAGATAGTAGGTCCGCGAAGATCAATCAGTGTAAGGAACCCAAGTTCTGAGCCTACGGCTACGAATCCAACATTGGACACCTGTATAGCTGTGATGGGGCCCATCATCATCTCGTAGAGAACGAGAGGCTGCAGGCCCTCCTTGAGGCCTGGTTCTGCTCTCGAGCTAATGTCCGTGAGGCCCTTGGGATTGGGGTCAAGCTGGAGAGCTTTATCTTTGCCGAAAAAGCGATTCTGACCCCATCGATAAATGATGGCCTCTCCCGTGCGTGTTCCTACGACGAATTCTCCGGTGCTAGTCGCCATGTTCATACAGGTAATCTCTACATCATCGTATCGGTCCAGAGCTCGAGCAACATCGACTTGGAGCTGGGTTCCATTTTCAATTTCATCAGCATGGCCCGAGTCCCAGATCCTGATTGTACTATCGGCATGAGCGGCTTGGATTATGGTTCTCTCTTCAAATCTTTTCCGAGGCCGCGACGCCTCGGCTCCTCCTTTGAGCAGCGGCTCGCCTTGATTGCGCTTCTCGAACATGGAGAGCCAGCGTGGACGTTCGAGAGATGACACATTGACTTTTGTCACAAATGGATGAACAAAAGAAACGGAGGGGTGGAGCTGGTTGGTAGGACTGATCGGGTAGCCAGAGGGGAAACTCAGCGTGATGAGTTCACCAGATGAGAGGAGAACCATGACAGCGATCGGGTCTTGAGCGCCAGCAAAGTGAGGAGAAAATCGTGGAATGAGGAGGAAGTTAATCGCTTGCGCACCAGAAGGAAGAGGAAGAACATTCTGGCGTTTTCCCCTGCAGTAATTAGCCAATATTTGCCAGGTCGAGGTCGCGTAGACTGGCGTCTGGCTCAGGTCAATGAATGTCAAGCCCTTTGGCGATGCGTCTGGGCGTTGTCCGCCTGCAATGAGAAGGCCACTATCGTCGCAATTCTCTTTGCAACACCAAGCGATCTTAGTGATGGGCTCAGGTAAAGCAGGTGTAGGAGTTTCAGGCGAGGGTTGGTCGACGTTGAAGTCCGTCAGGGTTCTCGCCATCACAATCTTCTCGGCTTTTGGATCCCAGAACACCAAGCTTCCATCATCATGAGCTGTCAGGATGAATGTACCAGAGGGGTGCCAGAGTGCATGTGTAAGTCGAGGCTTTCGAACCGTCTCAACAGCTGCACCGTTGCCTCCCGGAGCGCCTGCTGGAACAACATACTCATAGTAGTTGACAGGTTTGGCTTGTTTGAACGAGTAGACAACAGCGCCGTGGGTGTATCCCAAGAGGAGCTTACCGACGTCTCGGGGGTGAAGAGACATGGTTATGAGGTTCGGAGTTGTGGCACCAGGGTTCTTCTCTTTCCAGAAGTTTGGAAGTCTGAAGGAACGGGCCAGGCTTCCTCTGTCCAGATCAAAGGCCATGATGTCTCCATTGTACAAACCGATAAAGGCCCAGTCAAGCATAGGATCCGTCACCAAAGAGACGACCTGGCCAGCGACGACCAGAGCGGCGATGCGCTCGCCGGTGTCGAGGTCCCATATTCCCAACTCGTTCTTCGCGTCGACGGTAACAAGGCGGTTGGCGGAGAATTGTACGATCTGGAAGGATGTGCGTCGGGGAGGCTCGAGAATCTTGTGTACACGTCGCTGA
Organism: Fusarium mangiferae; assembly: GCF_900044065.1. NCBI lineage: Eukaryota > Fungi > Ascomycota > Sordariomycetes > Hypocreales > Nectriaceae > Fusarium > Fusarium mangiferae. The sequence continues at coordinate 2,293,242 of NW_024573921.1, forward strand.
CCGAAGATGTAGACTTTACCAGGGCCAAACTTGCTTTCACCAGTTCCGATAGCTAGGAGGGACTGGACTGGGTCGTAAGCGTAGCAGCTGCGACAAAGAATGGATGGTCAGCTGGGTCAATTTGGGGCATGCATACATGATACTGATACATGTTGGGCGAGACGGAGCGATACCTAATTTGAGAGTTGATGCCATAGCGAGCCTGATCGTCGGGCATGAAGAGTTCAGGTCTGATGCTCGCTGATAGGTCATTCTGCATGCCCGTCTGCTTGCCGCGCAGGAATGCCGCCATGTTGTGAGTTGGCGTCGCCGAAGTCTATGACGACAGCGATAACTAGCGATTGTCAATGTTCCGGTGGTGAAACTTTCTAGAGCTTTGCAAAGCCCTCGCCTTGAAAAGAGCGAGAGGAGAGGGATGGAAGATGGAAGAGATAGACCTTCCGGTGGGGTTTGTACAACTGCCCTGCCCGCCGCCAAAGACGGTACCTTACCGTACTTACGTAGTGCGCTCAGTGCTCTCTCTCCAGGGACAATCCAAGACCCTAAGGCGCCCAAGACCCTTGGCAACGGCAACGTCATCCCGTACTATCACTGTGCGGAGTATGTACTTAGTTTTTAATACTGTGAGCTTAACTCCAAGGTGGTCGTTGCACGACATTGTTATTATCTCTATTATAGGCCAAAGAAATACAGAACCGCCATTGTGTGATGCAACTCATTAAGTTTCCCCTTCAGATCCCGAAGTTATCTCACACCATTCTGCTCTCAATCCAGGAAGACAGCGTGCGTACGCTGTTGGCCTATCAGCTTGACCCACGGCCAAGCCTGCACTGCCCCAAAACATCTGATCACGGTAGAGCCAGTCGAACCTTTCCGCGTGGTCGAGATCAAGGTAATTTAACTTCCAAGTCATCAAGGGGGACGCGTAAACGGAAATAGGATCGTAGGGAGGAATCAACAGTAAGTGGCCCTCATAAAGCTCCAGCTACGAATGAAATAATGACAACAGACTTAGACCAGGGCCTTAGCTGGACATGGACAAGCAAACTGGGCCTGGGACAATTTTGACATCGGGACGTCCCTTGCTTGCATAAATCCGAACCGAGATAATATTCTGCTATAGCTCGCTAGCTTGACGCTAACGGCTTCCACTCTTCCATACTTATTGTCGATTTGAATAGCGTGAACAGGTAGATTAGGCTGCTGTCTTGACTACGGTTGGATGTGAATTATCAAGTCGAGTTTCAATCCATGAAAGGGCTTGGCAAGTATCTTGAATCAGTTTCTATCTACGGTTTATAATCGACCAAGCGACTCTATGTTAAAAGCATTGTTGACATCAGCACTCTGCTTCATCATCTAGACAAGTTGTGGCATAGATTTCGTTTGAAATTTGTTCATCTCGAGTTCTTTTAGAGTCTGTGATTGGTATTAGAGAAGATACCGGCTTGGTTATGTCCGTCTCAGGACGATGACTACGGTGTCATTCCTGTAGACTATCATTGTCAACTGCTTGTTATTCCAAAGGCTTGGTCTCCATATTGACCATGTAGCGTTGTCATAATTGCCGAGTATCATATGCCGAAACATACGTCACTAAGGATTGTTAAGATATGATCGACGGATAACACATCACTTTAGCCTATAATGCATGGTCGGATACTATGTAACTGTCTCGTGGTTTTGCAATGCCTGATATCAACGGTCTCGTCCTGTCGTATCCATGGAGAGCTAGCTGCGTGGTAGCGATGACCGTTGTACGTACATTGGGAACTGGCACCCAATGCTGCCGAGTAACAAAACAAGTCCACGTGGACCTGACCTGTTCTATTATGATGATGATGATGATGATGCTGCTGCTGCTGCTGCTGCCAGGCTACGATAGATGCATATAGGGCATCTCCCAACCCACACTTGTCACTGTCGATGCCCAGTGAATCGTGCTCATGAGACCAATCCTGCCTAAGCTGAAACTCGGTGTCGATGCAAGCGGGCTCCTGTATCGAACTCCAGAAGAAGCGAGGCTTACCTTTTATCATTGGCCGCAAGTGACGGTTGGGTTCTGGAGCGTTGCGCTGCAATTGGCCCTCGTGGTCGACGTGTCGTATTGTGTTGGGCATCACTTGCAGCTTAGCCTGCCCCTCCCAACTTCTGACCCCCCCTCTGACGTGGGCCTCTCAAAAGCCTCATGTTGGCCTCTTGCCCTACAGGATCTCTCGTTTATCATAAGCAGATCAGCTAGCGGGCCGTCCACTAGGCCCCGCTGGGTCCCGATGCTTCTAAACTGATGCCGCCGCCGCTGCTACTTCTGCGTTGGCCCTGCGTTATGTACCTACCTACACTCGGCTGCCCTGCAGACCGGGTCATTATGCTGGCAGCCATAGTAGCCAGAGCCCTGCGAAAGGCTTACACACTCGATGGATGATTGACCGCAGGACGATATGTTTAATCGTGCCCAATCTATGTTAGTCAGGGCTACATAGCTACCTGGCTACCCGATCATAGACGGATTGAAGGCGAATTTAATTGCCTTTGTCTACCCGCTTATGGATACCGAACAACAGATCGACACAGCACTACTACCATCCACAAGCAATTCTTATTCTCCGAAATGGCATTTTACAGTCGCAACCACAGCCAACTATCTGCGGATCAGCTTCGCCACTCCGACTCTGACTCCGACTCCCGCTACCACCACGGATGGGCTGGCTCGTCCTCCTCAAGCTACTACAACGAGCCAACGACATCTGATCCTCGCTACCATGCCTTTGGTAGCTACTATGCCAGCAAGTCAGCCTCAAACTGCAACCACTCCTACAGACCTGGGGACTACAGTGAGTCTCAGCAATCAGAGGACCATCAGCACATGTGGCAGTCCCAAGATCACAGTGGCGCACCGCCCTCCTCCTCATCAGTGGCCACTTCAAGTCCTCCCAACCTACAAGATGACTCCTACGGCTGGGTGAACTCGGCCGATGGCAGTGAGCCAAATCTGTGCCACTGCGGCAAGACATTCCGACGTCCGTCTGACCTCGCGTAAGTTCAACCAAGTCCCAACCTCAACGCCTAAAACTAACAACTCATAGAAAGCACCAAAAGTATCACATGAAGTACTTCTCATGTCTCGCCTCAGGGTGTGACAAGTCTTTTGCTACTCAGAAAGACCTGATCAGGCACACGCGCACACATCGCAAAGGCGAGGGCTACCAATGCAAGGTAGAAGGGTGCCGCAAGGCCATGTCAGGCCATGTCTACTCACGGAAAGACAACTTCGATCGACATATGCGGACGGCACATCCAGATCACCCGCAAATCTGAGAGGCATACAGAGACTCTCTATTCTTTTCCGACAGACGCACTATGATGGTGTTATAAATATAGAAGCTAATATCAGAGCTTGAAACAGTATAGGCGTATTTTATTTGAGAACACGGGCATTTGTTTGAGTATAACGGGCGATATTGTATGAACTAAGGGACTTATATAGAGAAACTATGAATGGGAAATAAGGAAAGGGTTGTCAAACTCGGGTGTTTTATCAAAATACTGTTCATTTGATTACAGTCCCTTTTGCGTATTGTATAAATGAACTTTTGAGTGTTACAAGACATGCCAGAGTATTTGCTCAATGATGTAGATGGTCTTTACGGGAACCTATGAACTATTGACGTTTGGACTGAAAGTTCCAATTGGCCATGACAGTGCTGATAGTTGTACAGACAAGTGGAACAGTGTCATGAAGCCCGTTTCTCCCTTTGAAATACATCTCAGGAGAAATTATTGTTTGATTTATCTGCACTTGTATTGGTTTTCAGTACGAAAGCCTGAACACAGTGGAGAGCTCAGTTTGGTTTCGCACCATTAGACCTCGAGTTGCTTTATCCCATCTTGAAAAAGACCTAGAAAGCAAAAATATGACCTCCTTGAGCTCATCCCAGCCACAAATGAAGTCTATGGAGCGGTCAGCCCTCATGAAAATCTATGTCATGTGCTCCGTCGTGACAGCTAGCTGAAATTTGATGTAGGTCATAGCTCTTTTCTTTATTCAAATCAATTATTTTAGCAGATTTAAGGAGTCTAAGCTCGCTTTAAGCATAGCATAAAATGCAAATCTTGCAAATCTTGCAAAGAAAATACAAAAACAACAATCAAAACGGAAGTCATCCTCATGAAAGGGCATATTGGAGCTGGCTTCGGGGTTCCGATCAGTTTTATAGGCATATTTAGCTTACAAGAGGATAAATTCGAACAGTTATCATACTGCAGTCATGGCTGTCGATGTGTAGTTTGAAACTTCTCAGTCTGTCTGGCTTGCATGATCAAACCATCCCCTTGAGATATCTTACCCAATACTCTTGGAGTTTTTGACATAGCTTGTATGAATCCCGATAATTCTAAATTATGATTATTCTAATAATACTCCTAGTTCCACGTTTTGTGCGAAGCGAAACTGGCTCATTGCCATAACTATTAATAGTTTTGTCATCTATCATCCTTTTGATACGTTGACTCTGAAAACCAAGATCAGTAGAGTTTCGTTGCTCAATGACTCCATCAGATATAGTGTACAGAAAGAAGAGATGATAATAGTAGCTCTATCGATGGCGGTACGAGCTGATAGTGTCCTGCAGCTCAGTCTAGGGGTCAGGACAAACATCAAAGGGTTCAAAGGGCCAAGAACGGGTATTTGCCGTGCCCCTATCTTTTTTCACATTTTTCGGGCTTTATTTATACTGTACATGGGCTTCAGATAGCTTCGAAACATATTTCAAAGGGACTGATCATCCTTGGTCAAAGGAGGCTGGGCAAACACCAGGGAGGGAGGCTCACCTCACAACGACTACGAATTATCTTGGGTGTTTTACCATTCATTCACTCGAGTTCCAGTCCAAAATATGTGATTCATCTGAATTGTATCTTGATATTACTCTGTCACGTATTGGATCGACTGATTGAGTTGAGTCCATCGGCCAACCTCTGTTATTGGATGGGAAGTGTTCACCCAGAAGCCAAGAGACGCATTTTGACGACGATCTCTGGTCTCCGATCAATTATATTCGTGACAAAAATGGGGTCATAGTATTCTCACTGATGGTCCTTCATTTTAAAAGTCGCCGTCTATATATCTTCGTCTGTGGCATTTCTCCAGTCTCAGATCGGCCTTCCCATTGACGTCTCCGACGATCTATCGGTTGACTAACTTTAACAGAAGCTACGGAGTCATGAACATAATATTCATAGGTATATATTTGGATTGGGAAATTGTGCGGCATCTGTGCAACTGACGCCCCTCGTCTAGAGTACGAGACAAGATCGCGCTGTCAAAGGAAATCATTGTGGTTTAGCTTCAAGGCAACCAGTCATTAATTACTTCTGCTATCAGCCAATTATAGAGTTCCAGGAGTTCGTTTTCTTATGCATATCAAGGCACAATTGAGGCAACACACATCAGTGGCCCAATGACCTTGTGCACTGGCTTCATAGAACTGCATGGTCAGTTATTCTGATACAAACAACGCACAGTTGGCGTAATCACGATGAATTGCTTGCGCAATTCTGTCTAAAACATTATAAAGTTTGGGATCACAACTTCAGGGCGTGCATTTGGGTGATGCGCAGCCGTGTCTTGACATCAACTCGACCCGGGCGGCCTCTCCCAAGCCACGATAACCTCAACAGTGCAGATTGACTGGTAGCACACACAGAGACCGGGCCTGACAAATATTCGCATACAACTCCATCCGGGACGTTAGCCACTTGTTGGAGGCTGAGACACAAAGTCTCCGGGTTGGAGATAAGAAGAATGTCACGTAGAGGTGTTGAGTGGCTTACTACCGCATATGAAGCTGAAACATGGGGTTGAGTTCTTATCTGCATAGAACTCAATAGGTCAGAGTCGCCATCACGGTTTGCTAGTACGTAAAGAAATATGGCAGCTGTATGCAGTTGAACTGCGGTCTGCATGCAGCTTACACGACCCCAAAGATTGTAACCTTGGAGAGATATTGTCACCGGTGCATAATTTGCTTGACACATCTCCATTCCGTCATTGGTTCCTGATTAGCGATCATAGGGCTTTTTCTGTGCCCTTTGAAGTGTGACAAGGCAGATTGGAGGCTCTTACAGTCGCAGAGAAACGAGGCCAGGAAGTTGGTGTGGTGGGTGGATGGATGCTGTGGCACGCGGGAAGGCTTCCTTGATACATTCTAGAATGTAGCACGCACCGGGCATTCATTCACTGCGTCATCAATCACATCGGGTCTGGGCTGATAGCATAAAGCAGCAACCAGCATATGCAACAAGAAGCCTGTACAACGATAAACAGACACTGTACGCGTACCCAAGGCTGGGAATCACTGCCAGTCGTCGATGTGATAAGCGCTGGGCCGCCCTGCCAAAGTGCGGATGCTTGATGGTAGAGTCATCGAGGGGGCAAATGTCCTTGCGCATAACATAGACGCCGCCAAACTGATCAGTGCGCACTCACTACGGCCGTAAACAGGTCTCCTGCGTTATCTCCATAGGAACTTCAGAACTGGAGGTGGTAAAATCGAGGGTCAGGTGAAAGGTGAGTAGCTATTCAGCTCGGTAGGGGACCCTTGTCCGCATGTAAGCATCACTGTCGCAAGCGCTGATCATCCTCATTCGCGGCCTTCTAGAAGGTTTCCTGTTAAGTTACGTGTCGCCTTCTGGAAGCCTTCTCTGTGCGACGATCCCTGCGACACTCTCACAAGATCACAACAGTGTGCTTCTGGGATTGGCCATGGCATCGCTCGGCGTCAGACCGTGCCTGTGGCCGGTTCCTGTGGCCTCTAGGATCAGATCCTGAGTCCACCATCATTCTGCATATTGCATTCGCATTTGCAATATGAGGATGCCATGTAATAGCAGAGGATTGTATGTACGAAAATGCAGACACACGAGTGTGGTGCTTGACCGGTTCAAGACCTTCTCGAAGCCATTGATGCATCCCCCCTTGCTGATGAGTACCACACACCTTCAATAGAATGACCAATTGGCCCAAACGCCCTTCGTCCACACATATCCCCTTTCGAAGGACCCAATCGGAAAAGAATTTCCAGTCATACTGCACTTGCATGTGTCTTCTCCAAGTTTGCGCTGTCGCACGAGCTATCTGTTGGGATGTCCCAGTTCCCCCGCTATCTCCAAACTCCAAGTCTCAGGTCCAGCACCCCTGCCTAATAACAGTTGTCATACCAGGTTCACACCTCGAAAGTTAGGGCAGTCGACGTAACCTTGAACCCAGCAGCTCGGCTCTCGCCTGTTTTACTGCACACAGCAGGTGAGGAAACGCCGTCGTTTTCTGTTTAGCAGCATTCCATGTTTTATCCAGTTACGCTACCGGGGGGCTCAAGTTTGGTCATCTAGGTACTACTGCTGCTGCTTTGTGAGCCAGAGACAAGACGAAACTGAGCAAATGATCAACTGCTCTGAGAAAATACCCCTTTGTTCGAATGACTGCGCCAATATTCCGCAACTGGACAGATGCAGGCCTTGAAACTGCACAACAACAACAACCATACGGATTCAACCCCTGATAGATTGTACTATATTTAATGCTGGCCTCCATTTCCCAGTGTTGGATACAGTTACAATCGTGCAGGTCTACCCCGAAAGATGACAAGCTACTGGCCAGGTCCTCAAACTCGGAGCCTCAACCACCCACCCTCACAGTCTGGATGAGAAGCCACCCGTGCATCTGAGGCTGCATGACGTGAGCCATACCTGAATTGGCGCGTCGCTATGTGTAAGTGAACCAAGTGAGATGCTCCCTGGCTCCAAAAGCGAGCCCAAGGGCACTCTCGTTATAAAAGTCAGATGTGCGCTTCTCAACTTCAGAGTTTATAGTAGCCAGTCAATAGTCACTTCAACAGCAACTCATGACCGCACACCGATTCCTCCGAGAGCCACGCATCCTCGCTCAACCTGTATTGCACGGCTCTATGAACCATTTCATAGCCTTCCATCATTTCCTCAGGCACACACGAGATACTTGAACTCGAACTCGAGCTTGTGCTCACCTGACAAGCGACAATGACAAACTCTTCAACAAAGGCCACACAAGGATCTGTTCAATCCGAGAACCGAACAAACAAGGTCAATGGGTACGGTGACTCTTCCTTTCATCACAACGCGAATACGGTTGACATCTCATGCACAGACTGTCTTCAAGTCAAGTTGCAGCCCAAGATAGGCAAATCATGATGATCAGATTCGTGAGCGGCCTGTACGTGCCTGTTTCCGCCCGTCTCCAGGACCCACTGTATGTGCCCGGAAGCCACATGCAGGACAGTGTGAGTTTGGGCCGTCTCACGAACCGCCCGCGGCCCCACTCCTCCACCGGCTTTGAGGGCATCGGGGCCCAGTTTATCGGTAGGCACTCGGGCCCGTTTTGGCTATGCCCGATTCCAACTAACACTAATAATTCCCCTAGACTCTGGCCTCGGTACGGAAAGTTGTTACGCCCAAAGACTCGAGTCGATGTGATATCCACCCTGAGACGAGTCTCATTATGGTTGTTCCATCTTCTCTCTTCTCACTTACATGGTTGGTATGGAGTAGGCCAACACCCATCTGCCACTTTCGCGCTCCCTGTAGTTGGCACGAGGTTAGCAAGCCGCGGTCTTACTGTCACAAACCACGTCATCACCATCACTGAGACTGTACTATCTTCAAAAGTATTTCCTTCTTACATTCAATATTCTAGAAGCAAATATGCAAATCAGAGTCATAGAAGCCCGCCTTAATAAAACGATGTTCAATCCCCCATCGAGTCTAATTTCTATCTGCCAACTACATTCATCCAAGATCTTATCGGCAGATGGAACTCTATTTCCGTGACAGCAGGCACAGTCAGATGCGATGTTGTTTGACCCGTGCGGCTTGACTGGAACTGACCATGGGTTTCCTTGATGTGGCGCTGTCTGTGAGTGTTGCCAAGGCTGCTTGTTCGTCCTGCTTATGTCCGGGGATCGTCTGCAGTTCCGGCAAGGTAGCTGAATACTGTGACATGGTCTACAGGGCTACCCCGTCGTTGAGGGCATTCTGCCCTCATGCGGGACATTATGCCCTTGAATCGGCTCTTCAGACTGTAAGTTGAAGAGCCAAACGAAACTCTTTGGTTACCTTCAGGTTGTGGGGGCGCTATTGTATTGTCAAAGCGCCAACCCTGGTTAAGATGGCTTGGGGGGCCTCAAAACCTCAACGCCCAAATTCGGCTGGACCATGCTCCTGGAAGGCAGAAGCTAGGAAAGGGAGGGACTCAGTTCCATATCCTAGACGTTGATGAACAAAAATCTCCTTGGCATTGTAGCGGTAGCTGTCATGAGCGCCATAAGCTAGCTGCGACTCAAATCGGCCACCCGTCGAAGTCGGTTGTTAGACATGCAGCTGCACCCCCGACTGCATTTGCATCGTGTTGAAACGCTCTAACTCGGCTGCTCGGAGAGCTCAATGGCATCCTGGCATTGATGTCGGCTTTCAATCTTCAGAAGCCTACACTTGCACCCCCGGCCTGTTGCTTTCCTTTCCCCGGCAGCCACCATTTCGTCAAGGAGAGCAAACAATGACCAGGGCCTTGAGCCCCCCCGGTATTTAGGCCCCCCATCCTGGCGCTGAGTCTGTACATACTCCGTAGCTGCAAACCATTTCCGATGTTCTGTGCCATGGACCATGGCTTAGGTGGTATGGGCGAGATTTATCCCTGGAAGGACAGTACCTGCGTTTTGTCTCCAGCCAAAGGATCGGCATGACGAAGCAGAACATTACCAGGGTGCATGCACACCGCCAAACCTCACCCCAGCCCAAGAGTGATAGATGTGGAAGCAAGAGGCTCCCACGGTAGATAGGCCACCAAAGCACTTGTGACCGTTTAATTCAGCCGTTATTTGGCACTTACGAGCCAAATATGATGGGCCTGAGTGTAATGATGCGCCTCGTGCAAAGAGACGTTTTCCAGAACGAGGCTTGCAAAGACGGCATCGACTCAAATCTCACGCGAGACAGGAAGAAGACGTGCAAACATAACGCTTCATTGCACCATTAGTGGGTCGCGCGTTGACGGAAAACTCCATGAATTGGTTTAAGAATGCTATATGCACTTCCTGGCTATTACAATGATCATAGCTGGCGAAGAAGCACGGGATCGACATCATCACAGATGGTTAACAAACCTCAATACGCACGCCCATTCGATTGAGCAGGGGTGTAGGGGTTGTCAGGGGGGCACCCCAGCATCTTCTCAACAGTCTGGCGCTAGATTTGTACAGGCGCCAGCACCTGGGCTTTGCTTCTAGAAAGAAGTGTAGGCTTGAACTTGTCTGTCCAAGGCGCGCATGCCATGCACGAGACGGCGCTGCAGTCAGTTGGTGAGACAGATATTCTGCCACACACCCTCTCAAATTCTAATTTGACAGCCTCCTGCAAACCCTGCACTCTTTTGATTCACACCCACGAAAGCAAGATCTCAGAAACAGGGGAACGAAAAAGACAATAACCGCCTGGATCCGAGGAACAGTGCCAGAGCTCGCTTCCAAAGCAAGCCAGCCCGGCCCAGCAGTTAGTTGTAAAGGTCCCCCGTGGTGGGTCTAGGATCTGGGAAGCCCTCCCCCGGCGCCCAAGAGATTCCCTTCTTTGATCCCTGTCTCACCTCAAAACTCAAGATCCAAGCGGGGCTTGAACACACATCTGATGCTGATAACTTTGTGCTCGCTGACACCGCACTCAGTCCGTATGAGCTCGCTCGACTCTCATGAGCCAGCTCATTGAGCGGAGCCGAGGCGCGCTACTCGTCCACTCACATTGCTAGATCACTTCGATGACAGCCTGTACTGCACGGAAGAGCTCAATTTCAAGGCCGGTAAGTCCGTGGCGGGGCCTTGTCGTGAGAAGAAGTCGTAATTCCAAGCTTCAAGTGCAGGTGGTGTGGCTGGTTGCCCTATGGCGCCACAGTCACAGTGAGGCGGTGCGTCATTAATCCACTTCGAGAGAGACAACAAAGTCGCATTCCATTTATCTTGGCATTGCCCGACGCTGAACGGGCGACGCTAAGATGCCCCACAGAGCAATTGACGGCTGGCTATCCATTGACATGTATCCAGCGATGCTCGCCAGCTCGTTTAGGGGGTTAGGATCAAGGGTGGTGGTGGGTACAGCAATCTCGGGGTGCTTCTGGCTCGTGTTGGGAAAAGAAGGAAGTGCAATCAAGCATAATTTCTCGCGAACTCGGTAGCTCGGGAACCATCTTGAGGTGTCAGGCAGGAGGAGGGTATGTTGCGCTGGCTAGCATTTCCCGGCGGCACGCACGTATGTATGTATGTATGCATGTACATACTCCGTACATACTGTAGTAACCCCTGGCCCAAAATCCTGGGCCGAGCAGGCGAGTGGCAGTGCGTCCACCCACCAAGCGCCGAAGCCCACCTCATGCCTGGTCCTGGGGTGCGACGCTCGCGGGTATAAGAGGTGTTATGCGATGGACATATACTATGGATGGATGGTACAGCCGGGAGCCTCCCCGATTGTGAATCGAGAGAAGTCAGGTTCGCTGTGATGCTCCATTGATTTCATCTTCCAGCCGTAATTCCTTTGTTTCGTTTCCTTGCTCACACCCCCCTCTTCTATCTTCCTCTTCCTCTTCCTCTGCCGAGCCACCACCTCCGGCTTCGTGCCCGTCGCTAGTGTCATTACCAACCAATATTAGCAGAGTGGTGAAAGCGAAACTAGAGTTCGGGGTTCGAGAATGAACAACCAAAGTGGAACCATGATTAGAACTCCAGCTCCGTCGTCGTTGTTGTTTTTCTTCTTCTTGCTTTTTTGTCTCTCTCCATCACATGCCACCGAACCGCGCAACAAATCAAAGCCTGGTTGATGATCGAATGGCTAGCTACCTAATTTGTCAGTCGCGTTTCATTAATTGATTTGGAACGTACGCGACTGACGCAAAGTCGGGTAAGCTGGGTAGCTATTCCTGGCATTGGCCCAATCTTCTGCCTACCTAGATAGTTAGCCTGTAAAGCGGGCCTCGTCATCTTGCTGAGATCTTTTTCAACCTCTGTTTAGGGGGCAAAGCTTGCCGTAAAGCGTAGAGTGACGGCCATAACTTGATTATCCGAAAAATCTCAGAGCCGTGTCTTTGTGATATCTTCGGGGACATATTTTCGGCGCGGTGGTATTTCTCCGCAACTGAGCTACCATCAGAAATTGACTCTGAACCACTCGAGTCGCATATTCGAACTCGCTAAGCCTTAACAAAGGTGTGTGGCTAATAAAGATCTTGTGCTGGTGCTGCTTAGTGCACCGTTTCTCCAGACAAGCCCGCCCCGTCGATCTGGGCGAACCGTCCGCATGGGTACCCGGAACCTAAAAAGGCAACCCTGAATGGTCATCCATCCTCCACTGTCATTGAGCTCGGGGTGCTTGCTGCAGATGGACTTGGTGCTGTTGCTGGTGCTGAGGAGCGGTCCGGCACGCCACGTCTTGTCAACGCCCCCCGTCCACTTCCACTTCCACCAACAATTGTAGACGGGCAGACGATGGTTTTTTTTCCCCAGGGTACACTGATATTTGGGTTGATGCTGCATCACGATGGGCGGATGATCATTGCCTTTCCACGGACCCATTTGCAATCTTTTTAGTGCCAGAGTACAAAACCGGCCCCTTGTTCAAGATGCGGTAGTCAATCCTTTGTGGATTTAGCCATGGAGATAATCTTTCTTCTTCTCATTCGACTCAATGAATGTTGAAAGATCTGGGGGGCTGCGCGCGTCAATCTTTGAAAAAGCCCCAGTGCTGCCATCGTCACCGTCATACGTCAGTGATGGTTCGACAATTGAATCAAACCCAGCCCAATAGCAATCGCTAGTATATCCATTGGCTATTGATGCCTTCGGACGGGCTAGACCAAGGCTAGGCGAGACGTCTGGACTTGAGGTCCACGCCCGTGGGGAAGCGAGAGATCGCCAGAGATCCATATCCTTATCACCATACCCTCTTTTTTTTTCCCTTTGTCTTGCTCTCTCTCCCATGGTTCAGGGACTCGTTGCCTTTTCTTCGGGGGACTCGACCAAAATGAGACTGAAGAATTTGAGGGGACAAAGCGAGAGAGGGGTGGGTGCAGGTAAGTCTGCGGGGAAGTCAAGCTAATTCTGCTGTCTACCGCTTGTCTTGTCCGCTGCTGTCTCTGGCCGACAACAATGACATTCATCAACAAGGCACGGCTCGGGTTTCTTCTGTGCAGAATACACGACTTCAAGGGTCTGGATCGCCTGTGGCAGGGCCAAAAGCGAACAAGCCTCAAGGATCAGGAAACCCTTGTGCTGTGCGGGCCTGTGCTGGGCTTGACTGGGCTACATGGAGCCAGAGATGTTGATGGGAGGGGAGAAGTGACGGGAGTCTAACTAAGTCACAGTGGAAGCCCAGAGCCATCGGAGCGCCGGGCGGTTGCAAAGGGAAGACCGGTGCTCAAGGTGCCGTTTTGCACGTCAGTCGACTTGCATCTTCCCTTTTGCTCTGTGCTGTGCTGTGCTGTGCTCAGGGCTGGGGGTGAGCTAGGTTAGGTTCCATTGCTCTGCAGTGGATAGATGCCATCATAGGTAATTCACCCCTCCCCCCCTGGACGTATCTCGTCTTCCTCTCCGCTGTCCCCTCCCCTCCCCTCTCCTCTCCGTGCTCGGCTCCTCACTCGCTCACACATTGGATGGATCGTGTCGCAACTTTTTTTTGCTGTTACTTGATTACCGTACCGTCATACGGCCTGGTACCTTATTATTATTATTTTTTCCCTCTCTATGCTCATGCTTGATACATCCATCCCATCCCTTCATCCCAACTCTATCGAGTACCTTAGATATAAACTTGTTCACCCCCTTACAACTCTTTACTTTGACTTCATCACATCACTCACTCACTTACCTTCCACGCATTATCTTACCTCATACTCTTGCTCTCTCTAGCTACCTTGCCTTGCGACGCAGCTGTTTGCCCATCGAGCTCTTGCTGGTGCTGTCCCTCCCCCACCCGCCGCCGCCGCCGCCGCCTCTACCATCCCCTCCAGCTTTCACCCACTTCCTCCTCGCTCTCCTCTGTGCGCTCAACACCGCTGCTCGTCTTCTGCGCTGCATCACTTCTAGCTCATGCTTCTCAGACCCTTCCTTCGTGTCCATTCTTATATTATTGTTCTCATCGGTCGTTGGCAAAGGCCGTATTCGTTGGCGTCGTCGTTCGGGTCCATTCGTCACTATCATCACCACCGACATCGCCGCCGCCGCCGCCGCAATCGCTTCGTTCATAGCAATATCGGTCTTCCTACCTTCGATCTATAACGCCCGTCCAATATTGCCTTTCAATAATCATGTCTTCTGTCGTCCCTCATCAGGGTTCGGCCGTCGGGTACGTTGCGTTGCCCGCTGAGGAAGCACGTCTTGGACGTTCTCGGTATTAGGTGATGGGGAATGCAGCTAATAGACATGACGATGGTAGCGTTGCGGTAGAAGCTCGCCAAGAAGCCCCAGAACTGTCACAGAGCCGTGTGGCTACGTTCTCTCACGATAATGTCTCTGCCCGCGTCCAGTCTCGTGGTGCCAACAATGGTCACGTTGCTGGCGTTCAACCTCGAGAGCACAACATTGCGAGCCTGGAAGCTGCAATGGCCAGGTACCAGCCGGTGCATCCTGTCATTACCGTTTCGTCAAACTCAGACTTGGCTGGTACTGGTGCACAGTTTGAGGGATAGCTCAAAAGTTCGTCGCCAGTTCCTGTCCCTAGATCTTGGTTATCAGCTAACAGCAGGGGCTCCAGACTAGCCGCGTTGGTTCGTCCCATTACCCTCCCTCAACATTACTCAATAAGGTAGGTAGGTTTGTGCGTTTCGTTGACTTTTCTTTCCTTGACTTGCTTGCTCGATTTTCTGATAGACGATATCTTCTTGTCCGCGGTTGTCTCAGTCTTCAAATCGTTGGCCTGAACCAACTCTGGGAGACCACTCTTGGAGACATATATGAAGCTGGGCCTACGCGACCAGCAATGTTGATGTGATATAGAAACCTTCAAGGCGGCATCACTGCGTATGCAAGTTGGTCGAAGTGATTCTGTTGATCAGACGCCGCCAGGAGGTTGAAGCATATACCCTACCTTTTTCTGTTTGTAAATATTATACCCATTTTGCTTTCTGTGCGACGGGAAAGAGGTCCCGTTTTCAGCTTCCTTGCATCGCTCTTACATGTTTGTTTTCTTTGCTTCTTTTCCTTATCGTGTGCATTGTGTTTGGGGTGTTTCATATTCCGTATCGTTGTTGTCACGTCAGTTGTTTGCTGGCGTTTTAGAGCATTGCAGACCGCTTCTCCAAGAAGCAGCGGTATTGAAGTGCATGGGCGTGGAATGGAAGAAGATAATATGCCCCGAGCAACCTGATCCCATCTTGGGATCGCAATATGTGGTACGAGGGACGGCTTATTCTTCTCATTGCGTGAATCATTCCCTTGTTTTCCGGTCGGCATGAATCTCATGAGGGTACGTCAGCATATGGCCTGGAGCCCTCACGCCGCGGGCGGCACAGGTCGAGGCAGCATAAGACCTGGTTGCGCAAGTCTCATGATGAAAAGACTCAAGACGATTGACGACGCATGTTCCCTTGTGGAAGAGATGAGAAAACCAAGAATGATGAGGGACAAAGCATGGCACTGAGAGGGGGTTGGGCTTTATCTATTTGTGGGCGGCTCAGTCATCAAAGAGCCAATCAGGCTAGAGTCTTCTTGACATTAGGCCCCAAAACCCAAGGATAACAATGCATCATCAATCGCGAGAGCATAATCCTCGGGCTTCCTGAGGCATACTCTCTGGCCAATTATCTCCTGGCAGATCATCAAGGCTCTCCTCCATTACAAGGAGTAGCCCTGTGAAGCTCCATTCATTGGCTTTGGCCACTCAAAACAGTTGGCCTCATTTCTGGTGTTTTATCAAAAGTACCATCTCAGGGGAGCACGGAAGAACGGATTACATGATTTACGGGGTTATTTGTCCTTCTTGTATCGAAATGCACAGTTTACGACATGTTGGGTTTATTGTGCTATTATAGATTGGTATCCTTCAGAGCACTAAGGTATATTGCATTACACAGAGGTAGACAGGCATTAATTATAAAAAGAAAACATAATGTGGTTGGCATGGGTGTTCCTATCCTCCAAAGTTTCTGTGATGCTTTAATTGTTCATCTCTCGAGGCATCATAACTTCACGGCGTATTTTGTCATCGTCTCATCATAATTTCCCCAAATGCTTGATCAAATCTTGTGAGATGTCCAAAACCGATCCTAGGACGGTATATCTCGACAACCACTTCGTGGCCTTACCATTTCCGCTTGCAAAGTTCAACCTGTCATCTGGGTCAACCCATTTCTCGTTTGAGCAGTCTTCTCGTAAATTTTCACATATCTTCGCTAGTGTATAGCAATAAATTTCTTTCGCAATTTCGTAATCCCTAAGTCCTGCTCATTTCGTCATGCTACTCATCATAGCCAAGCATGTTGCCAACTTCAATATTGGCTATACAATGGCCACCTACTTTGGCAGGCTGTCATAAATCAAAGCGTCCTAGCGCTAATAAATCTCATGATTCCATGGGGGAATATGTCCAATATCACATAGGTACCATACTACATAGTCCTATCATCTTGAGGGATTGCACTAAGCAATCCAAGTGTTTCCTGGTTTATCACATCCTGGCCATCTATATTTCAGCCAGATATGGCCTTGTGACCATGCTATAGGCACACTGTACGCATAACTATGTGCTCATGAAACTGAAGTCAAGAGACTGGTAATTCCATAAATTGGCCAATTCTCCTAGCTCCTCGTCTGAGATGTTCGCGAACACAGGGCCCTCAGCGGGCACGAAACCTGTTGGGTTTTGCATGTACAATTGTGGCTGCCAGTCAGAACATGGTGCAGTAGCAGCGTATGCGGTGGGAGGCACAAAGTCACCACCCACGACAGGAACACCTCCCAAGGTATATACTGGAGACACTGCGCCTGGTGTAGGGATAATAACAGGAGAAGGTGAGAAGGTTGCCGCCGAAGGGGAGTTTTGGGAGTTTGATACGCTGTCAGGCGATAGTGTTTGTGGTGATGTAGCAACTTCTGGGGGAGCTTGGGGTCTCGGGGGCACTGGGCTTTGGCTAGCCATGTTATGCGTTGTTGTTGTTGTTGGCCGTGGGAGACGCTGAACGATTCGAGTGAGGATACCGTATGATGCCTTGGCTGATTTAGTCACCATCCTAAGCTCCTGCAACATAGCATGCGCCTCATCGATGGCTTTGTAAACGTCGTCTCGTCGGGGAAGTGTGTGATGCTCATCATGAAGAACTGCGGAGCATAAGACTGTCGAGATATCGAAAATACAAAAGAGAACAAAATGGAACTTCGCATCTCGGGGGTAGACATATTTGAAGAATCTACGCAAAGATACCATCAGCTCCAGACAATAGTTGATGCCGTCGCTGCGTATTTGCAGCTCCGCCTGT
This sequence comes from Fusarium mangiferae, assembly GCF_900044065.1. NCBI lineage: Eukaryota > Fungi > Ascomycota > Sordariomycetes > Hypocreales > Nectriaceae > Fusarium > Fusarium mangiferae. The sequence continues at coordinate 2,310,778 of NW_024573921.1, forward strand.
AAAGATCGTATAGCAAAGGGTCTTGTAAGGAAACCACGGATAGGCTGTAGGAGCATTGAAAATGCCACGGTATGCAGTATATGTCTGTGAAGGACCATCCAGGGACACGAAACGTCTGAAGATCTGTCCGGATGCTGGACGTTGAAGGGAGGTGGAAAGGTTGCGATCCATGTCTCCATGATGCCCTGGTATTCCTGGACATCTTCATGGGTCATAACGTTTTTCGGCGAGCCGAATCTTCTAGAAAGTTGTCGTATTACGCTGCATTGCATCTTCATGTGTAATAGAGGCGGGTATTGGCATCCTTCCAAGCCGAGACTTGGAAGGCTAGCATCGCAGTCGGCTCGATCGATAATCATAGGCCTACCCAACAGTGTCGAAATCTGCCTTTTGGAACATAAGTCAAAAGCCATTGAGCTGTGCAGAAGATCACATACCAGTCCCAAGTGTCCAGAACGCACCAAATTCTCCGTCTTACTTCCAAGTCAAATTCTGAGATTGGGCCTGCCTTGCCTTCTTGATGGATGGCTGTGATAAAGTCAGCTATCTTGTCAAGTTGCCAGCTATACATAAGCATACATAGTTCTTGGGCCTCTCGAATAGCAGAGTTCAAAACATGCCAACATTCGACAAAACGGGCTTCGGCCTTGAACCAGTAACAAGAATGCAGGAGTTGCTGAACATTGATAATATGGCCATGACCGAGGGGTATAGCGCTTCCCAGCTCTCGAGCAGCTTCATGAAACCGCTCACTTATACGCTGTATCGGATCACCAAGGCCAACCTCAAGATTTTGTTGCAATTCGACGTCGGTATACTGCGAGGCACATGCGCAAATTGTTAGGAGAAGGCAAGTCCATTGGACGCTAAGAGGGCGGTTCTCGGTTCGTGATGTCCACCACAGTTGATACTTCTCTATGAAAGATGGTGGGTAGACGATGTAGTAGTGGTAGTTGACATTGCTGAGGAAGTTTTGGACAAGTGTGTCTGATATCGCAGTTGGCTAGATGTTCTGACGTGTTTTGCTGACAGTACATACCAGTAAAAGGCCTGGCAGGAATGACTCTTAAGGCTCTTTCAAGCTGTGGAAAACTTCCAGGATCCTTCACAAATTCTTGTGATGCACCTCTTGTGGTCTGAAAGCAAGTATAATGTTAGAATAGAGTCAAACAATTGAGAAAATGTCACGAACCTCGTGATCCGATGCCAGATCAAAAATAAGATTGGAAGGCATATAACCCAAGGTGTCGATACCATCGCTTCTTGTGCCTTCAATGTCGGGTTCGTCTCCTGAGTCTGCGCCGATTTTGTTGTTGGCGCGAGTCTTTCTCTGTCTATCCAAGGTAACCCTGTCTGCAGTCGGTTGGTTGGTGTCCTTGAAACGACATTTGTCGGCCACCTTGCGTTTCTGACATCCGCTGCATGGCCACTCACGGTTGCACTGGGTATATGTTTAGCATTTTCAGCATGAATGCATAGCAACTTGCCGGCCGTTCTGGAAATGGCCAAGTTTGGGGTTTGTTACCCTTTGCTTGCGGCGTGCACATTCTGTGCACGCAGATCGATAGCTGACTTCTCGTCGCTGAGCCCCTTCTCCCATGACGATGGATTATAGAGCCGTCAAACTGAGGATCGGTGTTCCGCATAGATATGAGTTTATCGACTAAGAGTAAGTGGAAACACGGGGTATGTGTGATGTTCTTGTTACTTTTGGATATGAACGCAGAGTGCTTTGTAAAATGAACCAATATGACAGGAGCCTACGCATCAAAACAAGATGAATAGAAACGACAATATCACCGGCAACAGAAAAGGCGAATAATCATGTTGATGGGTTCCGAGTGGAGAAAATGCTGCTTGGACGTTGTTAATAAGATGCATTTGCCCGCCTGCAGATCAATCAAGTGGGTGGGTGGCTAGGTGGCACACGAGAAGAGAAGAGATGCATCACTTCGGGGGCCCGTTCCATTGCTAATTTCGTGCCGAGGGTTTTGCGAGTCGGCGGTTATTCGAAGCGATGGGTCCTAACGGGACCAGCGGAGATAAGCGAGGCGATCAAGTGAGAATGTCAGATGGAATATGCTTAGTGATTGTGATGCCCCATCCCAACATGCATCTCCTAGATTCTTTGTGGCTCAATCGTCTGAGAACAAATGGCTATCGCCATCATGAAACCACAGTTTGGAAAGCCATTTGGTTCTTCTCATTGGTCAATGTTGCTTCGTTGCGATCTGACTTCCTGACTTGACTAAAAGAAGCAAATATTGCGTTGTTGGACATCCACTGGGCATGGTAATCGCAACTTGCTGTGTCTTGTCGAGAGATCATCAATTCTGGACATGTCGTCCTCCACTGGCATCAGGAGATTGTCCTGTGTCAAGGATCAAAAGGCAAAGCCTCAAGAGCCCTTGCTTCACCCACACCAACCATTCATGCATCATCCGTCGTTTTCAGCTCCATTCTGTTGTATGGCCTTGTTGCACAAATCCACTGTTGTCTCTCCATTTGACTTCTCAAAATCCCGTACTGAACCCCTCTCCTAGTTTCGTTGGCGCTGTCCCCGCTACGCAGACCGGCGTCGCCCGGTCTGAGCGTTCCAGTCACCAACCACAGGGCCTGTTTTCCTATTGAGCCGCTCCCGATCATGGCAAATGAGATTTCTTGACAGGGTATGTATGTGCAATCCTTGTCTGCTTGGGCAGGCTTGGGCTTCACCAAATTATGTTTCGTTTTGTCGTTGTTGTTCACCCATGTGTACGTTAGTGCTGGTGCAGCTTGAGCGGGCGGTGAATGCTACCCACCCATGTGGTGAAAGGAACACATTGCCGGTCGCCGATTAAGAGTGAAACTCAGGCTGAGAGAACCCTAAATATGTGCCATTCAATTGACAAGGGCAGAGTTGAACATGCTCAGACTGGCGTATCTGGAGATATGAGTTGCATATTTTTATGTAGGTGTCTTCATAACCAACTTACTTAACCAGAGTGTTCTTTCGACCCTCCAACCCATTATGCACGTCACTGACTATCCTCCGATCCCATGAGATGGGTTCAACGGTGTTCTCCACCATTAGTCCATGTCGTCAAATTTGACAACCTTGAAGCCCAACGCTCAAACGTCATGGTGGTGGAGAGTTTCTATGCAACAAGGTTCCGAAACTCGAGCTAAAGTTACAACGGCGCGCCGTTACAAGTGAACTGATCTAAAGTCGTACTATCGCATGTGGCGCGTGGGGAGTTGAGAGGCGGTGAGGTAAACGCATGGCGTTGGTTGCTTTTCGCCCTCGAGCAAACGCTTGCCCCAAGCTTCCACCACGAGTTTTTCATGCTTTTTCATGCTTCGTCCGAACTTGCCGGCACGTTTGCATGCGTCAAAGGCAGATCCTGTGCCTCAGAGTCGCATAACAGGGCGTAAAATCGAACGACATCCAGAAGAAGAAGTCTCATCCGCCGTGTGTAAGGGCTCTTTACTTCGTCTGCCGATGACTCTGTGCAATGGCGCATCCGTGAACGAGCTACTGTAATGTAATCGCCTCGGAGACTAGTACCGACCCCCCGAAAGTTCGTGGAATTCTACGTTCAAGGCCAAACCCTACTGTGCAATACAGGGGCCAGATCTGCTGGCTCATTTCCTCGATGCAGCTCACTGGGTTGCTGCATCCCTAGTCAGCGCCATTGTCTCGAGATGTCGTATCTGAGGTCCAGTAAGACGGCAGAGGACTCTGTCTCTGGTTGCAAGCATGGGGTTTGGGCATCAAAGTTCAAAGCAAGGACGCGCGGAGGTTCCATTTTGGCACTCGGTACAGCTCACGCGTATGCAGATGGCCGCTTTCTGGAAAGACAGTGGATATCTCGGAGTTTGAGTGACTTCTGGGTGGAGATTGCGCTGCTATTATCGTATATTTGTTGAGCGAAGAAGAGGGAGAAGCCAACAGGACCAAATCGGAGGAAACACGGGTATAAGGTGCTGAGAGACAACCTGAGGTATCTTATGCAAGTTAGACCTTCCCATGGCATGGCAGGCACGAATTGATGTTGAGCTAAAAACCTCAAGGCAGCTACCTTAGGTGTAAGTAAGGCCAAGAAAGGAGAAGGTGCCACTCTCTTGGTAGAAAGGACTTAAGGAAAGAACTATGAATCAGAGTAAAAAGAGAAGGAGCGGATTCGTTGCAGTATAAGAACTTCCAGTCTGATGATAAACACCACCAAATTCGCATATATCATAACCCTCAATCCTTTGAAAAGTTCCTGAAAAGCCAGCCAATGCACCCGAAAGAACCCCTCGATTCCCGAGATTTATCGGCTCAGGTCATAAGCGGGGCAGAAGAGAAACTTATGCAAGCTGGCGCATTTCTGGGCTCTCATTTGAACGCACAACGAGTTGGTAGAACGAAATCATGACTTCAGCTTTGGTATGCCTAAGTTCACGACCAATTGATGCTAGGCGATGCTAAGGATGTCATGCAAGATCACTCATCTCGACTTCCACAAGCAGGATGATTATTGGTAGCTCCTGGAATTTGCTTCAATTCCATTCTTCGGAGAACTTGATAAACTCGGTCTAGAATCTGCCAAAATGGCCTGACTTCAGCTAGTGTCCGTAGTCCATGTGTAACTATTGGTACTGTTCCATTTACCAAGACAAGCGAATTGTGCATGGCGTCAATCTGACCACGAGGTTGTTTATGACATGTCATCTACTCCATATCATGCTCTCAAAACAAGCCCAGGTGGGAACGATGTTACATCAGGCCAATGTCTGGGGCCGAGAGCTGACACGTCAAGGAGTTGGCTAATCTGGCCCAAGGGCTGCGATAAGTTCCAACTTATCATCGCGATTTGTTCTTCTTTGGCATCCATGCCTCACCGACTTAGGCCTGCTTCACTTCTTTCCGCCTATGATCATCTAAGCGTTTGTGTGAGCTATTAACTTGATTCCGAGTTGAGGCTGGCCAATCTTGTCAGTAAGTCTCAGCTCAGCCAATTCGCCATTAGTTCTTCAATGCCGAGCTCGCCACATGGCAATTGCTCTCAAGTGCCGGTTCATAACCCCACCATCGGGTGGTCAACGGTCGCTAGCGAGTGGTAGCAGATGGCCGCAGCCACCATCATCGCCGATCTGTTGACTCCCAGTACTCTTGCGGACTAGTCTCAAGCATTGTTGCGGCCTAGATCCCTACGGACCCTCCAAACTCTTGAGCCAACTGGCCGCTTCTGGCTCCCTTTCAGCACCTCCACCCAGGGAACTTCTGTCAAATCGCTTACTCTGTCAACGTCTTCTGGTTCGGCCTCTGACCTATCATCGTCTGTATCCTCATCTGTAACTTCAAGTATTGTGTCGTTGCCCTCGTCGGTCCCAGCTCTTTCATAAAGATCTTCGGTATAGGCCCAACTTGGGGTATCAAACTTGCCATGAAGTAGGACAATGTCTCTGCCTTGGGATTTGATATTTTTGAACTCTTCTGCTGGAATTGGTGTGGTAAGCTGCAGGGTGTGTGATTTCGTATCGATACCTCGCAGGAGAACCAGCCCAATGGTTCGAGAATACCGGGGGTCCAAAGCAGCGTCATTATAGTTGGGGATGAAAGGAATGCCTTCGGGACTTGTTGATACGATCTGGAGAGCCTCATCTTTACTTGTTGCGTCAAGCTTCAGGAGTTTCGATGATGTATCGGTAGAGACCTGGTCCTGGATGAATCCGGAAAATGCTTTCACATCCTCTATCTCAACTGCCGCCAGAACCAGTCCGCTCACTGTATCGGCCAACAACTCCGGCGAACATTGATAATCGTAAGATACCAAACCGAAGATCCCCTTCTTGGAGGAATATCGTACAAGTAAGGGTGGTCTGAAAGAAAGTGGCGATGGGTTCCACTTCAACCTTCGGGTGGTATCAGTTTGCTTCGTGGTCGTCGAAGCTAGATCTTGTAAGTGAAAGTAAGACATGGTCTGCATCGCTCTCAAATGAGCAGCGGTTCTTGATGTAAATTCGGACTGCTGGGAGGGTAATTCTGTAAGCGTGGTTGCTGTTGCAGCCCGCAACGCATCGACTGTCTCAGAGGGGCCATCTTCAGACATATATAACACTTCTTCAGGCTTCAGCATCCTGGCCAGGGCACAGAGAAGATCGAGCCCAGTTCCAAGAATCCAACCTGGTGTATTGACGATGAGAGGAACACCCGCAAAACTTTTGTTGTACGTATCAAATAGATCGACAGCACAAGCCAGGTAGAGATCGGGGTCGGATGCTGGTGTTACAGAGGCCATTGAATGGCAACGAACGACGTTCGAAGCAGCATCTCCGATGCCCGGGTGTGTGAATGGTGTCCCTAGATTCGGCTTCGTCGCAAACACGAGAGACAAAGTCCCAGCTGGCGCATATTCCGGTTGGCCTGGATCTAGGTCCATCACCACAGCACCTCGCAGGGTCTGTCTATGAGAACGATCTGTCAAAAGCCGGTTCAGAAACAACCGCGAAAAAGTAGACTTTCCGGCCGACTTCGGGCCGCATATCAACGTTGAAAGAGATGGCTTTTCTCGACTGGTCGTCACCAGGGATGAAAGCTTCCTGTTCCACGCAGCTAGTGAGTCTAACTCTTGGATGATGCATTTTTTAGGGGCATCTTCCGGCGTTTGGACCTGGAAAGGCATTAATAAACACTTTCATAGCAGGTAAGACAACTTACAATCTGAAAAGTTGACTCTTTATTTGACTTGGTTGAGTCTCCCTCGGGTGATTCGTTCCACATTTTCCTGAATAGTGGTGATAAACGGCCCAACTGGCGCAAACCTTGAGCATTTTTATCTGGATGCAGCTCTAGTCTCGTCTGCTCCTTCGTCCGTAACACGGGCACTGCATGGCAATAAGGGGCATGAACCCATTCAATAGTTTCAGCAGGATAGAGAGTAGCACCAGCCAACACTACCTCACCTTGAATCACTTTAATACCAAAACTTCCAATGATTGGAAATCGCTGCTAAGTCAGTCAAGATATTTGTAAGATGCGAGGCATGAAGTTTACCTCTTTGCTAGAAAGCCGTAGTTCTACCACGCCTCCCTTCTTAACTCGGTGGTTTTGATCGGATAATCGAAATGATGAGTACGGTATGGCCCTTTGAACTGTCCCGGGTTCAGGAGTTATAGATCCCGGTGGCCGACTGAGAAGCTGATGAGCGATGTCGAGGCTAGTGATGCCGGGTCATATACCTTGCCATTTCATGGCTCTTGGGATGTGCGGCAGGCGACTCAGTCAGACGCTGTGACCTAGGAGTCTTTACTGCACTCTTCTTAGGAGTTGATGGAGTTCCGACTTGACTGGTTCCCTTTTGGAGAAGACTGAAGTAGTTGATATTGCTGGTGGGTTGTTTCCCATCGCATTCTGAGGATTGTTGCGCGGACGTTGAAGAAGCTGCAGCCTCTCTTCGTCGAGCAGCAAGAGCAGCAATAGCACTCATCGCTTTATTATGTGAGTTAGCACGATCGAAAGACACGGCAAAGAGTGTAACACTCACGCTTTATTGCATCTACACCCTCAATTCTTCGTTTTTTGTGAGAGGACATGGCTGAGAATGGATATGGTAAAATCGAAATGGTGACGTTGAATATGATCAGTCCAGGCAAAATGAACGGGAAGCGATAAGTCACTGTAGAGTCATTATTCAGCTGTCATAGAGTTGATGAATGTCGCATGCGATCAAGGCTAAAACGTCTTGAAGGTGAAGAAGGTCTTATCGATAAGAAAAAATCATTTCGCGTTACCTGGGTTTCTATTCACTCGACGGTGTTGAATTGTACCTATGAAAAGGGATAGTACCAACGTCTTATTTTTTTATATCTAGGATTTCCTCGCTATCTCATTTAAAGTGCGTAAACTCATGCCTTCTTTGCCCAGTGTCATTGATCTCGCGTCACCCATTATCGGGTATCTACACGACAGAAGCGCGTCCGTCTACAGTTAACCCAGGATAACTTAGTGGGTTGCCCCACTAGCGCGGCATCTCCCAAAATTTATTTTCCAGCAACTTCATCTTCACCTCGATCAACCTCGTCCCGACAATTGCACCCTCACCTCCGAAAAGATTCACAGAAAAGTCCGCCCAAGATGGCGCCTAAGGAACCCTACAAAGTTCACTCCCTCAATAAGCACATAGAGAACACAAAGAAGGGCCTATCGGCTGAAGCGCAGTTCAACCGCCGCCCTGGCAACCGTGCTGCAACTATCAAGAAAGAGTCGAGCGACCCAAACAACATTTTTGCCAACAACAATGGGGATGACGATGATGAGTCTGGAAGCGGAAGCGATAGCGATAGTAGCAGCGATGGCCAGGCCGATTTTATCTCCAAACTCACCAGTACCACCAAACCTACTTCTGCCACTCCACGCCGTCGTAGCAAAGATGATGAAATCGCCGATAGCGATGCCGAGCGCAACGCGTCCAAAAAGAGCACTATTGTGAAAAAGCCTACTCCTGCCAAGTCTAAGCCTCAATCCTCTAGCGATTCAAGCAGCGAAGACGAGTCTGACGACGAAAAGACCAAAGCAAAGACTAACGGCACAACTGCTGCAAAGGCGTCTGAGAGCACCTCGAGCTCTTCGGAGTCAGAGAGCGACAGTGATAGCGATGAGGAAGATGACAAGGCACCCAAACCATCCACCAAAAAGCAACAGCCTTCTGCCTCCACTAGCGACTCATCCAGCGAGGACGAAAGCGAGGATAAAGCCGATGCCAAGGCTAAGCCTCCTCTGAACGGCAAAGCTGCTACTACGTCAGACAGCTCAAGCGAGGACAGCGAGGATGAGAGCGAGGATGAAAATCAGGGTGTGAAACTTGCTGCGAAACCCCCCGCTAAGCCTGCCGCTCCCGAGCCAGACAGTTCTTCAAGCGAGGAGGAGGATTCTGATGATGAGATGGTCGATGAATCCATGCACATTGAGGATCGCGAGGGACAGCTCGCCCTACCCAACTTCATCGCTCCCGACTTTGTCCTTCGCAAAGGCGATGATGGTACAAACGGCCGCGATGTTGCTGAGATCTGCAACAAGGCGAACCTAGAGGGCAAGCAATTTTGGTACTTCACAGTTCCTTCCAATGTGCCCATCTCAGTTGTTCAGAATCTTGAGATCCCCATGAACCAGTCTCAGTCTACCGATAAGCTGTTTTCTCACAATGGCGAGGACTATGGTGTCTCCTTCGAGAGTATTGCCCCCAAGGGAAATATCCAAATCATGATTCCCTCTGATCGCCCTCAATACCAGCCCGGTAAGCAAGCTCCCAGCCGTTACGTTTTTTATGTTCTCCACTAACTTACAAATCAGTCACCAAGCAGATCGACCAAGTCATGCAGGTCAAGAAGATCACACAACTTGGCTCTACTAAGTCTGTCGCTCCTGTTCCCAAGCCAGCCCCTCGTGCTCAACCCGCTGGTCTGAAGGCTCGATATCAACCCATCGGAGTCAACGAACCCATGGGAAGCATCGGGGATGATGAGGACGTCGAGATGGGCGATGCTCCCGTTCTGTCGACCAAAGCTGCCAAGAAGGAAAAGAAGCGCAAGTCAAAAGAGACTTCTGACAAGAAGCAGAAGAAGGGACAGAGCATCCCCGAGCCCCCCAGCTCTCAAACAAACGAAGCACCAACTTCTGATACGCGCAAGAACAAGCGAAAGCTAGCAGCCTCTGAAGATGATGCCGTCGCCGTAGCCGAGCAACTTCAAGAGGAGGCTAAGCTTGCAGCGAGCAAGTCCAAGAAGCAAAAGACAGCCCGAGATGGAAGTCCCGACCTTGGCTCTGAGCCAACGTCTGCAATCGCAAAAAAGTACACCCCTGTCTTGCCTCCCGCAATCCCCGCAGTAGGAACCCCTACTTCCAAGTCTGCTTCTACGGCTGTTGCAAGCAGCAAGAAGCAGAAGAAGGTCAAGGAGGCTTCTGTGCCCGCTCCCCGACAGAGCGTGGTACCCATACCCTCTATCCCCCACTCCTCTCCTCCCAGGTCCTCTCCTGCGCGCGCTCCTGCATCACTGCCTCCTGCCTCACCTAGCCAGAGTAAGGAGAAACGAGCCAGAAAGCGCAAGGATAAAGATGGCAAGAAGACACCCTCGGGCAAGAAGGAGACCCCTGTAGTCCCCCCTGTGCCTCTATCTTCCTCGGAATAGCGTTCTGCTGGGAAGAAAGGTCCTCAAAAGGGCAAGAGTAAAAGCAGAGCCCGAAGGAAGTAGTGAAGAGCTCGATATGACAGTATTTCGGAAAGCTCAGTGCCTAGGCTACCGATATGCATCGATGGCTGTCTGACACAGCATACACTATTATGGGCATTATCGGTTATTGCTGGCAAGCATATGGTGTTGGATGTGCATAGGAGATGTTGCCTTTTTTTTTCTCGCATGGCTTGATCATGCAAAGCATTTCAAAACCGCGGCGAGACATTTGTCTCTAGATTTCAGCGGCATGGCGTTGGTGGTGCATTTCGGTAGCAAATGGAAAAGAAAAAGGGGTTGAGGATAGTGTAAGAAGGGTGACGAAGGGAGAAACTCGAAAAATATCTCCCTTCTGCGAAGATTCACGAGTATCTTTATTAGCTAAGCTTTTGGGCATCAACATCGTTCGATAGAATGATGTTTGTGAGATAGTGTAGTCAATGTCAGAACAAACAAACTTTGGTTCCGCATTGCATCTTGTGATTGTACCAGGCCCTGGTAGAGGTTATCATCGTTAAGCCTTGGCTTGTGTTCGATAGTAGATGAGCTATTCCAGCGAAGCTTATTATCATAACAAGCGTATTGCACATCGCTGTCTTCTCTACTGCTATACACCTACCCTGTACCTACCAAAAGTGGCGAAGCTATCACCACACACAAGCAATAACTTGTCATTCGCAAGGTATTTTTTGGAAGCTGGGTTCGTTTTCTTCTAACCCAGCTCGAAGCTGCTGCGTAGAGCAGCCTTGTATTTCGACAATGTGGGTATGCTATAATCCCATGACCAGCCGTCACTACAGCCATGCAGCCACTCTTCCATGTGGACAAGCTAGAATATGAAACGATTATCCCGCCACGGGCCATTGAATTCATCAGAAAAGTCAATTCCCCAGAGTCTCGAATGGCAATCGGCAGAGTCAAGTCAGAGACGATGTACATAAGGTTTCTTAGCCTGTCTTTCCAAAGGACACCCCCCTCTCACCTTAGGGTGTCGATGAATGGAATATCGCGATGACGTTCGCTATATTTTAGAACCTCAATGCGGCCATGTTTTGACGCCGTTACACCCTTGAGATGAACGGAACGACTGTCAACAAATATAACGGATGCGGAATGATAAAGAATACGAGAGTCTAGTGTACCTGTCACCGAAGTCGATGCCAGATCTGATTACACAGTATCACGATGAATGATTGGGTGGTCGATCTGACGCCTGAAAGAGCTGTAGGATCATGCGTGTAAGTTGAAGCTCTAGATCTACACCAACATCGAAGGGTAGACTGCCCAGTAGTGTAGAGGAGACTGTATACGTCTCTCACCGCCAGCCTCATAGGCTAGACAGGGGATTGAGCTGATGTCCAGGTTGGGTTGATAGCATAGACCGACCAGTCCATATAGTGATGATAAGAGCCGATCGTCGCTGGTTGCGGTCTCTGGCTGCCATTCAGATGTGGAGGCTAGAGATCACGAACGAGGTCATTCGGACAAAGAATATCAAAGTAATTGGCTACCAATGTGCAAGACATCTCAGGTAACCCTGGGATAGCGTCCTTGAACAATGCTGGTAGTATACATGTAACAACAAGGATTTTGCTCGAATCTGGCAAACTCGAGTCAAATCGATCACTGAGGAATGCTATGTCTCACTTCCTGTCCTCGCACCATTTGCGACATGGATCTTTCGAACAGCAAAGTGTTACGGATACAAGACGTTGAAGACGACATGACGCATCACTGAACATGCCACTTGATAGCGGAAATGCAGACAAGGTGTATGTCACGCAGCAGAAAGCCGGGGACAACCATCAACCACGTGCATTGCACGACATCTTTAGAGTGTAACGATAGAAAGTATGTATGTACCTATGGTGTGATAAGGTTGAAGCGAGCCAAAGCTTGAAGGAACCGCACACATGGGCACTTGGAAAGTTTCGGACAACGGGAATCTTGATGTAGCAATCAATCATATTAGGAGACCGACCGGCGGCAATAGTTACTGTACGCATTCGTTCGTTCGTTGTATCGATAATCGTCCCATGCCAACGTCGGTCGGTATTCTCCTGGACCCCGACTGCAAACGCCGGCCGAAAACTACCGACCGCGGGTCCGCGATTAAGAAAGTTGCTAAAATTTCCTTCTTTTTTTTTTTCTTCATCCGTCAATGGGCCGAGACCCGACTTCTGAACGGACATTGTCCCAAATTAGTGAGTGGAAGAGGCAAAAAAAAAAAAAAAAAAAACGTCTCAAGAAATCGGCCGAGTCAATGAACCAAACGCGGAAAGCAAAGTTCGATGGCCCTGAATTAGGTGGGACCTCGGCGGACTTCGCAAATATTGAACCCGCTGCGGGAACTGAGGCAATCGGCCGTCATGATCGATTTTTGGGGCTCAAGAACGGAAATTTCGTTTAGTTAGTTTGTTAATTGGACTTTGTCTCACTCAGACCTCAGCACACGTACAGTACCTATGCAAGAGAGGATGGTGACAGTTGGGTTGAATTCAATGCTACCTATTATTATGGCGGCTCGCTCGGATGTCTTCGCATTGACCGCCTCTGTATTGGGCTTCCAAACCAGGCTTTTATTGGCATCATGATACCTGATCCATGATATACCTTGGAGTTGTCGCTCACGAGGGCATGGATCTGGAGCTAGAGTAGCAGTCATCACTGTTTGTCCAGTAAGAATCAACCTTGATGCATTTCTGATTGGGCATTAGTTTCTGTTGGCGTGTGCTTGCATACCGTGTTGGTCTTTGATGTTCCCGTAGGTAGGGCGAGAGGCATGCAACAGTATTCAGCAGTCATCATACCTGTGTTCACACGATGCGGTCTGGACCAGCGATCCCCAATCAGACACGTACTGCACATCCAGTCGCTTCTGGTCAGACATTCAAGCATCAGCAAGAGGACCAAAGCAGATGAGCTTAGAACAAGTCTGTTAACTGGAGCTCAGCATGTGCTTATCATCAAGCGTCAGACACGCACTAACAGCATATTGAGTAACGGCCGAGGCCAAGACTCTGTCTGAACAATGCTATCAGGCCAACCGACATGATGTGTTTCTTGTCTTGGGTTGCAATATTATTAAGCATGATACTCAAGAAACTCAGAACTACCTTTGAGATTGGGTTGAGAGTTGAAACCACCAAACTCATCCCATCATATTCCCAATTGACTAGCGCATCGCAAGTGACAGTGTCTCGTGCGCAGGTAGGGGACCCTTGGCGATCTCCTGAACTTGGGCCAGTCCGCCTCAATCCGACCTTGGCTTTCGCAGCTGTGGCATGGGTGTTTCAATCGAGTGTGAATCCGTGCACGAGCGGCTGAATCGACAACGTGTTAAAGAGATTGCAAGGAAATGGAAATACACTGATCAGGTTGTTTATCAGTAAGATCATGCGCTGCGACAAGACAGCAATCAACCTGTTCTATCCAAGGGACCGGACGAGTTTCGTATCCCTGTTCATTGAGACCCTCCCAATCTCTCTCAGGCCCTGAGCCTCCACTGCCCGTTCTGCTTATTCTCTTCCGTCCCGAACGGAGGATCCACGCTATATCCACGCTCAATTTCCACGCATTATGGCCTCGCGCCTCGTCTCACCTCGGGGCGCGCGCCTCACGCACGCATTGACAAATAAGACCCGAGCGACCGTTAAGAGCCTCCTCCATTGGTTTTTGTTTTTAGTGTCACACAGCACATTGAAAACTCCGCGTCGGGGTCGGAGCGAATAAAGCTCTTGACCGAGGATACGTTTAGCTCATAACCTTCTTCTTTTCCCTCTAGCAGGACGTCACCGTCATGACGATGGGGCTTGCCGCGCTAGATATATCTAATTGGCAGTTGATTCGCTCAATGGGCAGAAAAGCTCAAACAGTTTCCTTTGTGTAAACCCTCAACGAGAAACTATCTTCCGCTCCATCCGAGTGAACTTCGAGATGCAGCAAAAATGACTTGGGAAAAGTGTAGGTGTTTCGTGGGGTTACTATGACCCTTGTCGTGTGTACAAGTATGTCTCCTGAGTGACGGGATGGGCTGCGCGCGCCTACGGCCTATGAAATGGACTAGGTATCTGAAGCTGACCCTTGAACTTGAAGCTGTGAACAAATGGACCGTTACACCGAGAGCAAGAGTTTCGTTAACAGCAGGGCTGAGTCTAAAATTGGTAATCGGAAGCTGTCGAAGAGCTAAATCATGAGTACGTGTATTCCAGTTCGGAATGAACTCAAGTCTTTTTGGACCGACAATCAATATCAGTCGACTACTTATATGATTGGCAACTATACAGCAAGATATCTCGTGCTCACAGTCAAGAGGTTGGCGATAGTCAATGGCTAAACGCTGACATGAGTTAGCACGCCGTTGCCGCAGCTTGAATATCATTAGCATCCATCCAGACTTGCAACCTTGATCATCTAAATCTAAAACAGTAGAAGTACCCGTGTCTCCCATCCAGCGTGATATGTGTTAACTTGATACTTGTATCACAACGAGGAGCTCTGTAGCTTAGGCTAAGGCAGCAGCATATGCAAGTTTGTCTATGAAAGACAGGTGTGAGTAAGCATGGGCTAGGTATCCTCCCTTCCTGGCTGCATCGAAAGCCTCCATGGGTGGGCAGCCACGGATGGTGAGCATCATCCGTGGAGGAAGCAGCGGAATTGGAGAAGGTACATTGGTCGCGAGTACCTGCTGATGAACGCACATCGCTTTTTCGCTTCCACACTTCAATGCGACGAAAAAAGGTGCAGTGGCCCCAGCTCCTTGTTAGCGTCAAAAGAGAGAGCTGATCCTTGTCTTTGATATTGCTTCTCAATGGTTCGTTGTTCATCATCCATCTCAGTTTGCGGCTTGTGAAACTTTGCAGTGGAGTTCTTGTGCAACGTATTTTTCAGAAAGGAGCTTGTCTGAATTTTTTTTTGCTCAATTCGCTGATTGATTAGCGACTGGCTTTTGTTCAAGGTATCAGGGGGTTTGCAAACAGTCAGAGCCTTGCTCCCTCGGCGGAGCAGCAGTGCATGAATGGCAAAGCTCACAATAAGACCCGGGCAGGAAGTTTCCTCGCGTGCGCAAATTGATTATGACCTCAGCGGAAGTGTCCCCTTGAGGATATCCCTGGGTCGCTTCCATATTTCAACCGCAAGCAGGAGACAGCTTTCTCGACACCTAATCGCAACCTTGTATGCACCTTATGTTACTGCCAGCGCATGGACATGAGCTGTTCGGTCTAAGAAATCAACAGTTAGCTGTCACTTTAGATTGAGCCAGCGATCGTCATAGTCATAGGCATCATACAAGACAACCGTGGCTGGTTGCTGGGCACGCGGACTCACCAACCTAGATTCCCGTTCTGGTGTGATTGGTTTAGTCTGTTCCCACAGTCGCATCTACGGATACTGTAGGCAGTCTTCCAGACGCATGTCACTGTGCCACAGTCATGACGCTGGCCATCCAAGTGACACCGTCTGGGAACCGTTTCTGATGGTGACGTTTTCTTCAAGTATCAGCCACCATCATTGCCCACGGACCCTGATCAGTGGCAGAAAACAAAGATGCAATCAAGGAGTGGGTCTTTGTATTGACGAAGCCACTCAAAGACTCGTCATGAACATGGATTGTTCTTGTCTCGTCTCGTCTTGTCTTGTCATCATGAGCGCAGTGCAATCTAGCACATGGGATCATGGGGCTTCCCTGAGGTCAGAAAGCGAAAAGCCTCGTGCTGGCTGTGTGTGTGCATCCACGTCGGCAGATCACCCTTCCAATCTCATTCGCTCCAGGTGGTGATGTGATAAAGTCGGAGTCGGAACCTCGGAGTCCATGGAGCTTGGCGAGTCTCCGACGCCGACTGAAAGGGTGCTTGCAACAATTGATTGTGACAGTCAGTCAGTCTGATCGGAAAATTTATTGGACTTTATTAAACAATGTGGACTTTGTCCGGAAGATTTGGTCGCTTGCGTTGGCAAGGTGCCGGCCGTTAACGTTCTCAGTCAATCGTTGCCCAGCAGCTATGCCAAGGCTGAAATGATGTACTACATGCAGTGAGTTCAGTTGCTTCTTGGATCACCGAGGCATGGGCTGCCTCCGGTTCCTACACTGTGAGTGGTCATATCAAATGACTAAGACAAGTCAAGGGGAGAACAGATGCCCTGCGGCTCATTTGGCTTTATTGATCGAGGCTCAGTACGGAGCACTCTAGATTGCCACGTCGACTTGTAGGCTTGTATGGGCTGGTAAATACCTAGGCAGGTAGGTAATCTCATCTCCCCCTCAGTTTAAAACGTGGTCGGTAAAGTTTTTGCGGTACAATACGCGGAAAGCATGGAAGTAAGCGTTATTTGACAGGGCGAATTCTCACGCGACTCAGCCCGCCTATCAGGCTTGGCAGCGGCTTCGAAGGAAATTACGGTAATACGCCTTGATTCGGGCTGCCGCAAACCCCGTTGCTCCGCGATGTCCGGGCAGTGTGCTATGTCAGCAACTTTGTTTGTGTCGTCTTGATTGATTGGCTTCGCAATGACAAAAGAGCTCCGTCTGAGCGTCAGAGAAGAGCTGATTAGGCTTAGGCGCTGGCTCCAGTGCAATCTCCAGGCGACCCTGGTACCATCCATGCACAACGCCCCGCTGAGGCTTGTTGACTGGCCGGTACCCCAAACCCTTGTATCGATGACTCCTCCCGCAGCATCCGGACTTATTTGAGTGAGGACGAGGAAAATCTTGCGGTGCGGGCCCCTTGAATGAAGCTAATGCCAGTGGAGTGTGATGGGGGCAGTAGCTTAGCGCCCACTGGAATCCTGCGCGATGTGCCCTGTTGAATTTATACTCTTTAGCGGACTGCGGTTGCAAAATCAGCTGTAAAGACCTTGGTTTTTCAGCGCTTCTAGTGGCCAGCTGCACTGGTACACGCCCCCTGGTGCATCACTTTGCTGCACCTCGTCATCATACTCGATCCCTCTCTCCACTTTCTTCATATTACTACTCCCATTTCCTCACCTCCATCTTGATCTTCCCTCCCTTTCTCTCTCTCCTCGATCCTCGGCTTGGTTTCGTCTTAGATTCGCACCTTGTTAAAGCATCTATCTTCCTCCGTCACGACTTCAGGTCCTAGCCTCACATCTTCTTTGTGTGTGGCGTCCTTGTCGCGTGCTGCCTCCCTTCTCTGCGACTCGACAACCATCGCTCTGGACGGCCATCCCGACGATTCCGACCATCGTTGTATGCGTGCAAGTCAAGTGAATAGGTCAACTTGGATATGAGGTAGCTTTTGGGTATTCATATTGGGTTACCGACTACGCGTTACGAATTTCTTCAAGAATTATCTTGCGCTACGCTACAAATAATCATCACGCACCCCCTTTCGAACCACCGTTCTGTCGATCCAAACAACTTTCTTCTCGGCCTTCACCATGAACGACTTCTCCGCCACCCTTTCAGGGAAGCCCAAGCTCCAGCTACTTTGGCCCGAGCACGTTAATCTGCCATTCCTCAACACTGTTCCTCACAGATATCGAATTGGTCGTCGACGCACTAAATCGAAATCGAGACCTGGTAATGAGGAGATCACCAGTCTTAAAACCTCTTTCAACGCCTGGGATGGTGTTCGAGATCTCCAGAAGCATCATTGGAGGACGTCAGATCTCCAATATGCTGTCGTTGGCCTCCTAATTCTCTTTTCCTTTTGGATTGCTCCTCCGGCTCCTGGTGTCAAGCTCCTGGCCATCATCGGTAGTGTTTGGGTTCTGCTCATGCCTGCCACCCGTCAATTCTTTTTGCCATCAGTGACAATCTGGACCTGGCTACTGTATTTCTTTTGTAGTCGGTATGTGTTGATTTGAAAGGCCAATTTCGTCGCCTGCTAACATTTTTCAGATTCATCCCCAACGAGTACCGACCTCATATTTGGGTCCGCGTGCTACCGGCCCTCGAGAACGTCTTGTATGGTGCTAATCTGTCGAGCATTCTCTCCGCTCACCAACACTCGGTTCTTGACATTCTTGCCTGGATCCCCTACGGCCTGTGCCATTTTGGCGCTCCTGTAGTCTGCGCCCTGCTCATGTTCGTCTTCGCTGCCCCCGGTACCGCCCCTGTCTGGGCTCGCACCTTCGGCTGGATGAGTATTCTGGGCGTCACCATCCAGCTTCTCTTTCCTTGTGCGCCACCTTGGTATGAGATGGAGCATGGTCTTGAACCTGCTGCCTATGGCATGCCTGGATCTCCCGCAGGACTCGCCCGCATCGACGCCATTTTTGGCATCGACCTCTACACGACCAATTTCAGCACTGCGCCTGTTCCTTTCGGCGCTTTCCCCTCGCTCCACGCCGCGAATGCCGTTCTCGAGGCTCTTTTCATGTCTCACTGTTTCCCCCAGTTCCGAACTTACTTCATCATGTACGCTGGATGGGTCTGCTGGGCCACCATGTACCTCAGCCACCATTATGCCATTGACTTGGTGGTCGGTGGCTTGATTGCCTCTTGCTTTTTCTACGCAGCAAAGGCCCGATGGTTACCCCGACGACAGGAGGGAAAGATCACGCGATGGGAATACGAGTACGTGGAGTACGGCGACCGCAACGCCATTTCTGACGAGGAGTATGGCGAGTACTTCGGTATGGGTCTGCTTGGACGCCCTCGCGCCGACTCCAGCGATGGCTGGACTGTTGCCAGCTCCAGCTGCAGTTCTAGTAGCGGAACCCTGAGCCCTACTCTCTCCGAAGAAGCCCTTCCCGGAATGCTCATGGATATGGACAACAATGGACAGCTCTGGGACGGCAACGCTCCTGCTCGAGATGTGGAGTTGAGTGAAGTTGTGGTGGTGCGGTAATTGGCACGACTGAGTAATAATACGGCTACCCTCGGACACTCTCATCCCAGACCGGGGAAACGAAGCGACTTGTTGGGAATTTTACGATTTTAATGCCCCGAACCCTTTTTAATCTTCGACCTTACATTTTTTTTTTGATAACCTCTTTGGCATTCATCGGCACAGCGAAATGGCGCAACACGGTGCTTTACCACGGCAGATGCTGGATTCTGACGCAGGGCCGTCAGGGCCAGACGGCAAACGGTAATAATGGGTTCAAGGGGCTGATGCGTCCCATTTTAATGTATACCCTGCGGAAGGACAAAACCGGAACTGAATAGAGTAATGTATACAACCAGAGGAAGTTTAATTCGTGTATGGACATGATACGACGCCATGTCATGCACCGTTACGCTCGCTAGAGAGCCTGGACGACGACTCGAGAGGGACATTGCTTTATGATAAGCACCCCTACTCATGAGGAGGAGGAGATATGAAGGACAACTGGCTCACAGCCGAATCCTGGATGATCCTGGAGAGCAAAAACCAGGCGGCGCAAGGAGGTGGGCTGACTTTGGTGAAAAGGAAAAGGAATACCAAAGATACCATTCGCTAGATATTAGCAGCTAGAAGAATTGACAGCACGTTGTTCCTGTCACATCGTGTTCTCAGATTGAAAGTCCCTGTAAATCTTGATGATACCCACTGGGTACCAATGTGCAGCTTGACGTTCATGGTTCAAGTGTCGTTGCAGGTGGCACGCGATCAGGTGGGCCCGTTCATGATATCCAAATATCAACATGTCGATCTTCATCTAGCCCAAGAAATTCCTCCCACTTCTGTTCAGCGGCATCAGGAACGCCAAGTCTGCACGGCACTCTTGACCTCTTGGCATACACAAGTGCTGTTTCTTCTAATTCGCTTTGTCATGATTTAAGAAGTATCAGTGTCAATTCGTCGGTCCGGTCTTCTAGGTTGTACGCAAGTATCAGTAGTCTAAGTCGTACAAACGTGTGATTTGAAACTCTCGGTCTCTGCTCAAGTTCCAAGCAAGAGAATTTCCAACTCTGACCTAATCCATTCATGCCTTTGAAAACAGTACTTGATACAAGGCGCTCTCCACATTTGTCAGTAAAAGGCACTCTGGCACAACAAATATCAGGGTCACAAGATAGTAAATAACCCAATTCCGCCTAATACCTGCTACTGTGAACACGCGAGAGTCACTGAGGGTAAATTATACTCGATGTCGAGTGGATCACAGGGGTTACAGGCCGTAAGCCCATCTGTCAGAAACTCATCTTCCCCAAAAGAACACCAGCAGTGATAATGATTAGAGGAAGCATAGACGTCGAAGTTTAATGCGAACCTCGTGATTTGTGTCTGACATGGGCTTCGAAGTCACCGGTCTCTAGAGCAAAGCATCTGGAAAAGGAGAATTCACAAAAAGGCGTTGCAAATACCAAGATCATACTTGAAATAGAAAGGGAAAATGTATGGAAAATAGGATATACTGATTCTTCCTTCCAGTCGTTGCAAACGGCGTGCCTGCGGTCCGTTGTTGAAAATACATGTACCCAAATCGCTGTTGGTCCTCGCTCCCCTCCTCATTGCACATGCGTATGTCCTTGTTCTTCGCCCGCTTCGTAACGTAAATGCCGGGTTTCAAAATGTCCTCCTCGTAACGTTGAACCATCATTCTTCTAGCATGTTTTCGTCTCACCATAGGTGGCTTTCCTTTTGATATATCCCCTTCGCAGATTTCTAAATAACTCAGACACATCGTCACCATTCTGGCTCTACCTCTTTGGCGCAGGCGCACTCCAAAGTCCCTTGGATGTCTCGATGACCCTATTTCCGCTGTTTCCAGGCTGCAATGAAGAGGGGACATTGGATGCTGATGTGTTGCCCATAACGACGTCCGTCTCTGTCTGGGTTCCATATCCACTATCCTTAGGTTGGTTGCTGCCCATTGAGATGGCACTATCTCCCTTCTTGTTGGTAGGCGGCTGCTGTCGCGCAGCGCCACGGCTGGGTTCCTTTGAACGAGCTCCATCCATCATCCCACTTTGAGCCTCACGTAGCTTATTGATAGCACGAACAGTATCAATGGCTGCATGTAGAGTCCGGCGAGCGTTGAAGTTCTTCTTGATATTAGGCAGAAGGTTCTGGCTCTCTCCCTCGGCATTGATAAAGCCGGCGACGAACGGATGCTGGAGAGCCTCATGGGCAGTGATACGTTTAGTAGAATCGATAGTCAGGCAGCGCTGGATGAAGTCCTTGGCGTGGCTGGAAACGCCGCGCCAGTATTCAATAGGTGTGAAACTATAATCTGCGTTGAGAATGGCCTGCATCTCCTCAAAGTCAGAGTCGCGATCGAAAGGGGTATAACCGCAGAGCAAGAAGTAGGTGATGACACCGAGAGCCCAGAGATCTACAGGCTTGCCATGACCTGTCTTCTTGAAAATCTCGGGAGCCATGTATCCGGGAGTACCACAGGTCGTAGTCAGAACGTGGAACTGTTCCTCATCCATAATTCGTGAAAGTCCAAAGTCTGCAATAAGCAAGTCTGCGTTGTCCTCGGGGGTTCGGAAGAGTAGATTTTCAGGCTTCAAGTCGCGATGGACGATACCATGGTCATGGAGGTAAGCGACAGCTGACAATGTGGCGCGAACCAAATCGGCAGCATCTGACTCGAAATAGGAGCCTTTTCGGCAGATTCGATCGAAAAGCTCACCACCTAGTGCAAGATCGGTGACAAGGTAGAGATTGTTCATGGTCTCGAAATAGTCGACAAGAGTAAGGATATTTTGGTGGCCCATGGAGACCTTCTTGAGCACGGCGATTTCGTTGCGAACCTATCATTGCGCATGGCGTATTAGAAAATGAAAACGGAACTGGAGTACTAGGGCACAGTAAAGCAATCCTCACCATGTGTTCGCGACCAGCCATGAGCCGCTTGTTGATGACCTTGGCAGCATAGTAACGACCAGTGTCTATGTGGACACATTCTTTGACGACGGAGTATGAGCCAGCTCCCAGTGTCTTTCCAACCTTGTATCTACAAGGCTGGACTTGAGGCTGTTGGCGGGCTGCAGAGTCCATTGTGGGAATATGGCGTAGGAGTTGGGAGAAGTCGAGGCGGAGAGGTGATAAGAAGATCGCGATGCCCCGCAGAGCGTACAGGTGCGAAACAGAGGGGGGTGACTGTCTCGCGGCGTCTGGGTGAAGTATGAAATATAATAGGACTGTCTGGCTCGGAGAATCGGGTGCCTGTTGTTGAAGGGAGAAACACAGAAATCGAGAACAACTGAGCTGAAGAGAGTAGATATCAGCAGTCGAGATGGCGATGCTGATGGGCTGAAGTGAAGGGGTTCGGTTGGGTTGGTCAGAAGGGTCGGGGCTAAAGAGGTGGTGGGTGGGGTTGTGTCAGACAAAGTCTAGCTGAAATATGGACGGGATGGGTGAGAGAATGACGATGGGCAATAAATGTTCAAGGCGTTTTCGTTCTAGACCCTTATTGATAGGTGCGAGAAGAATTGGTGCCCGGCCGTGATTACAAGTATGAATGCTAGGCCATTAAATGCCTATCCGTATCCCTTCTCAGTGGTGAGCTGCCACATATTCACAGGGCTAGCTACCACGCATAAAAGGAGGAATGGCAGTCAACGACCCTTCCATCAATGGTGCGGAGTGACAATGACGATATTTCGCCTTTGAACACATCATAATTGGGGTTTCTATTCCGCGAGCTGATGCTCTGTTCTTGTAGGTAGTGTCTCTTTTTAGTCGTTCTACTGATACCGAGGCGTAGTAGTCACCTACCTAGGTACTGAGAAACCTTGGATCATCTGCCGCAATTGTTTGCTTTCTACCTAAGGTAACTAAAACAAACAGTGACAACTTATTTTCTTTTAATTTGCGTGTACAATTTTGGCTTTCACCATCTAAACTTCGGTACTGCTCGGTAGCCTCGATAAAGACCAGTATGTTTCTTTTGAGTATTAAGTATTCGGAATTATATCAAAGGTCGTACTCAATCTACATACCTCTTCGCAAGCTAAAGATAAATATATATATATCTATATCGCCATCATTTTAATGCTGTAGACTTTGTCTCGCTTTGCTTGACTAATGCTTGTTCAATCAGAAGGCCCTCTCCGTGATTGTTTCTTTGCGCTGGTAAACTTCTTCTGTTTTATCCTTGTTTCGTGGAATCTTCTGCCACTAATTGATTTTAGCAATTGTTTTTTTTTAACAAAGAAAGCAACTGACATCTCCTCATGTTTCTTTTTCTTTTCTGCGCTTGTTTCGGCAGGTATCACATCTTTGTAGATGCTTGTTATCTCCTCAATCAGCTTTCTTCTGTTGTCTTCTGCATTCGCATCCCGTGATCGTGAATCTTGCGCTTGGAAAGTCAAAGAGTCATTGGTTGCTTTGTAGTACCTGGACTTGCGAATGCCAGGATGCAATGACTTGGGGAGTACAGGCAATAATTGTACTAGTGGATATGCTGTAATTGCTTTTGTTTCGGTCCTTTCACCTGTGAGTGCTAAAGATTTGCTTGGATGTAATTACGTGTGTACTTATTGACATGTTGACCTCCTGGTCCACTCGAGCGGGCGTATGTGGTATTTCCTTTCGGTAGTTGCGTTGAGCTGAAAGATTCAAACCACGAGCGAGCTTCAGAAAGAGCCTCTTGATCGAGCCCGGTGTCGAAAGCCTGGTATCTCTTGAACCGAGGCGCAAATGGACGGCTTGTCAGATATGCTGGAACAATTCTCAGACGTGGCGCCAGAGCAAAGTGTCGCTGAAGCATGGTGAAGTATAACAATCGAACGGTCTGTATATTACATCTGACAGGCCGAGATAAAGAATAAAAGAATAATCCGGTCTGAAAATTCCTCTGAGTTCAATGTCTCATAACACCTGAAGTTTGGGTCTCTCAAACTCTTGGCTTTCGCCTGATGCTTGTCCGTGGCTGAGATCTTGGTTGTGAGCCAAACACAAATGATTTGTTGACCGCCTTGCCAATTCTGGACTAGCCTGTCGTTAGCTGCGGTTGACGCCTGCGCCCGATCAGCCTCAATTGGGACCCCGAAACCCAGCCTTTCACCTGTCTCGGTCTCTGACTTGCCCTGCTAGGCCTGGCCTTACCTTACCCTACTTAACCTAATCGACCTACCTACCTCACCTTTTCAACCTTCATCTGCTCATTTCCCTCAACCTGCGACACATCGTCGACTTCACTCGTGCCGCCATCTTCAATGCTCTTGGTGTCGCGACTACCTAGATCTTTTCTTTACCTAGTCCATCTTTATTTGCTCTCACGTGCCCGTGTCTGAGCCCCAGTCTTCTGGAGACCTCAACTCCTTTGGCGCGATTAGCCAAGCTCCGACGTCGCAAAACCCTCTACCCGACTGCCTCCCCTGTCAAAAAAGCTGGTCGAGTCGTCGTCTGTATTTCTAGTGACCACCTGGTGAGGGTGCCGATTCTCTTGTGGCTTTTTATCCCGCGTCCATTTGGTCTACAAGTCGACCTTTTCGTATTTCGTCTGGAGGCGCTTTGACCGCCACTCCGTCTATTCCATCACGCTTCCAGCTTCCGTCTTGCGCCAGGCCATCGCCTGGCGGCACTTCTCACTGACCAAGGAGCCGAGCTCATTTGTTCGATCTTCAGTTGCACCATCTCTTGGTTCGCATTGTTTGTACGACCAGCCCTGCTTCAGAAGGTCGTCCCATATACTGCACACCAATCTCCAATCCCAGCCTTAATTAAATGACAGAACCCGAGGCAGAGCTTCAGGCGACTGCCAACCTCTCCCCGGTCTCCCCATCACCTGTTCATTCCGCCACCTCGTTGGCGGTCCCTGTGCTTCAAGAGACCGTCGAGACCATCGACGCCATGGTTGCTGCCGCTGCTGCTGCCGCTGCCGACGCCGATGGCTCTATCAACAAGGCCCCTAATCTTGAGCCCATATCAGGGGCTGGTGGTGATGACGATATCGTAGATGACGACAGCCTCAACGACCCTTATGGTGAAGACGACACAGACGTGGCCGCCCAGCAAGTGCCGCAGCCTCAGGTTGAGCAAGAACTTCCCGACAGCAATGACGATTACGCAAAGACTTTTGATTCACCAATTGGGACGGAGGAGGGTGAAGACGGAGTCGTCGAACCACAAGATGTATCATCGCTACCACGAGAATCCAACGAAATTTCTCTTTCATCCGATCATTTGACAAATCGCACATCTCAAGTCTCCCATGTCGTTCATGAATCATCCTTGTCGGCCCAGCCAGGCCAATCTGCGACATCAACTACTTCCAATGCTTCCTCCGAAGCTCAAGCTGCTGGCGTCGCGAATACCTTTACGTCGCAGCCATCCAACCAGCAAACGTCGTCTCCAAGCACGACTAAGCCGGGCGCCAGTAACGCTGCCAGTCCTTCAGCTGATATTCAACGCCTGGTTGCTGATCTCACAGCGCCTTCCAAACCCAACACACATTATGCTCCGTCCGTCTTAGGTGAACATTCTCTCGAGTCTGCTATTCCGTCTTCAGCCTTCTCGTCGTCAGCTTCTCTTCCACCGAGGCCTCCGCTGTCACAGGCAATTCCTCAGACGTATGCCTCGCAACACCACCCACCTAGCATCAATGCCAGTATTCCCTCGAACCTAGCTGCGCCCCCCACGCCCGGGCAGCCATCCACTTATGTGGCAACCGGCGCACCTGCTGCAGTCCCTGATGCTCTGGGTGAATTTCCGGTTCCGCTTGGCTCCGGTCTCCAGGCGCCTGTTGCCATCACTTCTATGAACGCTCCTCCATACCCACCCAAACCTGCTCTCTATAATACTGATCAAGCCCAAGATTCCGAATATGAGCGCCAATGGAACCAATTCTTAGCCGACGAAAACCAGTATATAGCTGAGGCCAAATGGGACCGTTTCCCAGAGGGTTCACGCATTTTTATTGGTACACGATCCGCGTCCGGCGCGTCCAAAAATGGCGCTCACATATTCGCTACAGGTAATCTCTCGAGCGACAAGGTGTCAAAACAGGATGTCTTCGATCTATTTCATCGGTTCGGAAGGATTGCCCAAATCTCACTCAAATCTGCGTACGGCTTCGTCCAGTACCATTCTATCGAGGAAGGACAGAGAGCGATGGATAATCTGCAAGGCATCGAAATAAAGGGTCGTAGAATCCGTAAGTAATGCTTATTGGTCTTTACATATTGTGATTCTAACACTGTCAAGATCTAGAAGTATCGCGTGCTCAGGACAAGTCGAAAAAGGACAAGACTCGAAGCCCAGACAGGAACAAAACCCGCGACAGTGGTCGCCGAAATGAACGGCAAGGCCACCAAACCCGGGATGATTATCGATCTAGTCGCGGTCATTCTCCTCATCGCAACGAGTACGGAAGAGAGGAGTCGTATGGTCGAGATCGAGGCTTTTATGACAGCGGCAGGGGGCGTGCACGATCTCGGTCCCCGGGCTACGGTCGCAACGGCAAGGACAACAATTATCGGCGAAGAAGCCCGAGCCCTTATGGGCGACCCCGACATGAGGCTGAGCTTGATCTCCCACGGAGGTATGGTGCTGATGTCCCTGACGTACAGGTCATCCTTCAGCCAGACGTAAATCGCGACTTTGTCAACTGGGTGGAGCAAGCTTTCAAGTCCCAAGGTCTTAGGTCTGAGGTTATGTTCCTGCATCCTAGGATACCCAAGGACATGGTAGTACAGCGGCAAGCGGCCGAAGGTGTCCATGCCGTTGTCGATCTCGATATTCGAGCGCAAAGCTCAGGCAAGATTCCGGTACAGGCCTTTGATCGCTCCGCTGGCTCCAACAATGTTCGATATGATCAGTACGAAAACCTGGACCCCACTACTGCAGCCAAGGTTATCCTTCAAGCCAAGGCATCAGGAGGTCCTCCTAACTATGGTCAAACATACCGAGGAAATGGCTATGGCAGTGCTCCTTATGGACGCCAGCCTCCGTATCAAGCGCCTGCGGCCAGTTACCCTGGCCCTCCGCCTCCCGCACATTACGGTCAACAGCAGTCTCCTCCAGTCAACGTCGCTGACATTGCGACCATGATGGGTCAGCTCGACCCTGCGTCACTTCAGCATTTGCTCGCACAGGTTCAGGGGGGGGCCCAAAACCCAGCGCCTGCTCAAGGTGGCACGAGTGCAGCAGCCGCTGGAGCACCTCAACCTGACATCCAGGCACTACTTGGAAGTCTGGGTGGGAATGGTGCGGTGCCGCAACATCAACAACAGCAGCACCCTTCAGGCCCATATGGAACTTCCTACGGGCATATGCCACAGCCACCGTCGAACGGAGATGCAGCGGTTCAAGTTCAGAACATCATGGCGCAGCTGGCTAGATACCGGCAGTGAGACTGAACGACAATCTGTGAGCTCTCGATGGAGCTGAGATATTGAGTGTGACTGATGGCACCCTCTGATGATACCACCAAGTTAACGGTTTCTTTTAGACGCTGGAATTTCTGATATTTTCTTGTTCTTGTTTATTCATATTCTAGATTTCATGCCGTCTTAACGGCATCCCTACTTAGGGTTAGACAACGGAGTGTGGTGCGTTATTAGTAAGGATCGGAAGATGGGTGAGGCGTTGATGGACGAAATTCTTGATGGCTATTACGGTGGCTTAGCAAGGAGGAGACTGCACCTCGCACGAGCATAGAATATGATAGTATGGCCTATGATGACGGTGGTGTTGTATTGGTGTGCGTTCTATACCGAATTGCTTTGGGATGAGGTATGGCTGGTGTTTTGAACCTAAGATACCCAAAGTGGTCTTTAGATATTCATAGTGCGCTCACTATTGGAGCAGCTTCCTATTCGAATTTTCGAGTTTCCCTGTAATGCCAGGTTCGTGGGAGCATGACTGACCTCTTGAACCAGGCCCCAGCGGTAGAAGCTTTTCTCTACGAGGCATGATCGTCTCTACAACTTTATACACGCCACAATGCCTTTATATCAACCACCGTCAAGACAGCTCAGGGGTCGCGGAGCAGCTAACTCTAGCTCGACATGGCAATCTAAGTTGGGTTGTGGAAGTTGTGGAGATTCGCAAGGTTTACAACCAAGCCGCTGCTGTTTTAGGTGATCTATTTGCAAACACATCACTCTCAACCAACATACTTCAGGCTGAAAAGGAACAGCCATGGCGTTCAGCATACATTGTATCACCCCCTACCATCCAAAACTTTCATTGTGCCACCAGACTTTGCGTCCTCTCATCACCCACGGCGTCACACTCTTGCGTAGGTCTCGGCTCATCTCAACAGGACCGCAGACCAGAATAGCCACACTATCGTGCTGACCCTTTTGGAACATATCGTCAACAATCCTTTGTAGATCAGGCCTTTTGCTGTTTCGAATTACAGGACGAGTGCTCTGTTGAGATAAATTGTTCATTTCAACGCCAGCTGCGTTGTCGTTGTCATTGGCAACACCCACGTCTCCTGTGAGGAAGAGCTGCACTTGATCATCGTCGAGAAGAGACTTGCCAGTGGGAGTTGAGGCGGCCCAGGTTGCGTCGCCGGCACTTCGAATGGCCCAAACGAGCTGGACATTTGTGGTAGAGTTCTCAGCTAGAACAGCGTGATAGAGTGGTACAGCAAAGGTTGCCCCCACACCACCGGCCACAATGAGTATACGATTGATACCTGAATTGATGAGGTCGTTGAATGTCTTTCCAATGACTCCATAAGGACCCTCAATGATGAGTTCGACCTTGTCAGTCGACCTTCCAGCGTTGGTACTCGAGGATAGATGGTGCAGACGGTTCGTCATGGGGCCATTTCTTGTGCGTGCGACAAATGTCAACTCACCCGTCTCCTGGTTGGTAGATGCCACAGTGAAGGGATTATAAAGAAACTCAAAGACGAGATAAGGAGCCGAGAATTGCCCAATTCCTGGTCGCGAAGCCGCAGGGACGTTAAGATAGATGTGAGATCCTGGGCGGGCGGTGTACTTGGCAATCTTTGGAGCTGGAAGCTTGGCAGAGACTTTGACGAGACTTGTGCCAGGGATAGCTTCGATGATAGCGGGAGCCGTGATTGTGGTCATCTTTCGTGCTGCAAGGTCAAGAACGAAGACACCAACGGCCTCGGCAATATAGAATCGCGAGGACGGTGCATGATAGTAGATTAATGGGGGGATAGCAAAGGCTCCCAAGAGGTGAACGATGAAGAAGAGTCGGTATGAAGCCTGACGAACGCGAGCCATTGCCGTACCGTTAAGTACATGGAGAACAGTGAAGCCAGCAACACCTGCAAATACAACCGGGGCGAAGAAGCGTTTGAACCATATTCCAGACTCTATGAAGAAGACGTTGTATAAGATGGC
This sequence comes from Fusarium mangiferae, assembly GCF_900044065.1. Taxonomy (NCBI): domain Eukaryota; kingdom Fungi; phylum Ascomycota; class Sordariomycetes; order Hypocreales; family Nectriaceae; genus Fusarium; species Fusarium mangiferae. The sequence goes on from NW_024573921.1 coordinate 2,340,146, forward strand.
ATGAAGTATGAGCAGGGAGTAGATAATGCGACCGAGCACACGATGATATCGATTGAGATGTTCGTGAGATGAGTGAAACAGGTATGCGTAAGGGTTGAGCGCTTTGAGAGCCAGGAGATACTGAATAGGCATCTGAGATGTTGCAACGATGCCCACTCGTTTTGTGAGATGGAGATAGTCTGTACTGTCAGCAACAAGCTCATATGAATCAGAGACGGACTTTACATACCCTTTCCTGTGCCATGAACGCTCAAGACTATCAACCAAACTGTCCAAGCAGTACCCAAAACCCATTCATCACGTTGTCCCCAATGACTTCCCATGAATACCACGTCTTCACCTAGCCACCACTTCACAATGGGCCCTTTCTCCATAAGTCTAGAGATCCATCGTTGTCGATTCGCTTTGACGCCTGGTGAACCTGGAACTTGAAGATACCCGCTGTTGCGGCCCTTGCGCACACGATTGATGAGTCGAATGACGAGAAATAATAGCGCCGGTACAAAAGCAGAGAGATGTGCTATACATGCGTAGTAATCGAGGCTCAGACGACGTTGGTGCTTCTCCTCATCTGTTAGAGTGAGGAACTCATATGGCCAGCCCATCATGAGTTATGTTGCCTTTGGCCGGAATTGGAGGAAGAGCTCGCACGGCTTTTGATAAGAGAAACCAGCACTATACAAGTCAATTGGATGAGATATGGCTACATTCGTGCATTTATCAGGTCCTCGTTGATGAATATAGCTCAGGGGGATAAGATACGTGAATTCATGATTGGTTTGGTCAACAATCTCCAGGGAGGACAGCACGCAAATTGCATCGACCTCATTGGTCAGCACCCTAGGCACTCCGATCTACACCCTACCCTGCATGATGGCTACCTACTATAGGTAGGGCCTTTGAAAGCAAGCAGCAAAGGTACGATTAGTATCCGTAGATTGATTCAAATCTGAATACTTTTGCAGCGTAAGCATCGAAATACGAGAATTTGACTTGAGCTGTCGATTTCCACATGATGATAGATGATCATGATACTCTAATCTTGATCTTCATGTTTAAGTAACTTGAACCAAACATTCCTTGTGCATACCAGCCCATCCCACGACATCCTAATCAGGACTTGGACAGACCAGACTGCAAAGGAAAGCCCAGAAAACCATCATAACACCAGAGCTCCACTAGCAATGCCAATCGTCAAACTCTTCATCTATCAAAACCGTTGCTGGCGACTCTGCGTCCACGGTCAGTCATTGTCTCCAATAAGGTCGGCTCGAATTAAACCGTACAAGGCACATTACGACCCTCCCATATCACAATGGCTGTATGCTACTCTAGAAAATAAGGCAGAATTTAGCTCTTCGCATCGTCATGATCAGGTTCGAACTTGGTCTCGCCAAGCATGGGGCCGGGTGACGATGTCATGGCAGTCTGTGTAGCCGGCTGAGGCTGGCTTTGCACTGTCGGGCCTGTCGGTCGGTTTGCCTGGGCTGGCTTCTGTGATGGCTGATTGCTTGTAGCGGCGTGTAGTCTCTGATCCAGCGCCCTGAGGGCAATGGCTCTTCTCCTCTCGGCCTCTGCGCGAGCGCCTCCTGGGGCAGTCCGTTGGATCCGGCTGTCGTTCCGAGAGGCATCTGCCGGCGTGAAAGGCGTACACAACCTCATGGCAACCATCACCAGGAAGATCTGATCAGCGATGGCAGCGACGAATGGCTTCACCGGACCGGGGAAGAACTCGGCAAACGCAAACGTCTCGCTGGCATCACCGCGGAGGGAGGCTTCCTGTGCCGAGTCGAGGTCGGGGAATACAGTCTTGTAGAATCGGAGATAGGTCCAGCTGGTCAGGAATCCAAAGGTGGCAAGCCACAAAGCAGCTCTGGTAAGGAGAGGCGTAAGAGAGAGAAGGAAAACGGCGCCGATGTAGATGAGAGGAAATCGAGGAACTCGGAGAGATATGACGCCGCGGAAGAGAGTTACGGTATGCGCTGGGACGAGTTGGCTGAAAGCGACGAGGAAAGCAATTTGAACGGGAATGGTCCCAGCAATGACAGTCAGGCTATACAGTTATGTCAGTTTCTCTTCATTTGACGCTGTGAGCGCAATATAATACATACGTCCAGCTCTCATTACGTGTAAGCGTGAAGCAAAGCACCATAACGCAGAGTGTTAGGAAGTTTGGAACCAGCGATACAATAGCGACAAACTTGGCCAGCTCGGCCGATGACCATGCCCTTTCAAGATACCGTCCCCCGTGGTATATCGTTACGGCAGCAATACCGAGTGTAAACACATTGCTCTCGACAAAAGTTGATGTTATGAACGTCCAGGGATAGATAATGGACAACTGCGGCACCAGAGTCAGGTAGGGAATGACGATATTTGCGTTGGCAGTCCATTGCCTATACCTTATGGCAGCGCTGAGGATAGACTGGCCTAGGAGAGCAATGAGAAGGATACGTGTAACCGGCGGAATATTTATTCGAGGCGGCATCGTGACTTGATTATGTAGGTTTTAGGTTCGGATCGGCTCTGATTCCAAACTCGTTGAGGCTATCACAGGTTGGATATGTTGGGCCGTTGGCGCGATATATCGGCAATATTAACTGGCGATTCGTCAAACAATCTGATACTTGATAGTGATTCTTTTTGCGCTGTAGCTATTGTCGTAATCGGGAACTTTTGTTGTCGGCGCTGGCCTTTACAAGGTCTTTATTCTCTTGATTCCCCTTTGATGCCACGAGAACTGAACTGTCCTCTGTAAACTTATCCCTGCCGCCCTGTTGCCAGCCTCACCACTTTAGGGGACCACAGCCTCTTGTGGCGCACAGCTCATTCGGCAGCCTAAGGCAGCCACAACTTGCAATCCCACCGCCCGCCCATGCAATGTGAACAGGTCCCCCCTGCACACCTATGAGCGCCTGATCAGTTAATTTTGATGAGGCCTCTTTCTCCTCATTTTCGTATGATCCGAGAGCCTAAAGCGATAGTTCAGCTATTTTGCGGACCAACAGTCCAACTATTGACGTCTATATGTATATTGACTTTGCTAGAGAAACTCAATCAAACTCGACGCGCCTTGAGATCTTCACGAACGCTGGTGCTACGAACCACAAGGTTTCAAGATCTGACGGTGGGGACTTTCGTGATGCGGCTACGTTCAAGACATTGCTGCGCCAAATCTACTGTATATGAAACAGTTCCATCACTTCCAAGTTCACCGATTTACGCAAGCCCTATACCAGATCCTATCCTCCACAGGAAATCATCAGCTCAGTCTGTTCGGACAAACTAAATATCTAGACATTTAGCGGAGGGACTTTGATTTGAGACTTTTGTCAGTAAGGAAGACCATTAGGCTTGACGTCCTTGATCCGCTAGTGCCCACACCTTTAGCGATAAAGCCACGGTTAGAGTTTGAGATTGAGATTCTGCTGAAAACTTCATTTGTTTCACCTGTTAGCGTTGCATATGGCCACGCTGAACTCAATAACCCTTGCCTCCGGGAATACCTCTCAATGTTTAGATGCATGGCCATCGAACTCAATATGACTGATGTCGCGCCCTGTCTGCCTTTATCATCAATATTGAATGGGGAGATGGAGATGCAAAATTCGGTCGAGTTTCGGGGGCCTCGGCAGAGAACAAGATGACGGGTGCCATTCGACGCGACTAATTCTTGACTCACGTCTGATTGGTCAAGAACGTTTAGATTGTCGATACTGTTCCCCTGTGCCTCTCGAACATCCATCAAATGGAGTCGGTGGGGCCTCCCGACTCTGGAATGTCGTGCAGGGCAAAGCATAGACAGCCACATCTTTCATCTTGCCATGGCCTTATTTCGTTGCCGAGGCGAGGGCATTCGAGTCGAATGTCATTCTCGATTTTCAACATACCAACAAAAATGACAACATAAAAAATTGGGAGCTGCTTGGTCGTGACGCAACCGGAGATTTGTGAGATAGCAACGGCTCAGGCCATGTTGCGTTGGTGGAGGGTCCAAGTACCGACGGGAGATGTACAAGGTCAAGCAAGAACCTCGGGAATGTCACGGGAGGCTTGCAACAGGATGAATCACGTGACAAGGAGCCATTGAAATGATGGCGTGTTTATACTTGATGAGACCCTCTAGGATGGAGGACATCATGAATACAGGTGGTGGTGATGCTCCTATCCTGGACGAGCGAGGGGCTCAAAAGACTGAAATCATCATCAAGTCTGTGCATTGATATGATAAAAACAGAAGAGGGAGAAAGGAAAAGCACGGGACCCTGTCGAAGTCAAAAGGTGCGGGTACCCGCCAAGTTCGGAGGTTTGTTGTGGGCTACTGTGTGCATGTGTGGTGGAAGCAAGGTGTGCATTCGTGGGCGCTTTTGAGGCAGCGAATTAGGGGTGATATGCTGTATCCGTACATCCAAGAGATCACAGCTCCGTGTCCTGGGTGACGATGATGAGGTTGTTCAAGTCGCGTCGCCTTCGCGAAACAGTTGAAACCACAATCATAAAATAAAAATAAAAAAAAGACTGCTAAGCTGGCGGTTCGAAGACCCGGGCACGGGCAGCCGCTGGCCCCGGTTTGCATGGTGGGCTGGCTGCTTGGCGGCCCCTTTGCGCGAGCTAGAGTATTGCCACGTAATGACGAGAGTTCAGACAGGGCTGTGAGTGAGCAAGAGCACCTTTTTTTCGACAGACGGGATGGGCCAAACATTCTATTTGCAATGTTTCTCTGTGCACAGTCGCTGACAACAGTCTTTGTCTCGGTTACACGAGATGTTGCGAGGGTTTTGAGCAGTTGCACAGCTTATGACTGCAGTTTGGAGATGACGCTGACAGCCTAGTAAGTAAGTAATGGAACTAAGCTAAGTCGTGAGCATGCCCTGCAGCCTGTAGCCCTGCTTGTCCTTGCAACAGTTGATCAGTGAATCTGCAGACTGCGAGTGAGTGGGTGCGTTTGTCTTTCTTTCTCTCTGCCTGCCTGGCGGCTATCGGTGAGCGTAGCGAGTTGTGCATATCATGTCACGCAGAGACTGTTAGATGGATGGATGCTCAGAATGGACTAGATGACATTGGGTGTGGCATCCATGCAGCTTGTCCGTGGTGGCATCTGCCCGTCCGGAGCTGTGGGAGCCAGGCGTGCGGCGTGCAAGGCAAGCCTGCGGGGAGCAAGAAAATACTGGACCTTAGTGTAGAGTGTCAAAATAAACTCAGCAAAGGGCATCCTCAATTTATGCAAAGCTACCTAAGTCTTTTTGTCATTCAGGATCAAGGCCCTGACTTTTCTTTCCTCCCCTAGGCAAGGCAAGCCGGTGTTTTTGGTGGGCCTGTTGATTGTGGGCTTGTCTTGAACCATCCATTCGCCTCCCCAGACTGGTTCGACGGAAGGTTGAGTTGAGTTAAGGTGGAGGTGGTGGCGGATATCGCTGAGGGGCTTTTGCTCCATTGCTTCGTCGTTCTTCCCAGGTAAGAGATTAGGTAGCAACAACGAGCTGCTGCCTCTACCAAATGGTGGCACGGCGAGTCCAGAAACAATGAGGCCAAATTGGACTCGGATTCTGTAGCCCATTGTGACATTGCGACCTCGAATTGGAGTGAGTACCGCAGGGGTGAAAGGGATGGGCGGGGGACAGAACCTGACACATGTTCAAGTAGAGGTACATTGATCAAGTCGAGCGAGGTCTTGAAGCCTTGACCCAAGCTTCGAATGTTGAACCTCCATGGCCCTACCCCTGTCGTGGCCGATCTGCATCCGTCCGTCTCAGATTTTTGGGAGGAAAGGCGGAATGCATCAGCCCAAGCCCTGAAGCATGGCATGGCATTGAACGCGGGCTAGCCGTGACTAAGGCAGCCGACGTCATATGATTGGGCAAGGATTTAAGAAGCCTCATGCACAAACTGGGGGGGAATCGTTGACGGAACACCATCACACTCGCAGCGGCAGGGGCGTAATCTAATTGATGACGAGCGATAACAGAGTTGCTTGCTTGGCTGGTTTTCTGCTGCTGATAGAGGCAGAGCGGAGCAGGCAGCAAATGAGCGAAGGGGAAGAGATGAAGCAATCCCTTCCTGGCTTTGACCCGTTGGTTGCCCCTCGTTCTCAGTTCTCAGTCGCTCTCGAGTGTCATCATCCAACAAGGGGCATGATCTTCGAAACCTTACCATTCTGGTGGACGGACGCCTGCTTCTGTTGAAGACGAACCTAGCGATGATGGAATGACCAACAAACTGAACAGACCAGACCAGGCCAGGGATATCTACCGTTGTCTTCAATGCGGCACGGTCATGGCTAGAGCCAGGGGGTGCGTGCTGTTATTTCAGTCATCAATGATCTTGGAGGTTACATTTCACCATCAATATCCGCCATAGCCCAAACGGGTTCAAGGACCTTCAAATGCTCACAGCAAACCCCTGCTTGTCCGAGCATTCAAGGTCCACAATCCGCAGGTCCACGACCCCTGCTCAGCAAATCGATTGGCTGTCACTTCACCATCTTCAAAGTACCGATACTTTTAGCAGCGCGCCAGACATGGGTGTCACTGTTTTCCTCCTCTAAAGTAGAGAACGACTTTGTTGGAGAGTCCAGTTCTGTCTGTTTTTCCATCCTTCGACCTGGCGTTCGCTAGCGCCTGTTCCATTTCAAGCCCGCCGTTCAGTGGGTTAGCTCCCTTGCACCCAAAAGCATCTCGGTAATACGTGAGTTTAGGGCGTACCACCTGGACGTTTTGTGCTTTTTGGTCGTCATCCCGCTATTTGACGCGAGCAGATACCACGAGTATTCTTGTCCGATCACGCTGTTTACCGTTGCTCTGCTTATCAGCCTCCCTAGTCCGTATCACATCACTGGAATCCTTGGGGCTATTCGTGGATCGAACGAATTGGATGGATTGGATGGTTCTACTGTACCTGCAAACTGACCCCCC